>NC_069500.1:770389688-770747788 GCF_027579735.1 Bombina bombina | reverse complement strand
TAGAATAGTTATTAAATAGTTTATTAACTATTTAATAACTACCTAGCTAAAAGAAATACAAAATTACCTGTAAAATAAATCCTAACCTAAGTTACAATTAAACCTAATACTACACTATCATTAAATTAATTAAATAAACTACCTACAAATAACTACAATTAAATACAATTACATAAACTAACTAAAGTACAAAAAATAAAAAAAACTAAGTTACAAAAAATAAAAAATAAGTTACAAACATGTTAAAAATATTACAACAATTTTAAGCTACTTACACCTAATCTAAGCCCCCTAATAAAATAACAAACCCCCCAAAATAAAAAAAATGCCCTACCCTATTCTAAATTAAATAAAGTTCAAAGCTCTTTTACCTTACCAGCCCTTAAAAGGGCCATTTGTGGGGGCATGCCCCAAAGAAAACAGCTCTTTTGCCTGTAAAAGAAAAATACAACCCCCCCCCCAACATTAAAAACCACCACCCACATATCCCTAATCTAACCCAAACCCCCCTTACAAAAACCTAACACTAATCCCCTGAAGATCATCCTACCTTGTCTTCACTCAGCCGAGCAGCGATGGAACCGAAGTGGACATCCGGAGCGGAAGAAGTTAATCCTCCAAGCGGCGCTGAAGAAATCTTCCATCCGATGAAGTCATCATCCAGGCGGCGCTGAAGAAAAGTCTTCGATCCGGCCGATGTCATCTTCAAAGAGGCGCTGAAGAGGTCTTCTATCCGGGCGAAGTCATCTTCCAAGCCGGGTCTTGAATCTTCCTTCCACCGACGCGGAACCTCCTTCTTCACCGACGGACTACGACGAATGAAGGCTCCTTTAAGGGACGTCATCCAAGATGGCGTCCCCTCAATTCCGATTGGCTGATAGGATTCTATCAGCCAATCGAATTAAGGTAGGAAAATTCTGATTGGCTGATGGAATCAGCCAATCAGATTCAAGTTCAATCCGATTGGCTGATCCATACAGCCAATCAGATTGAGCTTGCATTCTATTGGCTGATCGGAACAGCCAATAGAAATGCGAGCTCAATCTGATTTGGCTGATTCCATCAGCCAATCAGATTTTTCCTACCTTAATTCCGATTGGCTGATAGAATCCTATCAGCCAATCGGAAATGAGGGGACGCCATCTTGGATGACGTCCCTTAAAGGAGCCTTCATTCGTCGTAGTCCGTCGGTGAAGAAGGAGGTTCCACGTCGGCGGAAGGAAGATTCAAGACCCGGCTTGGAAGATGACATCGCCCGGATAGAAGACCTCTTCAGCGCCTCTTTGAAGATGACATCGGCCGGATCGAAGACTTTTCTTCAGCGCCGCCTGGATGATGACTTCATTCTGATGGAAGATTTCCTTCAGCGCCGCTTGGAGGATTACTTCTTCCGCTCCGATGTCCACTTCGGTTTCCATCGCTGCTCGGCTGAGTGAAGACAAGGTAGGATGATCTTCAGGGGATTAGTGTTAGGTTTTTGTAAGGGGGGTTTGGGTTAGATTAGGGGTATGTGGGTGGTGGGTTTTTAATGTTGGGGGGGGGTTGTATTTTTCTTTTACAGGCAAAAGAGCTGTTTTCTTTGGGGCATGCCCCCACAAATGGCCCTTTTAAGGGCTGGTAAGGTAAAAGAGCTTTGAACTTTATTTCATTTAGAATAGGGTAGGGAATTTTTTTATTTTGGGGGGGTTTTGTTATTTATTAGGGGGCTTAGATTAGGTGTAAGTAGCTTAAAATTGTTGTAATATTTTTAACATGTAATTGTATTTGTTACAAACTGCTGTTTGTAACTGGCCCTTTAAATGAAAAATTGCCCTGCTTCCCTGGATTTTGGAGAAGCCTATTTGCCAGCCTCCTTCCACATGACTATGGCCCCTGGAAGATTGTGCCCCTGAGGACATATTGACTTTTGTTGGGTGTGTGTGGCCCTTTAAGAACCATCTGGGGACATATTCTGACTTTGATGAACAATGCCCCTTTAAGACTATGTCCCCAGACCTGTGAAATGACTTGTCCCTGGCTTTCTCCCACTTGGTTCAGTTTCATTGTGTGCCATTAAGAGTTAAATTTTGTTCAGCTTCAAGAAACCTATTCTAAATACAAGTCTGCTGGGATTAGCTCTAATTAGGTTTAGTGATCAACTTTCCCATTGTCTAATCAGACTAGTATTGATAAGGTGGACTGCATTGTTTTATTGTGTGTAATGTTATCTGCTGAAGTAAATGTTGTGGCCTGTCAAAGGGAGTGTCTCTCTATCTAATATCAAATGTGTGATGGGGGATTTATGCCTCCCCCTGAGAGTGTCCTGTTTGCATGTAACCTGAATAAAAGCAGGCTGTGTGCTCCAGCACATCAGACCTATTTCTGTCCCTCTAACTTGCAGCTTTGACTCATGTTTGTAGGGGACAGCTTCAGCTAATATCACTACAGGGATTGCTGACTATGGTGCTGATGATTCTTTGGTGAGCGCTAGGAGCATCCTTTTCTACGGTCCAACTTCCAGCCAGCCCTGGAGGCAACCGTAACATTTGGCGGGCAGCGGTGGGATTGGCGTCCTAGCGCAAGGAGCAGCACCACAACAGCACTGGTATCGTAGGAGAGTTATTGAGGGCAACGCTAGCCACTGCGCAGCGTCCCTACCTACAGCAGCATGGAGCTGACAAGACACTATTCAGAACCCTGTGAAGAGCACCTCAACCTGATCCGTCGCTATGAGGGCGCGGATTTCGTTCCAGAGGTAAAGAGGCGGCTAGTCCGATATGGTCCAGACCCTGCACAGGAGGTAGTCAGTCGCATCATCCGGGAATTGGTTACGGAGAACAAAGCGGCACGAGCCTTTGAGCGCCAACTGTGGAGTTTGAGGGTCTGGACACCTGGTCTCCAGCGAGGAAAGTGAGTCACAGGGAGCGGAGAGCAACGACCTCCCTTCCCAGCGGCAGCCAGAGTTACAGGGAGAGGGAGAGCAGCGACCTCCCTCCCCAGCGGCAGTATACTGTGCAGAGGGAAGAGACAACCAGTCCCCTTCCCCAGCCAGAGATACCAGAGGCAGCAGGCCTCATAGACTGGTCCTGGGAGGACCCCCAGCAGGCAGGTGGAGATGGGACCGCAGTCTCTCTACCGGCCCTACAGGGATGCTGGCAGGTGGCCCAGATCCCCAGCGACAGACCCAGCTACAGGGAGGGGAGAGCATCGACCTCCCTCCCCAGCCGGAGTGTGCCTTCCAGGGAGAGGAGACAACCGGTCTCTCCCCCAGCCGCAGCATGTTCCACAGGAAGCGGAGAGCATCGACCTCCCTTCCCCAACGGCCACCGGAGTATCAGGAGGAGGGAGGTAAGCCAATCTCCCCCTCCCCAGCTAACTCCTAACTTGGCCCAGGGTTAACAGTGGAGGATGTTGGCCCCCACTGACCCCCACGTTCCCTTTTGCCACCGGGCAGGACTATGCCCCAATTCCCCCAGCAGTAGAGCTGGCATCAGGACAGAGCGCTGCTGGCCTCTGCCCTACAGACCCCCTGGTTACAGGACTGGCCTGCAAACCCCTCACCCCAGCAGAAGCGCTGGCACCAGGGCAGAGTGCCGCTGGCCTCTGCCCCCCCAAGTACCATCAGCTATTTGCCCAGCTGCGCCAGGAAGGCCGAGGATGCTGCACTTTCATCCTGCAACCTGGAACTTACAGGCCAGTACTACGTATTGTGGGGGGGCTACTTTGCTGCTAGCGATTATTTGTGGGTGGGTTGCGAGACTAACTTGGGCACTGACCGGCAGAAGGTCAGGTGCCTGGTTAGTCTCCCTCCAAAAGGGGAGATATGTTACAAACTGCTGTTTGTAACTGGCCCTTTAAATGAAAAATTGCCCCTGCTTCCCTGGATTTTGGAGAAGCCTATTTGCCAGCCTCCTTCCACATGACTATGGCCCCTGGAAGATTGTTGCCCCTGAGGACATATTGACTTTTGTTGGGTGTGTGTGGCCCTTTAAGACCATCTGGGGACATATTCTGACTTTGATGAACAATGCCCCTTTAAGACTATGTCCCCAGACCTGTGAAATGACTTGTCCCTGGCTTTCTCCCACTTGGTTCAGTTTCATTGTGTGCCATTAAGAGTTAAATTTTGTTCAGCTTCAAGAAACCTATTCTAAATACAAGTCTGCTGGGATTAGCTCTAATTAGGTTTAGTGATCAACTTTCCCATTGTCTAATCAGACTAGTATTGATAAGGTGGACTGCATTGTTTTATTGTGTGTAATGTTATCTGCTGAAGTAAATGTTGTGGCCTGTCAAAGGGAGTGTCTCTCTATCTAATATCAAATGTGTGATGGGGGATTTTATGCCTCCCCCTGAGAGTGTCCTGTTTGCATGTAACCTGAATAAAAGCAGGCTGTGTGCTCCAGCACATCAGACCTATTTTCTGTCCCTCTAACTTGCAGCTTTGACTCATGTTTTGTAGGGGACAGCTTCAGCTAATATCACTACAGGGATTGCTGACTATGGTGCTGATGATTCTTTGGTGAGCGCTAGGAGCATCCTTTTCTACGGTCCAACTTCCAGCCAGCCTGGAGGCAACCGTAACAGTATTTAATTGTAGTTATTTGTAGGTAGTTTATTTAATTAATTTAATGATAGTGTAGTATTAGGTTTAATTGTAACTTAAGTTAGGATTTATTTTACAGGTAATTTTGTATTTCTTTTAGCTAGGTAGTTATTAAATAGTTAAGAACTATTTAATAACTATTCTAACTAGCTAAAATAAATACAAAGTTACCTGTAAAATAAATATATATCCTAAGATAGCTACAATATAATTATTAATTATATTGTAGCTATCTTAGGGTTTATTTTACAGGTAAGTATTTATTTTTAAATAGGAATAATTTATTAAAGTATAGTGTAGTGTTAGGTGTAATTGTAACTTAGGTTAGTTTTTTATTTTACAGGTAAATTTCAGTTTATTTTAGCTAGGTAAGCTATTAAATAGTTAATAACTATTTAATAGCTATTGTACCTAGTTAAATAAATTGAAAGGTACCTGTAAAATAAAAATAAATCCTAAGATAGCTACAATAAAATTATTATTTATATTGTAGCTATATTAGGCTATATTTTAAAGGTAAGTATTTAGTTTTAAATAGGATTCATTTAGTTAATAAGAGTTAATTTATTTAGATTTATTTAATTAATATTTAAGTTACGGGGGCGATAGGGTTAGGGTTAGACTTAGGTTTAGGGTTAATATTTTTATTACAGTGGCGGCGGTGTAGTGGGGGGCAGGATAGGGGTTAATAATTTATTATAGGTGGGCGACGTGTAGGGGGGCAGGATAGGGGTTAATACATTTAATATAGGTTGCGGCGGGTTCAGGGAGTGGCGGTTTAGGGGTTAATACATTTATTATAGTTGCAGCGGGGTCAGGGAGCGGCGGTTTAGGGGTTAATATGTATAGAGTAGCTTGCGGTGGGCTCCGGGAGCAGCGGTTTAGGGGGTAATAACTTTATTTAGTTGCGGCGGTGTAGGGGGGACAGATTAGTGGTGTTTAGACTCGGGGTACATGTTAGGGTGTTAGGTGTAGACAGCTCCCATAGAAATCAATGGGATGTCTGTCAGCAGCGAACTTGTACTTTCGCTATGGTCAGACTCCCATTGATTCCTATGGGATCCGCCGCCTCCAGGGTGGCGGATTGAAAACCAGGTACGCTGGGCCGTAAAAGTGCCGAGCGTACCTGCTAGTTTTTTGATAACTAGCAAAAGTAGTGAGAATGTGCCGCACTTGTGTGCGGAACATCTGGAGTGACGTAAGAATCGATCTGTGTCGGACTGAGTCCGGCGGATCGAAGCTTACGTCACAAAATTCTACTTTTGCCGGTCTCGAGCCTTTGATAACTAAGGCGTATCAGCCTCGCCACAAATACGCTGCGGAATTCCAGCGTATTTGAGGTTGACGGCTTGATAACTAGGCCCCATAGTCTTTATCTTATACTTAATCTTTATCAGCATTCTAAGGTCTTCATGAAATCTTTAACTTCTGCAACTTCACTAAGTACGTGTTTGATACCCTTATCCTCAACTATAATTCTAGCAGGGTAAAATAGACTTGCTTTTAGGCCTTTGCTGATCAGTTGGGAACAATAAGGTGCCATTACTCTTCTCCTTGAGGATGTCTCTGCGGAGAAATCTTGGAATAAAAAAATCCTACTGTTCCCAAATATCAGAGAATCCGTCTTTTAAAATAACTTCAGTACTTAGCTACTGAACTTAGCTACTTAGCTTCAGTATTTAAGCAATTTAAATATGCACATCTTTGGTTTTAGTGACCCGGCTGCTGCAGTTCTCCTGGGACCAATTCTATGTGCCCTTTCAATTGCTAGGGGAAGAGAGTGAGCTGACATACCAATGGCCTGGGGGAGGGTAATAGAAGTAAATTTAATAAGATCCTCATAGTCGGGAGACTCGGGTAGGCCTATAATCCTAATATTATTACGCCTGGATCGATCTTCAAGATCCTACAGACGTAATTGCATATTGTTTAATTTGGATTGTACTCTCTTGGACTATCACCCTATCTTCTAATGAAGAGATTCTATTCTCTGCTTCAACTATTCTAACAGAGAACTGCTTAACCTCAGTGGAAAGTGATGCTATCTCTGATGAGAACTCCCAGTTCTTTCCTGATTACATCAAATTGAGGGGAAAAAATGGCCGTCAGTTGACCAATCAGAACCTGGGTATCAATAACTGTTGATACCGTATCAGCCGATGTGTCTACACTGGTATCAACCAATTTGTTTGTTTTTTCTTTAGACTTCGCAGCCATTTTTAGTGAATTATTTTTCTCTTGTGTTGCAAATTTTTCCATTAAGTGAACAATACAGATTTTTTTTTTTTTTAAATAAGGAGGAAGAACCCCTGTACCAATATTGCGATATGTTATCGCTACGTGATTACTAGATTTATCTGAAACAACAAAATAAACCTACATAAAACCTCACTATCAAACGTGATCTCTTATTATTATTATTTTTTTCTTTTTTTGTTCTGTTCTCTGACAGGCAACCACTGCTTCTTCCACCACCCAGACAGACTCTCAACACCCCCAAAACTCCACTCTAAGGGAACTCAGATCACTGACTGTGTCCGCTGTATCAACAATCTCCCTCTGCTACCTCGGCCGTTCCTCCTAAGTCCATGGTTCTCGGGCCACTATTAGTGTAGGTAGGTCACAGTTTAGATCCTGGAAAATGTGCCTGGAGTCGATATTTTAAAACAAACATTAGTGGTGCGTCCGCTGGCTCAAACGGCCAATATGGTTCCCCTCAAGCTGGCATTTTCCTTGCCTAGCTAGTGGCCCCTGAACATCTAGGGCTTATGGGGCAATGAGCGAAGGCCTGGGTTACAATCGTCGACCACCACGCCGACATGGAGCGAGTTGCTGCAGAGCTCCACCTTCTCACCGGAAAACGAGATCCAAGTAATTAATACTTGAGGTGTGGGACTCATATGTAAATGAAATCACATTATCTGTAGTTTTGATATAATTTAAAAATTGATCTAGAACTGTCATATCTCCTTCCCATATAATAAGCAAATCGTCAATATACCTTTTATATAAAGATATACAGTATATTGTTTAAAGGGATTCCTATCTCCATAGATGCGGCACAGCTCCCACCAACCCATAAAAAGGTTGGGATAGGAGGGGGCTTATTTGGCCCCCATTGCCGTGCCGCACCCCTGGAGATAGAAATCCCCTTCATAACAAAAATAATTATGTGTCAAAAGATATTCAATAATTTTTAAAACATACTCTTGCATATTCTTACTATATGTGCGTCTATGTGTAAGAAAGAAACCAACTGCCTGTAGCCCCCTGTCGTGTGGTATGCAACTGTAAAGCGACACTACATCCAAGGTTACCCATTTCGATGAAGTAGTCCAATCATGTTCCTCCAATATTTGAATTAATTGTTTAGAGTCTCTAAGATAGCTGGCTAATTCTAAGACTAAGGGTTGTAAGATTGAATCTACCCACTCCGACAGTGGTTCCAATAGGGAACCAATCCCAGAGACAATAGAGCGGCCTGTAACATCTGTTAGACTCTTATGTACTTTGGGAAATACATGAAATATTGGTGTACACATGACTAAGGGGTGAGCCCCAAAACGTTGTGTTTTGTTTCTCTTTTGTCCTAAATAAAGGATTATTTTTCACTGGTGCTGCTGCTTTGTGTTTGTCTGCCTGGTGTTTGCGGATGTGACAGTTGTAATTTAAAATCGTTCAACGGATTTTTGGTTAATTTGTTATATGTGTCTGTATTATTAATTTGTCTCATAATAATTTCTTTTTCATAGTCTGCTCTATTAAGAAAAACTATGCTCCCTCCTTTGTCTGATTTCCGTATCACTATCTGAGGGTTTTTCTCTAATTCCCTAATGGCTCTATTTTCTTTATAGGACAAATTGTGATTATATTGGTGTGACTTATCTTTATATTCGGGACAAAAGAAGGCAGAGCAGTATCCATATAATAATACTTAGCTTTTATTGTTCCATGCTGGAATATGTTAAAAAGTTTGTGCTTACGCGTTTCAGCTAAAAAGCCGTAATCATAGCTAATCCTAGAAGTGAAAAACACACTACTTATACCCTAAATAATGCAGCCATTGGTTAATAACAGTGATAACACAGCTGAATAATAGAAACAGTTGATTTTTCCTTAAAAGAACTCCCTCTACAATATGAGCGGACACTTGATTAATCTAAGAATTTATAAACACTCTCTTTGCTAGATTTTAAATGTTCTACCATACAGGGAGTGCAGAATTATTAGGCAAATGAGTATTTTGACCACATCATCCTCTTTATGCATGTTGTCTTACTCCAAGCTGTATAGGCTCGAAAGCCTACTACCAATTAAGCATATTAGGTGATGTGCATCTCTGTAATGAGAAGGGGTGTGGTCTAATGACATCAACACCCTATATCAGGTGTGCATAATTATTAGGCAACTTCCTTTCCTTTGGCAAAATGGGTCAAAAGAAGGACTTGACAGGCTCAGAAAAGTAAAAAATAGTGAGATATCTTGCAGAGGGATGCAGCACTCTTAAAATTGCAAAGCTTCTGAAGCGTGATCTTCGAACAATCAAGCGTTTCATTCAAAATAGTCAACAGGGTCGCAAGAAGCGTGTGGAAAAACCAAGGCGCAAAATAACTGCCAAAAGTCAAGCGTGCAGCTGCCAAGATGCCACTTGCCACCAGTTTGGCCATATTTCAGAGCTGCAACATCACTGGAGTGCCCAAAAGCACAAGGTGTGCAATACTCAGAGACATTGCCAAGGTAAGAAAGGCTGAAAGACGACCACCACTGAACAAGACACACAAGCTGAAACATCAAGACTGGGCCAAGAAATATCTCAAGACTGATTTTTTCTAAGGTTTTATGGACTGATGAAATGAGAGTGAGTCTTGATGGGCCAGATGGATGGGCCCGTGGCTGGATTGGTAAAGGGCAGAGAGCTCCAGTCCGACTCAGACGCCAGCAAGGTGGAGGTGGAGTACTGGTTTGGGCTGGTATCATCAAAGATGAGCTTGTGGGGCCTTTTCGGGTTGAGGATGGAGTCAAGCTCAACTCCCAGTCCTACTGCCAGTTTCTGGAAGACACCTTCTTCAAGCAGTGGTACAAGAAGAAGTCTGCATCCTTCAAGAAAAACATGATTTTCATGCAGGACAATGCTCCATCACACGCGTCCAAGTACTCCACAGCGTGGCTGGCAGAAAGGGTATAAAAGAAGAAAATCTAATGACATGGCCTCCTTGTTCACCTGATCTGAACCCCATTGAGAACCTGTGGTCCATCATCAAATGTGAGATTTACAAGGAGGGAAAACAGTACACCTCTCTGAACAGTGTCTGGGAGGCTGTGGTTGCTGCTGCACGCAATGTTGATGGTGAACAGATCAAAACACTGACAGAATCCATGGATGGCAGGCTTTTGAGTGTCATTGCAAAGAAAGGTGGCTATATTGGTCACTGATTTGTTTTTGTTTTGTTTTTGAATGTCAGAAATGTATATTTGTGAATGTTGAGATGTTATATTGGTTTCACTGGTAAAAATAAATAATTGAAATGGGTATATATTTGTTTTTTTGTTAAGATGCCTAATAATTATGCACAGTAATAGTCACCTGCACACACAGATACCCCCCTAAAATAGCTATAACTAAAAACAAACTAAAAACTACTTCCAAAACTATTCAGCTTTGATATTAATTAGTTGTTTGGGTTCATTGAGAACATGGTTGTTGTTCAATAATAAAATTAATCCTCAAAAACACAACTTGCCTAATAATTCTGCACTCCCTGTATGAACAAGTTTATAAATTCTTAATCAAGTGTCCGCTCATATTGTAAAGGGAGTCCTTTTAAGGCAAAATCAACTGTTTCTATCATTCAGCTGTGTTATTGCTGTTATTAACCAATGGCTGTGTTATTTAGGGTATAAGTAGTGTGTTTTTCACTTCTAGGATTAGCTATGATTACGGCTTTTTAGCTGAAACGTGTAAGCACCTTGAACACAGCTGTTTTTGATTCCTGTTTTTATTGTTGTTTGATGTGGAATTTCTGACTTTTTAACATATTCCAGCATGGAACAATAAAAGCTAAGTATTATTATATGGACACTGCTCTGCCTTATTTTGTCCTTTATGCTCTTTTGTCCAGCATAGAGCACTATCCACCATTGCCCATTGGTTTGTGAGCAGTTAGTGTCCATTACAGCCTGACCTTGAACAAGTGTAACCTCCACCGGAGGATCTTTTTCTGTCTGCAAAGAGGATACTACCTTGCTGGTGTCAGCCGTACTTTGGGCTAAGTTTGCCTCATCACATTTGCATTGACCTGAGAAGGCTGCATTGGATTGGTCGGCAAGTACACACCCGCAACACGCCCACGTCTTGACTTTTGGAGGAGAAGCCCCGTCACAGCAGTTTGGCTGGTGCTACAAGATTCGTCCTTACGTGACGGCATACCTTAATTGCTTGGAAGGAGCAGAGCTGCCGCACACAGTGCCACTGTCTATTACGGAGCAATCTGGCTTTCCACTCAGAGGGGCTACAGCTTTGACATTGGAAAAGGTGAGCAAGACCCTCAACATTGTTATTGCATACATCTGCATATATACGTATACACTGCATACAAGGCCTTTGACCAGAGGTCTCACCCTATCCTTTGCCATTGCTTAACCAATAAATATATACTGGACTTTTGTAGCGTTACAGTCCGGCTCATTTGGGCACCCCTCACTTCCACGCACTATATATATTAACTTGAATATTTAAGCCTTCATTACAGTGGTTTAATTTGAAGGATTCCCCTGATTCTATACCCCCCTTTCTCTGAACTGTTTTGGATTGGTGTAAGCTGGCGACACCATTAGAATCCACGGACATAATGCCCCTTGCACTAAAGAAAATTCACCACCACAACAATTTTTCTGACTAATGCCTTACTAAGAGAGGGACCCCTCCAATCTTGAACTGGACAAGATTTTTTCTTCAGATAAATCTGACTTTACTTTAAGTAATCTGTTTATTGAGACAGAAAGACTGTTGATAAAGGAGATTAAACTCCAGTGGGATATATGGACCTTTGAACGGTACCTAAAACTTAAACTTATACCAAGGGGTCTTCACCTCAACAAACTCCCTACATTTGAAACATCTGATACAGAATTTATTAACTCCTGGAATGATATATTGAGCGAATGTTCTGCACGTTTAATGCTGTTACTTATTGCATTTAAAATTAAACAGCTTGATGATCTGAGGAAGAACATCCGTGAAGTCCAGAATGAACTTTTGGCACGCCAGACTGATCCTAATTACTTACAGTATGATGCAACCCTGAAATCTGTTTTAGCTAGTGTTAAAAATGAAATTGTAAATGTCAAAAACACTAACGGCTAGATTACGAGTTTTGAGTTAGGCTGAAAAAGCAGCGTCAACAGGTCCTAACGCTGCTTTTTCACTACAGCTGGTATTACGAGTCTTGCAGGTTTAGGGGCACCGCACACTTCTTTGGCCTTACCGCAAAACGACTTACGTAAACTTCGTAAAGTCTTTTTTCTATGGGACTTCCATAGCGCCTTTATTACGAGTCTGTCCTGGGAGGCCAAAAAGTGAGAGGTACACCCTCTACCTCCAAGATCCGTAACGCATTCTAAAGTCAGTAGTTAAGAGTTTTATGGTACAACGCAGTAACATAAAACTCATAACTAAAGTGCTAAAAAGTACACTAACACCCATAAACTACCTATTAACCCCTAAACCGAGGCTCTCCCGCATTGCAAACCCTAAAAGAAATTTTTTAACCCCTAATCTGCCGCTCCCGACATCGCCACCACTATAATAAACATATTAACCCCTAGACCGACGCACTCCCGCCTCGCAAACACTAGTTAAATATTATTAACCCCTAATCTGCCGTCCCTAACATCGCCGACACCTACATTATACTTATTAACCCCTAATCTGCTGCCCCCAACATCGCCGACACCTACATTATTTTTATTAACCCCTAATCTGCCACCCCCAATGTCGCCGCAACCTACCTACACTTATTAACCCCTAATCTGCCACCCCCAACGTCGCCGCCACTATTCTAAATTTATTAACCCCTAAACCTAAGTCTAACCCTAACACCCCCTAACTTAAATATAATTAAAATAAATCTAAATAAAACCTACTATTAATAAGTAAATAATTCCTATTTAAAACTAAATACTTACCTATAAAATAAACCCTAAGCTAGCTACAATATAACTAATAGTTACATTGTATCTAGCTTAGGGTTTATTTTTATTTTACAGACAAGTTTGTATTTATTTTAACTAGGTAGAATAGTTACTAAATAGTTATTAACTATTTAATAACTACCTAGCTAAAATAAATACAAAAGTACCCGTAAAATAAAACCTAACCTAAGTTACACTAACGCCTAACACTACACTACAATTAAATAAATTAACTAAATTAAAAACAATTAAATAAATTAAATTAAATTAGCTAAATCACAAAACCAAACAAACACTAAATTACAGAAAATAAAAAACAAATTACAGATCTTTAAACTAATTACACCTAATCTAATATCCCTATCAAAATAAAAGCCCCCCAAAATAAAAAAACCCTAGCCTAAACTAAACTACCAATAGCCCTTAAAAGGGCCTTTTGCGGGGCATTGCCCCAAAGAAATCAGCACTTTTAAGTATAAAAAAATACAAACAACACCCCAATAGTAAAACCCACCACCCACACAACCAACCCCCCAAATAAAAAGCTAACTAAAAAAACCTAAACTCCCCATTGCCCTGAAAAGGGCATTTGGATGGGCATTGCCCTTAAAAGGGCAGTTAGCTCTTTTGCGGCCCAAAGCCCTAACCTAAAAATAAAACCCACCCAATACACCCTTAAAAAAACCTAACACTAACCCCCTGAAGATCGACTTACTGTTCTGAAGACCGGACATCCATCCTCAAGGAAGCGGCAGAAGTCTTCATCCAACTGGGCCGAAGTCCTCAACGAAGCCGGGAGAAGTCTTCATCCAAGCCGGGCGAAGGGGTCCTCCAGACGGGCAGAAGTCTTCATCCAGACGGCATCTTCTATCTTCATCCATCCGACGCGGAGCGGCTCCATCTTCAAGACATCCGACGCGGAGCAACCTCTTCATCCGGAGTCTTCTTACTGAATGAAGGTTCCTTTAAGTGAGGTCATCCAAGATGGCGTCCCTTAGATTCCGATTGGCTGATAGAATTCTATCAGCCAATCTGAATTAAGGTAGAAAAATCATATTGGCTGATGCAATCAGCCAATAGGATTGAGCTTGCATTCTATTGGCTGATTGGAACAGGTTAGAGCTTTGGACCGCAAAAGAGCTAACTGCCTTTTCAGGGAAATGGGGAGCTTAGGTTTTTTTTTGTTAGCTTTTTATTTGGGGGGTTGGTTGTGTGGGTGGTGGGTTTTACTGTTGGGGGGGGTGTTTGTATTTTTTTTTTACAGGTAAAAGAGCTGATTTCTTTGTGGCAATGCCCCACAAAAGGCCCTTTTAAGGGCTATTGGTAGTTTAGTTTAGGCTAGGTTTTTTTTTTTTTGGGGGGGGGGGGGGCTTTTTTTATTTTGATAGGGCTATTAGATTAGGTGTAATTAGTTTAAATATCTTGTTTTCTGTAATTTAGTGGGGGGGGGGGGTTGTACTTTAGCTAATTTAATTTATTTAATAGTATTTAATTTAGTTAATTTATTTAATTGTAGTGTAGTGTCAGGTGTAATTGTAACTTAGGTTAGGTTTTATTTTACAGGTAAATTTGTATTTATTTTAGCTAGGTAGTTATTAAATAGTTAATAACTATTTAATAACTATTCTACCTAGTTAAAATAAATACAAATTTGCCTGTAAAATAAAAATAAACCCTAAGCTAGATACAATGTAACTATTAGTTATATTGTAGCTATCTTAGGGTTTATTTTACAGGTAAGTATTTAGTTTTAAATAGGAATTATTTAGTTAATGATAGGAATTTTATTTAGATTTATTTTAATTATATTTAAGTTAGGGGGTGTTAGGGTTAGACTTAGGTTTAGGGGTTAATACATTTAGTATAGTGGCAGCGACGTTGGGGGCGGCAGATTAGGGGTTAATAATATTTAACTAATGTTTGTGAGGCGGGAGGTTTAGGGGTTAATATGTTTATTATAGTGGCAGCGATGTCCGGAGCAGTAGATTAGGGGTTAATAAGTATAATGTAGGTGGTGATGATGCGGGGGCAGCAGATTAGGGGTTAATAAAAATAATGTAGGTATCGGCGATGTTGGGGGCACTATATATCACTATATATCACTTCCACGCACTATATTTATTAACTCGAATATTTAAGCCTTCATTACAGTGGTTTAATTTGAAGGATTCCCCTGATTCTATACCCCCCCTTTCTCTGAACTGTTATCTTTATATTCCTCATGTAATTTCTTTAAATCTCTTATTACCCTTTCTTGGAAAGATTCTAAAACTCCTCCTCATGAGTGTACTGGATAAAAAGAAGATTTGGTTCTAAAACCTATATGGGTGTCTTTCTCTTTCACTGATTCTGGAATTTCCTGACTTTGTAATGTGAACAGTGTTTCTCTGGTACAAGCTTCAGAGAAATCAATATGTTTTAAAATGGAGGGTGTCCGGTTGGACATAATACTTGGTTCAATTTCTCCTTCACTATTAAAATAATGCTTGTGCACTGTTAAATTTCTTACTATCCTGTTGACATCTACTATTGTATACACTTCTGTAATAACATAGAATTTTTTTATATTTGTATTTGCATTATCTTATGGTTTAGATTAAGGCCTCTATTTATCAAGATCTGTCCAACAGACCTTGCTGAATACGGCGAGCAAAACGCTCGCCGTATTCAGCATTGCACCAGCAGCTCACAAGAGCTTCTGGTGCAACGCCGCCCCCTGCAGACTCGCGGCCAATGGGCTCAGAGCAGGCGGACAGTTTATGGAGCAGCAGTCTTTGTGACCGCTGCTTAACAACTGCTGTTTTTGGCGAGCCTGCAGGCTCTCCAGAAACATGGGTCATCAAGCTCCTTTCGGAGCTTGATAAATATGCCCCCAGGTATGCAATTTTAAACAACTTTTAAACAACTTTCTAATATACTTTTATTATAAAATTTGCTTTATTTCTCTTTGTATCCTTTGCTGAAGGAGCTAGCTGGGAACTAGCTGAACACATCAGATGAGACAATGACAAGAAGCATATATGTGAGTGCTAGCTCCCAGTTGTGCATTGTTGCTCCTGAGCCTACCTAGGTATGCCTTTCAACAAAGGATACCAGAAGAACAAAGCAAACTAGATAATATAAGCAAATTGCAAAGTTATTTCAATTTACTGGCTCTATCTAAATCATAAAAGTTTAATTTTGACTTTACTGTCCCTTAAAATAAACCTCTTATTAGCTACATAACTGTCCCCGTTGTACATTTGACCCTTTACTACATTTCCTGCAATAGGTTTGGGCAATAAAAATATTATTTACATTTTAAAAATATAAAAGAGATCACTTCATAATGCCCCGCCAATACACTTTAACATACCGATTTCACAGTTCTCCCCAGTGTAGCCACGGTGACAGAGACAACTGTAGGTACTTCCATTAGACAGGCAGGTTCCCATGTGCAGGCAAGGGTTGTGTGAGCAAGGCTGAGGCTCCCCTATAAAGAGGGTAAAGGTCAAATTAGTAAAATGTTTCTATGTATAGCTTAGAGGAGAGAAGGGAAAGAGGTGATATGATAGCAACGTTCATGTATATTAAAGGGCTTAGTAAAGCTGAGGCTGTGAGTATTTTACATAAAAAGAAAAATTCCAGAACAAGGGGTCCTGATCTCAAGCTGAAGGGTATATTCAGGAGTAATTTGTGGAAACTCTTCTTTACAGAAAGGGTGATTGATTCATGGAATATAAACTTCCACAAGAGGTGGTAATGACAAACACTGTGGTGGACTTTAAGAATACCTGGGACAAGCATAAGGTTATCTAACCAACTAGATAAGTTTATACTTTTAGAAAATATCGGGCAGACTTGCGGGGCCTATGGTTCTTATCTGCCATCAATATCTTTTTTTCTATGTTTCTAAATGACTACAGTTCCATCACAGCTATGTTTGCAATCTGGACTGACTTGGATGATATTTTTCCCATCATGGCTGCTAGTAATTGATAGAAATTACTAGTATTTCTAAATTCCAGACGGAGTATTATCTATGTCCCAAAACCGGAAAGCCAGTGAGCCATGATTCTGCTCCTAATATTTGACTTATGGCTCTCTTTTTATTCCACATATGTCTATATATAATATCTTTATCTAGATCTTAAAATTGTTTCAGGCTCCTCAATGTTCTGTCTAACAAATAAGCTTCATATAAATTTATCAAACCCTAAACAATGTGAAATACTAGTTGATGTTTTATCGGATGAGATTGGTGTAGTGGAACAAAGATAATGAAATAAAAATATGGTAAACGTTTGAATGGAAGATACTGGAACAACCATATAATAAGTAAAATAATTTATATAAAAAAACCGTGAGATGTCTTAAAGAATTATATATTTTCATTAACTTCTCACCCAAGATTAATGCAGAACAGAAAGGAACATCCACTTCCCACATAACAACACCAACCAAATTCTCCTATACCACAAGGATGAAAGGGAGAAAGACAAGTCACAGACCCACCACGGAACCCACATCCACGTTTTTGTCCAAGAGAAAAATATGTTGCGCAAAATAGGCCCAGAATTCCCATTTTATTATTGTAATATGATTTTATAAATGGAGGAATATGGTTGGTTCTATCAAGCTGTTATTAGTCTGTGTAAAAGGAAATCTGTGAAGCTCCATATTTGACATAGAATTATTTTAAGAGATTTGCCAAATAAGAATGGTGTTTTTAAACTAGAAAGGGTTTTTTTCCTTCTGTTTCTAAAAAAAATGTGTTGTTGCTTCCTGCATTAAATCAGCACAGAGACAGACCATAAAGCCCCTTCAGCTCTGATAGTAAGTTAATGACAGCAGTGCAGGATATTGATTAATTTACCTGTGGTATGTGCTTGTGAACCGTCTGGAGCCAAGGAGCAGAAATCAGACAAGTACAGCACAGAGGCACTGCATGATAAACTCGTTTAGCAGTTATCACAAGTTGTGAATATTTTGATGTTTGAGATATAAAGATGGTAATATGACAATTCAAACTGTAAGTTTATGAATTTTCTCGTATGCTTAATCAGCAGTAAGAAGGTTATGTCTTATTTGAGTTCTATGTACGTGGGCTAAGGATATTAATACCGAAAAATAGTAAATATATGTACTCTGATTAAGCCACCACATTATAATAAATCAAAATATATTAAAACATTAAATAAGGGTATACTGTAAGTCCAGATGTGATTTAAATTAGACATGTATTTGGATGAGTCTATATTCGTTCATTCGGTACAGAACTGAATGAATTAACAGCAGCCTTCATGAATAAAAAGAATAATGAATGAACGTAATAACTAAATTTTTTAATATTTGTTCATTCGCTATTCTTTAAATAATAACCCCCTGCTAACTTATGCTATTAACCCCTAAACCGCCACAATGCCTATCACAAAAACCTTTTACACTAAACCGCCACAACCACCGCAAAAAACCCCTACACTACTTAACCTCTAAACCGCTACATTTAGCCACCAATCAGCAAGCGCTACCAAAGTACTGAACCAAAAATGGGCCCAGCTCCTAAGCTTACATTCCTACTTAAAAAAAAAAAAATAATACCAAGAGAACGAAGAAAAATTGATAATAGGAGTAAATTAGAAAGTTGCTTAAATTGTATGCTCTATCTGAATCATGAAAGAAAAAAATTTGGGTTTCAAATCCCTTTATGAAAATCATCCGAAACTAAGGGAATGCCTAATGAAAGTCGGATGATCTGAAAGGGTTCAAATTTTATCTTCCAATTTTTTCATTTAACCTCCAAAGGAGAATAGTGAAAGTCAGACTTATCTCAATCTATCAGGCACGCTAGATTACAAATCCCAACATAAGTGACGGGACTTGTGGGCAGTGTCCCATTGCCGTTTGGGAGACTCCATGACAGGAGGGACAGGGGCTAAATAATGTAGTGGGTGGGGTTGGGAAGGGCTGGGGTGTCACAAGCAGTGATAGGACAGTCCCTGGGGACTGGGACATTTGC
This sequence comes from Bombina bombina, assembly GCF_027579735.1. NCBI lineage: Eukaryota > Metazoa > Chordata > Amphibia > Anura > Bombinatoridae > Bombina > Bombina bombina. The sequence continues at coordinate 770,729,015 of NC_069500.1, read as the reverse complement.
CATGACTACAGGAGGGACAAAAGTCAGATCTCCCAACTCAAGATAATCCCACAAGATATGGAGTGTTGGGATGTATGAGATTATACTGTTAGGCATCAGTTTCTTATAGGTAAGGCTGGAACTTTAGTATATAGATAGATAAATGGTTTTTTTAATTAAAATTAAAACAATAAATAAATACAATACAGCAGCAAGATATAGGGGCCTATTTATCAAGCCGTCAACCGCAAATACGCCGGCATTCCGCATCTTAATGGTTGCGAGCTTGATCCGACCTAGTTATCAAAGCCTACAGACCGGCAAAAGTTGAAATTTGTGACGTAACATACGAACCACCGCTCTCAATCTGACGCAGATCGATGCTTACGATATTACTTACAGATGTTCCGAATACACATTCGGCTCTATTTGACGCTATATCCCATTTATCAAATTTCTAACAGGTACGCACGCGACTATTCTGGCCCAGCGTACCTGGTTTTCAATCCGCCACCCTGGAGTTTGCGGATGCCATAGAAATCAATGGGAGTCTGAAAGCAGCGAAAGCTTATGTTCGATGCTGCCAGATATCCCATTGATTACTATGGTTAAAAACAAGTAACGTTTACACCTAACACCCTAACATAAACCCCAAGTCTAAACACTCCTAATCGCCCCCCCGACATCGCCGCCACCTACATAATTCTATTAACCCCTATTTGGCCGCCTTCTGACATCGCTGCAACTTAAATAAAGTTATTAACCCCTATCCCGTCGCTCAGAGGCATAACTAAACCACAAGGCCCAGGTGCAAGAATCTAAGAAGGGCCCCCCCCCCAAAAAAAAAAGTGAATTTGATACATATCTTTTTTTTTTTTTTTTACATTTAACACAAAAAAAAAATGTGAATCAGATTACATGTCTGCAAAATGAGATACCATGTGCCCACAGTCTGTGAGATGGTCTGACCCCCTATTACTGTATATAGTGACACTGTTTAACCCACCAGTACTGTATATAGTGAATCAGTGACACAGTCTGTAGTCTGCTGGTGAGATGGCTGGCCTGACCCTACCCACCCCAGTACTTTATAAAGTGACCACAGTAGTCTGTGACATAGTCCAGCCCCCCCCCGTACTGTATATAGTGGTACTGTATAGTGACACTGTTTACCCCCTCCCACCCATGCTATAGTAAAAAGGTCTGTAATTTGCAGGTTCCACAAACATACACACACATGCATAAATACACACACACACGTGCATAAATACACACACATACATGCATAAATACACACACAGTCACATACATACACACACACACACACACACACATAAACACCATTGGGAAAAACAGAAAGACTAACCCCTGTAGTCAGAGACACTAGTGAAACATAACATCACACTTACATGATATCAGTGCAGGCAGTGGCAGGTCAACGTTTGTTTGTTTTTTTGAAGCTGGGCCCCTGTTCCAATCAGCCAATAGGATGAGAGCTCAATCCTAATGGCTGATTGGAACAACCAATAGGATGAGAGCTGCTCAAATCCTATTGGCTGATTGGAACAGCCAATATGATTTTAGCAGCTCTAATCCTATTGGCTGATTGAAATCTTTCAGCCAATAGGAATGCAAGGGATGCCATCTTGGATGACGTCACTTGCATTGAAGTTCCAGTTTATGGCGGCGACCGTATGAAGAGGAACTCCGTGCCGTATGTCTTCAGGATGGACCCGCTCCACGCCGGATGGATGAAGATAGAAGATGCCGTCTAGATAAAGACTTTTTTCCGCCTGGATGAGGACTTTGCCGGCTGGATGAAGATTCAAGAGGCCGCCCAGATGAAGACTTCTTGCTGGCTGGATGGATCCTTCAAGCGGGACTTCAATAACTGTAAGGGGAACCGTCAGGGGTTAGTGTTAGTTTTATTTAAGGGTTTTTTGGGTGGGTTTTATTTTTAGATTAGGGTCTGGGCAGGTAAAAGAGCTAAATGCCCTTTTAAGGGCAATGCCCATACAAATGCCCTTTTCAGGACAATGGGGAGCTTAGGTTATTTTAGATAGGTTTTTTTATTTGGGTGGGTTGGTTAGTTGGGTGGTGGGTTTTACTGTTGGGGGTGTTTGTATTTTTTTTTTTACAGGTAAAAGAGCTGATTTCTATAGGGTAATGCCCCACAAAAGGCCCTTTTAAGGGCCATTGGTAGTTTATTGAAGGCTAGGTGGGGGGTTTATTTGGGGGGGTTATTTTGATAATATGGTTTGTTTTTTTTGGTAATTTAGTGTTTTTTATTTTTTGTAACAGAGTTTATTTTTTTGGTAATTTAGTAATTTGTAATAAAGTTTAATAGTAGATTTAAATAATTTTAGTAGGGTTAGGTTTTTTTAATATGTAATTTAGTTTATTTATTTGCTAGTTTAATTTAATTGATAGTATATTAGTTAGGGTAAGTTAATTAATAGTTTACAAATAGTTTATTTTAATTCTACAGGTAAGTTTAAATTTATTTGAAGATAGGGATAGTTAGCGGGTTGTTAGGTTTAGGGGTTAATAGCATAATTTAGTTTATGGCGATGTGGAGGGCTGGTGGTTTAGGGGTTAATAGGTTTAGTTAGTATTAGTGATGTGGGAGGCCAGAGGTTTAGGGGTTAATACGTTTATTTAGTGGCGGTGGGGTCCAGGAGCGGTGGGATAGGGGTTAATAACTTTATTTACGTTGCGGCGGTGTCGGGAGCGGTGGGATAGGGGTTAATAACTTTATTTAGGTTGTGGGAGGGTCCGGGAGCGGCGGGATAGGGGTTAATAACTTTATTTAGGTTGAGGTGGTGTCGGGGAGCAGCGGGATAGGGGTTAAACATTTTAGTATAGTGGCGTCGTTTAGTGAAAAGGTATAAATAAAGTTGGTAAAAAGCCGAATAGACGCAAGATCGATGACTGTTAGTTAACAACAGTCCGATGCTCATCGCCCAGTACTTGGTGCTGTCTTTTTGCCGTCTTTTTTTATAAATATGGAGAGCGTATTGAGATCCGCGGCCGCAATGTTAGGCAATGTTAGGCGAGCGTATTGGTGCTGGCGAATGCAACAAAGTTGAGGTTTAGATAAATATCCCCCATAGGGATAAGAGGCAATAAGAACATTGGGTCTGAGAAAATATAGTCTGTTTAAAATCTCCAGACTTAGGAAGTCAGCAGATTGAATATGTAGTTGTTGCCCCTATTCCTGTGTTCCCTCAGATCTGGAAGAGTAGGTCCCACCCTTCACAGCATGTTGTGACCTTCGCTGTGTTGTGTAGCAGCCTAGGTTTGTTTTGCCACCTACTGATAACTTTCTCAATGCTTTCTAAATCTGGTGAAGTTATACAGATTATATTTACTCAGAGCTTCCTATGCATGGTTCCTATAGCTTGCTGTTGAATTTTGTATTTTATTGTTTTAAATTGTTTATCTATATACTGAATTTCCAGTCTTACACTATGGGAAACTGATGCCTAACAGTGTACTCCTGCATGTATTAGACATTAAGCTAAGTCTGAGCTCAGAGGTGTGTACAGTAGGTAATTTATTAGAATATTTTTTGAAACTAAAAATTACTTTACCAAGATTAAGCTATTTCTTCAATTTTGCTCCTTTTAGAAGTTCAAAGTAAGGATTTAAAAGATACAACTGGAATCACATTTAGGGGCATATTTATCAAGTTCCGCTGCTCCATAACCTGTCTGCCTGCTCTGAGGCCGCGGACAGAAATCAAACCGATCGAATACGATCGGTTGATTGACACCCCCTGCTAGCGGCCGATTGGCCGCGAATCTGCAAGGGAGGTTTTGCACCAGCAGTTCACAAGAACTGCTAATGCAATGATAAATGCCGAGAGCGTATGCTGTCGGCATTTATAGATGTGCAGTGGACATGATCCGCACAATCATTAATATGCCCCTTAGACATATATACTTGTTTAATGTTGTAATATTCATTCAGTTCTCACATTTGTTATAACATGTATTTTTATTTTTGTGATATAGCACTTGTCTGTCACATTATTATATTGTGTTCTTTCTAAATAGGTGATTAGGAGCACACCTTGTTTATTATTATTGTTGTATTTATCTAATTGTAAATTACATGTAAAGTATATGTATATAGCTTATTGTGTCTCTCCCTTCTAGACATATAGAACAGGTGAATTTGGCTGGTGTGGCTACTTGAGAATTGGGTGTTCCGTATCTTTTTTGCCATACTTTTTTTTTTTTTTTACACAGAGCAGAGACTTGGATCTGTATTGAATCTCTGGCTCATTGTCTTTCACCATCTAGCCCTGTAGAATGGGTGAATTTGGTTGCCATAGCTACTTGGGAAGTTGGTGTTCTGGGTTGTTTTGTTCACAGTGTTCTCTTCAGGAACTTTTTAATGGGTGCAACACCCAGCTGATTTTACTGACCCCCCCCCCCCCCGGCTACAATTTATGGTATGCTAATTGCACAGATTATTATAAAAAAATAAGTTAAATTATTAGCAGCAAATGTTATAATTTTACAAAGTATTACATTGCTCCACCCAGCTACTTCATAATGCCACCCAGCTGGCAAAATTGTCTGTGAAAAACACTGGTTCTGTTATGTATTTATCTTGGATGGAAAGTGGTGAATAAAATCTATACACATTCAAGTTGTTTCATCACCAAAATATTGTAATGATAGGACCCTTTAAGACATGCTACGGTTTGTTCTGTTTTTTTTTTAAATAATTGTATGTGTTCCATGCCATTCTGTCTTTTACCCTAACCATAAAAATCTATTACAAATTTTTCCTGAAAAAAATCTTTTTTAGGTTTTAATCTTGAAGATCATATTCCAAAACAATGTGTTTCTCAAATTTATTCCATGTTAATTTCAGCAGAATTTTGTATAAATAATAAAAAAAAAATGCCATGCACAAATAAAGAAAGCAAACTGTTCATACACAAACACTAATCTGATCTCTGCTCTATGCACAGACTGCGTAACAGAATTCAGATCTCTCCAGATATACGGTGCACAGTCATACACTATAGGGTTTGATCCATAAAACTGTTTGTAACATATAATCTGATCTCACCATAAATATTCTGCACAGTACAAAGAATGATTGTGATCTATATCCTGTGGTAACATATTATTGTATTGGAGAAAAGCTTTCTAAATTCACAAATGTGTAAACAGAATGTGGCATATAATAATGGAAATAAAGGCATTTCTTGGAATCAAAAACTTCTGGCTAAAGACTCTTGAATAAGGAGTCTGAGACTTATTTTTCTGTTAAAATATAATAGTCTAAGCCAGTGTTTACAAACCATTTTCAGGTCACTGCCCCTTGGTTCTATAAACTCACCATCAGCACATCCCTATCATAACTGTCAAAATTAATATTTAGACCAGGGACTCAATTTATTTAAGCCAGGATGGACAAGGTTCACCTATGGGAACCTTGTCCACCAGACATTGCCACAAGTGGGCAGCATCTGCCGTCTGCATTTAAAATTGCTCAAACAATTGCTTGTACAGACATGCAGATTTAAATCATCCTGATCAGATCCAGATGACTGACAAGCCCTGCTCTCAAGTGATTGGCTGTTCAAGAGCAGGACTTGTCAGTCATCCTGATTGCATCTCATCAGGATGATTTAACTCTGAAAGCCTTGAGGTGGCAGAAAGGTTAAGTAGCATTATTCGTAAATGGGACCCCAGCAGTGCACAACCCTCAATAAAGATAATGATACAATATAAATAAAGGAGTAACAATTAAAAAAATTCAAAATTTAAAATTTTATTAAAACTGTATTATCTTTATCTTCTGATGCCAGTTTTTTCAAATCGATAATCACTGTGCAAGAGTCTTACAAACCACATTTAGGGCGGTATTTTGCGCTTCTGCTCGCTAACTCGATCGCGTTTTCTCAAGTGCGCTAACCCGACATGAAAATATTAATATTTCACATTCTAATGTTCTTCACATACAAAAATATGTTCTATTTATTCATAAATAAATATTTCTACATATATCTGATGGTAAGTTGGTACTATATATATATATATATATATATATATATAGGTATAGATATATACAAACCTGCTTCTGTGAATATAGTGACCTAGAGTGTCAGAAACTTCATTTGAGGAGAAAAGTGAGGTGATACAGTTGCCATCACCTCACCAGCAGCCCCATCGCCTTAAATTGTAGCTGGCCAGCCCCACCTACTGCAGCCCACAAGAGCGGGACCGTGTTATATTTAGTTCAATAGCCCGTGAACCACTTTTGAAAAGAAGACCTGATCAGAGGAGCCTGGAGAGGAAACTAGATCCAATAAATTAAAGATTTACTGGAGCTGAAGCGTAGAGAAAAGTATGATTACAGTTTCTTGCAAGTTTTAATGTGACAGCACCAGCATACACCTAATTGGGGAGAATCTCTTGGGAGACCTACCATACTCTGGAAGGAAAGATTCCATACCTGAGAGGCAGGAGGAATACTGACTCCTACAAAGCACCTGGAAGTTTACCATATACCAAGGGCTCCATGTACGAAGCAGCGAAAGCTGCTCCTGAGCCTTTGCAGGGCAGGTTCGCATATGCGCGCCTGCTTCCCGCAATGTAAGAAGCAGCGGTCATTAGACCACTGCTTCCTACACCCTACGCTACCTCTTAGGTGGCGAGGCAAAATCACAGAGATCACGCTCGCTCTCGGTGATTGACAGCCCCTTCAGTCGCGTGATTGGTCGCGCGATTGAAGGGGCGGGCATTACACACTGCGATGAGTGTGTAATGATACATACGGGTAAGCGGATCAACAGATCCGCTGCCCGTGTGTAACGAAGGCGGGCGGACAGCTTCACGAGTTAAGAAGCTGTCCGCCCGCCATTTAGTACATGGAGCCCTGAGGGAATTGGCTATATCTGTTGAGATACCAGTATACGCCATAGAGGTACTTCTCTGCAGTGCAAACACCTTACCTCATAGGATTGAGGTTTTATCTTGTAAGTGAGAGTTTTAGACATTCACACAGGAGTGCAATTATATATTTTCTTACTGTATTTTGTATTTGACAATATTGTGTGTTTATCCATTCATCTAACACAATTTTTTGTTTTCTATTTTACTGTCAATACTTATTTGCTCATATTTATAATTGCGCTTGGATCTATAAGCGCTTGACATGACATTCTTATTACTGATTCTAAAATTTATCTTTAAAATTATTGTCACCATCATTCCATGGTTTATCTATATGTTTTATTCATATAGTTTATGTAACAGAAACAGCGCTATTTCATTCCCTTTTTTGCCCTCTCCTTCCCTCATCTCCATTGGAGAGTATATACTGAAGTTCACAGCTCCAGTATACACTTTCCTTAAAGGGATAGCAGCTAAGGTTTCTGGATATTGTTTGGTGAATATCTGCAACCTAGTTCCCCCTTTTTAGGTTCCCTTTTTTTGCGCCCTAGCTCTTCGCTTTTAGTTTCAGATATATATATAGGACTATAGTGTATATTTAGAAATACAAAGAACATATTCCCCTATGTGAAGAAAATTGAATTGTGAAATATGTACAGTAAATACATAACTAAACACTTTATTAAATATGAATATTGCATGTTTTCATCTACTTGATTGTAAAGGGCTCCAATGCATTCATATATATGTGTATATGTATACATATGTTTTAATGTGTTTATAAGTGTCTGTAAATACATATATACACATATAAATACATAAATACATATGTACACACATATACATAAATATATATATATATATATATATACACACCGGTATATATAAATATAAATATATATATATATATATATATATATATATATATATATATATATGCATCATGTAGTGAAACAAACTGGCCAATATTATATGTGTGTGTATACAGATCGCCGTGATGGTGAAACAAACTGGCCAATCTTATGTGAATGTGTATACAGGTAACCATAGCAACAGTAGTCATGGTTTCAGTAAACAACACTACCTGGTGTTAAAATGTGGGTAATAGCCTAGAGAAAAATGTGGGTAATAGCCTAGAGAAAAAGTAAATGGAATATGTGTATAAAGAAGTAAATACCTATTGATGGTATAGATTTATCATAAATATACAAGAGATAAAAAATGATTTAAAATAACTTGTGGGGATTGTTGCAAGGCATTGACTAATGACCCTATGGCAAATTGAAAATAACTGCCTGAAAATATGTAAATGTTATGATGAAAGATATAGAGATCGCCATTTTTTTAAAAGGCAACTGATCCAAAAAAATAGTTTAGGGATATCAATAATGACATATGTTTAGATAGAGTGTCTGTTCATCACAAGTCAGTGTGGCAAAATTCATATGTAACCCAGACCTAGAGAGACATAATAATATACATATAGTAAAGATCACTCAGCAACTATATACTAAATACATATGTAACCGAAAATTGGAAAGACTTAATAATATACATATAGTAAAGAATAAGAGACATTTAAATGCCCCATATGAACTGGTTCAGTCTATGTGTGTCCACATATGTTAAGCCTCACAAGGCTACAAGGCTTGATACCCCTGTTTCAGCGCATGCCTTGTCCGTCTGCTCTAAAGCAGCGGACAGAAATTTTAACACGATCGAATACAATCTGATTAATTGACACCCCCTGCTAGCGTCTGATTGGCTGCAAATCTGCAGGGGGTGGCATTGCACAAGCAGTTCACCAGAACTGCTTCTGCAATGATAAATACTGACAGCGTATGCTGTCGGCATTTATCGATGTGTGGCGGACATGATATGCTACATCGTATCATGTTCGCTTGCACTATGATAAATTGGCCCCTTAGACATGTGTATGTATCTATCTATTTATTAAATCCCTTTGCAGTCCTTTTTCCCCCTAAATCCTGAGACATAAATCAGTTTGTCACAAAAGCAAAGGAATTACATGTAAAATTAAAATTATTTTAACTTGTTTTTCTTTAAGGTCCAATAGTCCAATTCTATTGACGCCTTCTGTAATTACCTCGTATATCAGTTCTAAAATTCCTTTTCCTATGGAATTTCTAATGTATAGGGTTATTCTAGGCAAATCTGAATTTTATTTTACATTTATTAAAAGCATTTTTGCAATATACTTGTATTAAAATCATGCACAATGCGAGGATGCAAGTGTCCTTGACCCATAGTTGAATGTTCTGCAGTTTGAGTGCACACCAAAACAGTAATTGCTTCCACTAAATACATGTTTTTGCTAATGCACTGAGGAATCTGTTGGCGCTCTACAAATCTATAATAACAATATGCTTTTCAGTTTTAACTTTAAGAACTGAGAATAATTTGATATTGTCAATTTCTTTGGAGAATTGTTGCAGATTGGAGAGTCTGCCCACTGTCCCTCCTGCCCCTCCCATCTGGGCAAATGCCCCGGTTTCTTAGGGGAATATGACATGCCATTACTCCACACAACCTATCCATAACATGCCCACCATGGCCTACAACACACCCACAGCCCCACCTCTCCTGCCACAAGAGACTCGTTGCCTCCAAGCCAAAGCAAACCCCAGGGAACTCTATGCTTCTGTCCTATCTAGAAGTGCTTAAAGGGATACTGAACCCAAATTGTATCTTTCATGATTCAGATAGAGCATGCAATTTTAAGCAACTATCAAATTTTCTTCATTCTCTTGCTATCTTTATTTTAAAATCAATAAGTGTAAGTTTAGAAGCCGGACAATTTTTGGTTCACAACCTGGGTTGTCCTTGCTGGATAAATGCTGTCCCTGTTTGCTGGCTCCTTAGCTTAAATGCCTTCTTTTTCAAATAAAGATAGCAAGAGAACAAAGAAAATTGATAATAGGAGTACATTAGAAAGTTGCTTAAAATTGTATGCTCTATCTGAATCATGAAAGAACATTTTTGGGTTTAGTATCCCTTTAAGTAATAAATAGCTTAGGAATATAAGGACCCTAGACTACTATAGGTATTACCTTCTCTCCATCCCATATCCCTAACCTCTGGGAAATGTTTGGAGAAGTGTAATGGTTATTAGAATAAAGTATAAGGATTGATCTCTGAAGTCTGTCCCTGATGAAGAATCTTTCCACAAGATTTCAGTCTGTGTGACGTTCTACATAAAAGTATTTATTTAGATTTCTTTCTCAAATCTCTGATTTATTTTTCATGCATTTTCTTAAAAACATACATATAAAAGAACATTGTTTGAAAGTTCCGTAAACATTTTTACAAGTAAAATTATTATTAAAGCTGTTTATTTTGAAGCTAACAGGAAGTGAAAGACTACATATAACTGGACCCTGAGAACACAGTTCCTACTGGCTGATAGGCACAACTCCCACTGCTTCATTGGCTGCCAGTGTAACATCTAAGCAGCAAAAAAGGTTTTCTCAGTAAAGAAGGCGAAGCATCCATTAAAAACAAAAAACAAAACAGAAAAACTATAATAGATATTAAAATACACTTTTTTTTAGATGCAACAAAGAAAAAAAGATGACTTAAGATTGCTTTAAATTTACAGTATATGTATTTTGCTTTTATAACTTAAAGGAATACTAAACCCAATTGTTTTTCTTTCCTGATTCAGATAGAGCATGCAATTTTTTTTAGCAACTTTCTAATTTACTTCTATTATCTATTTTTCTTCGTTCTCTTGGATTCTTTATTTGTAAATGCAGAAATGAAAGCTTAGGAGCTAGCCCAATTTTGGTTCAGCACCCTGGATAGCGCTTGCCGATTGGTAGCTACATTTAGCCACCAATCAGCAAGCAGTACCCAGGGGCTGAACCTATAATGGGCGACTCCTAGGGTTTCATTCCTGCTTTTCAAATAAAGATACCAAGAGAAGGAAGAACAATTGATAACAGGAGTAAATTATAAAGTTGCTTAAAATTGCATGCTCTATCTGAATCGTGGAAAAAAAAATAGATTTAGTATCCCTTTAAGACTTCATATATTAAAAAAACTAAACTGATCCATATTGCTAGAACAGTTTTATTTATTTATATTTTTATTTGATTGCACAGCTACATCTATATTAAAAAAAATGCTGGGAGCACATCAGTTTGCTGATCCCCACGAAAAGCATGCAAGTAGATCAGCCAGGTTGCAGCAGACCTGTTAAGCCCCCTAGACTATCCTGTGCTTGCTATTTTATTTTTACACAAAATAAGTTGGCACTGAGCCTAAATTTGAAGATATTATTTTCTTTTTGTAATTGAGTTTCTCAATCAACCTGGGAATTTCCAAACCAAAACTTTCCTGGGGGTTTCTCCTTCAAGATGCACAAGCATATAATGTTTTAAATTGCTTTTGCTTGCTAAGATATACATCAAAACAGCCATTTTCCATCTAGCATAACACTTGGGGGAATATGAAATATTCTTGCGTTTAGCATAGCTGTTAAATATAATTGTAACATCATATGATCTCACATCATATATGCCTGTTTCAAAAGCTTAAAGGGATACTAAACCCATTTTTTTTTCTTTCATGATTCAGAGCATGTAAATTTAAGCAACTTTCTAAATGTAGCCACCAATCAGCAAGCGCTATCCAGGGATTCTGAACCAAAAATAGGCCGGCTCTTAAGTTTACTTTTCTGCTGTTTCAAATAAAGGTAGCAAGAGAACAAAGAAAAATCGATCATAGGAGTAAATTAGAAAGTTGCTTAAAATTGCATGCTCTATCTGAAAAAAGTTTAGCAAAACAAAGTTTCAAAGTCATTTTACGATCTTTACATGTTACATTTCAAATCCTATTTGATATATATACATAATAGGATGCAAGTTGAAGGGATACAAAGAGCCAAAAGGAAGTACTTTAATAATGTAATTATTGCACTATTGCTAACAAATAACTGTGTTTAACCACTGCTAAGTCAGCTCCACTACTGAGATGTAGCTGGACACATTTAGTGAGCCAATGACAAGAGACAAATACCTGTAGCCACCAATCACCAAACTAGCTCCCACTAGTGCAGATTATGTACATATTCTTTTCAACAAAAATACCAAAAGAGAGCAAAGTAAATTTGAAAACAGAAGTGAATGTAAAAGTATCTTAAAAAACAAAATGTATGGTTATGCTTACCTGATAAATTCATTTATTTCATGGTGGTGAGAGTCCACAAGCCATTACTCCAGGGATTCAACTCCTGGCCACTAGGAGGAGGCAAAGATAAAGGTCTATGAGCACTTAATCCCTCTCACCTCTCTGTTATTCTAGTCTGACGTATAGCTAAGAAAGGAGAAGTAGAAAGGTAGGAAAGGACAGAGGAGGGAAAATGAGGCGCAAACTAGAAATGTAGGCAGAAAACAATTGATCAAGTTTATATGAAAATGGGCATGTCTCATGGACCGCTATGAAAGAAATTAATATATCAAGTAAGCATAAATGTAATTTCCTTGGTGGGAAGCGTTCATGAGCCATTACTCCTGGTAACTAATACCCAATTTGTGGACTTCACAAGTAATTGGGTGGGACAAAACATTTTTAAGGCAGGCACCTACGAGACACTGCTGCCTGAAGGACTTTCCTACCAAACACATCAAAGTGGTAGAATTTAGAGAAAGTATGTTGCTGCCTTTATACAATATAATCCTTATTCTTAAAAGTATAAGAAGAACAAACTGATCTAGAAGAAGGGCAATAATGCATTTTGGAAAAGACTTTCCCACCTTCAATCAAACCTTGTTAATCAAGAGATTTAGCCAAAAAGCTAAAGAAGCTGATTTGATCCTCTGACCTTTACGTGGACCAAGGGACAAACAAATAAAAGAATTGTCTTAAAACCTTTGTAATTTAAAAGTAGAAGTCTAATGCTCTTACAATATCTAAATTAAGTAAGATACTATCAAATAAATTCTTTGGATTAGGAAAAAGAGATGGGCTACAATCTCCTGATACTGCACAAAATACAAGCGCTGTTTTGACGTGCTAGTGCACGCTTTCCCCATAGACATCAATGGGGAGAGTGGGTCAGAGAAATACCTAACACCTGCGATCACAGAATGAAAAGCTCTGTAACATAGCCCCATTGATGTCTATGGGGAAAAAAAAGGTTACGTTTAAACCTAACACCCGGACATAAACCCTACATCTAAACACCCCTAATCTGTTGCCCCAACATAGCCGCCACCTACATAATGTTATTAACCCCTAATCTGCCACTCCCGATATCGCCGCCACTATACTAAAGTTATTAACCCCTATTCCCCTGCACCCCAACATTGCCCACACTATAATAAATCTATTAACCCCTATTCCACCACTTCCCGACATCGCAACAACTAAATAAAGTTATTAACCCCTAAACCTCTGGCCTCCCACATCACTACCACTAAATAAATTGATTAACCCCTAAACCACCAGCCCCCCACATCGCAACAACCTAAATTAAACCATTAACCCCTAACCCTAACTCTAAACCTAACCCTAACGTAACCCTAACCCTAACACCCCTAACTTTAACATAATTAAAACAGAGCTAAATTAAAGTTACAATTTTTAGTTGAAATTATTTTATTAGGCCTAGATTTAGAGTTCGGCGGTAGCCGTCAAAACCAGCGTTAGAGGCTCCTAACGCGGGTTTTTTACGCACTCCGGTATTTAGAGTTTATTTACCGCGACTCAAAATACACCTAACGCTCAACTTTCTACCGCCACCTCAGACCCAGTAGTAAACATATACCGCACAAAAAAACATCCACGAATCACAAAACAAATATTACACAAAGTACACTTACACTCATACAAACACAACACTATCTTTATTTTTCGTATTTTTTATTTTTTCTTTAAAATACAAAGGATTAAAGTTGCGAGATCTCGGGTGTTTGAAAAAAATCCACACAAATCCATTTTCCCATTGACTTACATGGACATACGGGAAAAGACCCTCATATACCTACATCTAACGAATAACATTATCACAAACATACACTCATCGATGCATACAAACAATATACACCACATTACATACACAAAATATTTATTTATTACAAAAAGAACACGATTTAGCGACTTTTTCACACAAGCTCATGACGTCACTCACTTTACGAGGAAAACCAGTCTTAGAAAAAAAAATATAGAAATCTTTGGAGCCTCCATTGACTTCTATTGGGAAGACGTGCTCGTGCACGCGAAACCCTCATTTCCCTAACGCACGCAAATAGCGTAGACTGAAAAACTCCAAATACCAGCGCTAGAAAATACATGATTTCATGCGTTAGACCCAGCTATGATAAATAGATAAAGAAATGACTATTTCCCTATGGTGGACTTATGTTTTTTAATATTAAATATTCACCACACCATAAATATTTTTAACACTTTTAGATTACATCAACTACAAATCCCCATCACTAGTAACACATTATTATTTCAATAAAATTACATTTACAATTAAAATAAAAATCAATACACATTTCTGGATTCACAAACACTACACAATGGGAAACATCTCTCATTTACCTTTATTATTGCATTTCTGTTATTCAACTCATATGCTTGCAGCAACTGCATATCTACATAGGCTTAACACATGATCACTCATGGATGCACATACATTACTTTTAACATTCACTCATACATGTGCATTCAAATGATGGGGGAAAAACACATTACATTCTCTCTAGGAATCACAAAACACAACATATGGATTTTACTGTACTTTTAACATCATGATTCCATCACCAGAAACCATTAGGAATTACGTACAACACGAACATCATTACACCAGATTACAGATGTCACTTTATGGGAAGGAACAACAATGCCAGACCGCTATATACAAGTCAGCATATGTGGGACACAATCACAATATATACGTACATGTACATAACACGCATCACCCATCACGCAACCACAAAGCACACATTTAGATTTTATTCAGCACACAATAACAATGTAGCACAATACAACAACACAATGAGGATTTCACAACTACATAGGCAGGTTAATAATATCATGACGTCATTAGAAGATTCAACTATACACATCACAGATTCACCACTGTACCGCCCCTTTAGGAACTTTAACACTCAATACTACAATACAACATATACGTAAAACACACTTTTGAACAGCATTATTATGGAGATTTCAATGGGACAATTCAGAAATATTGTCAGATCGCACATCAATTATATATATAATACTACAGATGACAGCCGGAAGTTATTCAGTATTCGTGCAATTTTTATGGGACGCATACAATATCGTCAGATCGAAAATCAATTATATATATAATACTACAGATGACAGCCGGAAGTTATTCAGTATTCGTGCAATTTTTATGGGACGCATACAATATCGTCAGATCGAAAATCAATTATATATATAATACTACAGATGACAGCCGGAAGTTATTCAGTATTAGTGCGATTTGAAAGGGACGCGTACAATATTCACATCTCGGCAATCACTTATATATACAATACTACAGATGACAGCCGGAAGTTATTCAGTATTAGTGCGATTTGAAAGGGACGCATACAATATTGACATCTCAGCAATCACTTATATATATAATACTACAGATGACAGCCGGAAGTTATTCAGTATTAGTGCGATTTGAAAGGGACGCATACAATATTGACAGCTCGGCAATCACTTATATATACAATACTACAGATGGCAGACGGGAATTTCGGAATTATTATTGCGATTTGAAAGGGACGCGTACAATATTGACAGCTCGGCAATCACTTATATATACAATACTACAGATGACAGACGGGAAGTTCTGAATTATTATTGCGATTTGAAAGGGACGCATACAATATTGACAGCTCTGAAATCACTTATATATACAATACTACAGATGTTACTTTATCATTTACAAACAATATTGCAGCAACATTGATCGATCACATTCGATGCACATTATACACAACTATGCACTTTCATTCATGTTAGCCTGGACGTGTGCTTGTTACTATAACATCGCGTTTAGGAAATATTGATTACGCATATGATCAAACATTACAAACATGCACTGTATGTGTGATATTTGACACTTTCACATTGAGAATCATTGTTTGAAACTAACATTTCAGCAAACAACAAATAAACGCCCACTGTCAAAGCATTGGCGCCGCTCACATACAAACAGGTGAATACAATCAGCAATCATTACAAACTCACTACCATTGGACTAATTGTACTATAAATCCCCCAAACAACATGGCCAATGCATCACTTGTGATCCACATCAGATCAAGTGCTTACCTTGTTACGCTGTTTTGAAAGATGGATGACGATGACATGGTAGACGCTGCTGGTGGTGCTATTGGCGAACTAGCTGTTGGTCGAATCAGGCAGCCTCGGCGGCTCAGACCGAGACGAAGGGGTCGTCTGGTTCGAGGTCCTCGTGTCTACAGGGTGAGACCCACCTTGGAAAACATGAGTGACTTTGAGGTTTTTGATAAGTATCGGCTCGATCGCGAACAGCTCATTGGCCTTTACGATCTTCTTAAACCTCATTTGGAGCCACGTATACAAATAAGGACTGCTGTTCCCCCCATGAGTAAGATGCTAAGCTGTCTATACGTCCTGGCCTCCGGGAGTTTTCAATCCGGAGAACTGTACATGCATGGCCTGGCTCAAGGTACATTCTCTGGGGTGTTTGATAACTTTCTGAACGCCATGGTACGTATCAGTAAGCAATACATAGGATTCCCACAGAATGATGGTGATTGGAGGCGCCTGAAGCGGGAATTCTTTGATATTGCTCAATTGCCCAATGTCTTGGGAGCCATTGATTGTACCCACATTGCGCTGCGTGCTCCAATTGATGACTTGCCCTTCAGAAATCGCAAACATTTTCATAGCCTCAACGTGCAGTATGTTTGTGACGCACGGATGAGGATTATGCATGTGTATGCGAATTTTGGAGGTGCTTGTCATGATGCCCGCATCCTCTCTCTGTCGTCCCTGTGGAGACAGTTTGAGGAAAGACAAATGCCCCCTGGTTATCTCGTTGGTGAGTATTAGTGCACAACATGGTTAATTATTTTGACAATTGCCCCTGTATTTTTTAACTGTTAGCGTCATGTTCAGCTATAGGATTAAATTTAACCATTTGTTATTTACCGACGCTAATGTCTATTTTTATTGAAATGCAGATATGTAGCATGTCTTACCTTAAGTGTTCATATAGAGAATGCAATGTAAACATGTAGTTAGCATTTTACACAAGGTTTGGTTTAGGAGAAATACGCATATGTAGCATGTCTTAGATGAAATGGCAAGATATTATCTCATGCAATTTAACCCTGTCATTGTCTTTTTCTGCTAATGTCTATTTTTATTGAAATGCAGATATGTAGCATGTCTTACCTTAAGTGTTCATATAGAGAATGCAATGTAAACATGTAGTTAGCATTTTACACAAGGTTTGGTTTAGGAGAAATACGCATATGTAGCATGTCTTAGATGAAATGGCAAGATATTATCTCATGCAATTTAACCCTGTCATTGTCTTTTTCTGCTAATGTCTATTTTTATTGAAATGCAGATATGTAGCATGTCTTACCTTAAGTGTTCATATAGAGAATGCAATGTAAACATGTAGTTAGCATTTTACACAAGGTTTGGTTTAGGAGAAATACGCATATGTAGCATGTCTTAGATGAAATGGCAAGATATTATCTCATGCAATTTAACCCTGTCATTGTCTTTTTCTGCTAATGTCTAGTTTTATTGAAATGCAGATATGTAGCATGTCTTACCTTAAGTGTTCATATAGAGAATGCAATGTAAACATGTAGTTAGCATTTTACACAAGGTTTGGTTTAGGAGAAATACGCATATGTAGCATGTCTTAGATGAAATGGCAAGATATTATCTCATGCAATTTAACCCTGTCATTGTCTTTTTCTGCTAATGTCTAGTTTTATTGAAATGCAGATATGTAGCATGTCTTACCTTAAGTGTTCATATAGAGAATGCAATGTAAACATGTAGTTAGCATTTTACACAAGGTTTGTTTTAGGATAAATACGCATATGTAGCATGTCTTAGATGAAATAGCAAGATATTATCTCATGCAATTTAACCCTGTCATTGTCTATTTCTGCTAATGTCTAGTTTTATTGAAATGCAGATATGTAGCATGTCTTACCTTAAGTGTTCATATAGAGAATGCAATGTAAACATGTAGTTAGCATTTTACACAAGGTTTGTTTTAGGAGAAATACGCATATGTAGCATGGCTTAGATGAAATAGCAAGATATTATCTCATGCAATTTAACCCTGTCATTGTCTATTTCTGCTAATGTCTAGTTTTATTGAAATGCAGATATGTAGCATGTCTTACCTTAAGTGTTCATATAGAGAATGCAATGTAAACATGTAGTTAGCATTTTACACAAGGTTTGGTTTAGGAGAAATATGCATATGTAGCATGGCTTAGATGAAATGGCTAGATACAGATTTATATATAATTTTTTTTAATTTCTTTATGTTTCTGACAACTTTTAATATGGATTATGGTTTTTAAAAAATATATTTATACAACAATATACTAGTTTAAGTATTCTGTTTGAATTATGTTCTGTTCTAAATTTATAGGTGATTCTGGGTACATGAGCCGGCCTTGGCTCATTACCCCCTTGCGTAGCCCAACTGATGTGTCTGAGGAGCGCTACAATAGGGCTCATAAGAGAACCAGGGCGGTGGTTGAAAGGATGTTCGGGCTCCTGAAGATGAGATTCAGGTGCCTGGACCGTTCTGGAGGAGCACTCCAGTACAACCCAAAGAAGGTGGCTAAGATCGTTGTAGCCTGTAGCGTCCTGCATAATATTGCACAGCGGGCTGGGATGCTGCAGGCCGTCCCGGTGGACAGAGACCTCCTCAGAGATGAGGAGGATGATCCTGTTCTAGAGGGGGAATTCCAGGACGAGGGACTTGATGTCAGAGCAGACGTCATCAACCGCCACTTTAGACGGTAAATAATAGAAGTTACACTGGAGTATTTTCAATAGATGTGAACTCTAGGGAAATGACAAGTAGAGAATTGTGCAAACATGTTAGTATTGATCAAATGTTAGAATAATATTTATTTCTCATAATATAGGTGATGCTCTGGGCATTGGGTCCTATAGCGAGTCTTTGCCACCTGGTTTTTATAGAGGACATCAGATGGTAAGTAGAAATGTATGGACTGTTGCTGGCATGATTTGTACACAAATACATAATATGGCATACATTTTTAAAAATATAACTTTGTTTACACATTACTTATGTACATAATCAGAAAGGGATACTCTAGAATGACTATGGTTCAATGTCACACAGAGGTTTGTTCTGCTCAATATGACTCATCTTCACACTTGATAGAAAATAACACAGGTTCATACACAGGCTTAGTAAGCTAGTGATAGATATTTATTATGAAATGGGGGGTGGGAGAGGGGTACAGAACTGATTCACACACTTGTATGAAATCTTTATATATAATTTCTTACATTAGGGAGATGACTTAATATAAAGACTGAAAGGGAACAATTTGAAGCCTGACAGTGAAGATTTCCAAGACTGACAGTGGGGAAAAAGCCAAGATTGAAATTGAAGTATACCAATGGGATCATGTCTGGCATATTTAAATTCTGCTGACCTTGAAAACCATACAAAGACATGTTCACATGGTAAGTGCAAACTATTTGATAGAATAAGGCTGTGGAGACATCCTATTGGAGACACTTAGATGATTTTCTATTTTGTAGATGGTATTTCCCAGTCCTCTATTTAATGAACTGATGAATAAGACACCTATTGAAGATCAACTGTTTACCCCTGAATTGACATTCAAAGACCATGCATTGTCCAGGTTGGTGTACCAATGCATGCTAGTGAAGACTGTAGAATATTAGTAGCTTACATACATTAGTCATATTTAGTTCTTAATTAGATATTTAGGGATCACAATCAGACACTTAGATGATTTTCCTTTTTAGATGGTATTTCCCAGTCCTCTATTTAATGAACTGATGAATAAGACACCTATTGAAGATCAACTGTTTACCCCTGAATTGACATTCAAAGACCATGCATTGTCCAGGTTGGTGTACCAATGCATGCTAGTGAAGACTGTAGAATATTAGTAGCTTACATACATTAGTCATATTTAGTTCTTAATTAGATATTTAGGGATCACAATCAGAAAAAGGAATACATATTATAGTTGATATAGAGGTATTTGAATGGACATGAAATATTACATTTATGTTCAGCATACATATATTGTTTACATGTGATATACATTATTATGTATAAATTTAATTTTTGAAATTTAAATATTATTTTTAATCAACAATATAATGGTGTATGTATTTCATTAATTTAAAATGAATGTAATGATTATGTGTAAAAAATGTTGATCAAAGTTAGAGCATAGACACCATATGATTTTAAATGTATTTTATGAATATTTTACAACGTGTGTATTAACTTTGTTCCATTTTTATTATTTGTCATTTCAGATTGGCATCTGATGACTTCATGGAATATTTAATTATTTTCTATTAAATATATATTTTTTTTTTTTAGCAGATTCTAATATATATCAATATAATCTGTAAATAAATAAAACTTGGACTCCCATGACTGATAGTTGGCTATTTGACAAGCACATGCATAAGAGAAAATAATGCATTAATAGTAGAAAATAAAATTCTTCAGAGAATATTAAAAGATATATTTTAACATTAATTGGGGAGTCATATTCTTCAATGCTTTTATATTGAAAAAGTATATATTAAAAATATTTAGGATATGTATTAATATTATGATTGTTTTAACATTTAATAAGGTGAAGTGGTTCAATTACATGAAAGTGACAGTGTTGTTGAATGTAAAAAGAATTGTATAAGATCATGTATCTTCCTTAGGTATCTCAAAACATTATTAGAAAATATTTTACAATTATTACATTTATAAATGGTAGGTCATTTAACTTTATAATTTTTAATAATTAGTTATTGGATGCCAGGTTAATCTATGTAATTTTCTAGTGGAGTCATTTAACTATACTTAGTAATATTATGTATTTATTACAATCTTACCTCTTGGGTTAGACATCAAATATCTATATAGAATGTAATTTCCCCTTTAGTTTATTTTGTCAATGTTAAATCAAAATACAATATGTTTGGGTCCTTAAAGGGGTCATTCAAAATGTATATTTTGTATACATTGTTACAAATATCATACAAGAATTTAAACATATTTAGAATGTACTATAGAATTACATTCAGTCTTTAAATATACTTGTTAAAATAAAAATAAATGCACATATCTTAGTCAATGATATAAGGCATCTATATGCAAACAACAATCAGCATCAAAATAGCCTATGTAGAGATGTATTTAATCCACGAATATATATAATTACAATATAATAATTGAATAACAAAACATATAAAGTTGGTCAAATATAAGATTATGATACAAAATGCATACATAACATATAGCTTAATGTCCCTCTACGCTGAAGGCTAAAAAAGACCTCATTTAATAAATATATTTCAGTCAGTGTGTAAAACAATCTAGAAGTTAATCTAAATTTGCTTTACTCATATGTTAGACTCATTTAGCAAAAGGAAGGTGCCTAGGTTTATGATATATTAAGCATTATTGTGAAATGTTTATTTAAAGGGACATGAACTCAAAATATACTTAAAGGTAGCCATTTAAAAAAACAAAGATTTATACATTCTGAATGAGTATTCTATTTTAATCAAGTTTAAAACTTGTCTCATATTATGAATGCTCATTGTGATGTTGCTATCATTACTTTAGAAATAAGGCAGTAAATAGCTAATTTATTTGCTTCAGTACTCTGGACAGAACTTGATTGTTTGGAATAATTGATGCAACAATCGTCAAGGACAACCCAGGTTTTTATTAAACAATTGTCCGTAATATAAAATATCATTATTGTTTTTCAAAGAAACATAACAAGATAACTTAACATTTGATAATCGTATTAAATAATAAAGTTGATTAACATTTCATGCTCAATCACCAATGGTAAATTTTTTTGGACAGTGTCCCTTTAAGAGCTTGAAATAGTGTATTTACTTCTCTTCCTATCTTTACATACTTTGCTTGAAAAGCATATCGAGATAGGCTCAGTAGATGAAGATTGGTGGATGCACAGAGATGCCTTATGTGATTGGCTCAACCATGTGCATTTAAATTTCTTATGTTGAGGATATATAAATACTAAGAGAAAATGATTTACATTTTAAAGTCTAAACAATCTTCTATCTCTACAGATCATTTGATACAATTGTTTGTAATGTCTCTTTAAAACTAAAGACGCCATTGCACAATAACATATATGAGCACTTCAGAGAAATACAAGCTCGAGGTTTATTTGCGAATAACAAAGCTGTAGTTTAACATTTATAAACAGATTATCAAAGTTACTGACATTCTTCCCGGAATTTTAACATTAATAAATATTGCGTGGGAAACGCATCTTCAAACACCAGATTAGCATATTTAAACATTAGTGTAATGTCACGCAATAGCACACAATCAATGTGCATTATAAATACATTTAATAGAGCAATGTCAATACTTCACAATAAATTTATTTAAAGAACAATAAAGACATACAATATTAAATGTGTATTTGTATTAAAGAAACAGACCGTTATTAAACCGAGAAATTTCTACAACATTAATAATGTGACAGGATTAGATTTTAAAGAGTATTTAATCATTAATATTTCACGGATCACGGATATTAAATCTGCGTCACACATATCCGCATGACAGGCCCATGAGTTACAAATAAGTCTACATGAAAAATGAAGTTACAGCACCACCAAGCGGTATGTGTAAGGAAGTTACTAAGATATGAAACATTAAGGAACGGCCAATCAGAGTTCATCACACAAACACAACTTGAGTCAGGATGGTCTCACAGACATTATAACAATATTTCAAACTTTTATCCAATCAGATGTACAGATAAATTGTCCCATGGTGCATCTCATGTTTACTTCACCATATAAAAGTCCATTACACGTTGCCATCTTTGTCAGTTCTCTAATGCCTGCAGGCAATATATATTATTATTATACAACCCAGCAGGCATGTCAGTTCCCAGGTTCACCAAGGAGGAGAGCGCTGCACTGGTCCACGCCGTCAAGGACTTTTATCCCCAGCTGTTTGGGAACAAGAGGAGCTCGACAGATGCGCCTGTTAAGAAGGCCCTCTGGGAGTCTATCACCAATGCGGTTAGATTGGTGTGTGACGTCCAGAGGACCCAGGATCAGATCATGAGGAGATTCGGAGATATGAGGTTGCGTTTATCGAAAAAAGTCAACCTCATAAGGGACTGGGTACAAGCCCGTAAAAGAGGGGGCCAAAGAAAGGCCCCGCGGAAACTGTACCTACTCCCTTATGAGGTGACTTTATGCGAGCTCCTCAATCTCCGGGTCCCCAAAAGATTTAGATCCTCGCCATCCTCGGCCTCCTCTTCTTCCCTCCCAGCTGCGGGATCTGAAAGTCCTGACGCGGGGGACAGGGCAGATGCTTCTCCGTCCGGTGGCCTGGGAGGACCCGATAGAGAATCTGAACCAGGTAATTATCCAACTTCATATAATATTTATAATGTTAAAAATCCAAAAATTGTATTTAGTCAGATACTAAACCTATACAGATCTCACAACATACACTACATATGATGTTTAGATATCTGATTTTACATTAGTGATACATGAAATTGGAATGATGTTTCTTGCGCTCTACAGAATATGCGTCACAGAGCGGAAATGTAATTTCGCATCCACGTTAACATGGGTTTGCGGAAAGTGGCATTGCTTTATACATGTTGGTCAAATGACGGATGCGTAATTCCGCTTGGAATCATTGCGCAATGATCGCGAAAATGGCATTTCTCATCCACGTTAACATGGGTTTGCGGAAAGTGGCATTGCTTTATACATGTTGGTCAAATGACGGATGCGTAATTCCGCTTGGAATCATTGCGCAATGATCGCGAAAATGGCATTTCTCATCCACGTTAACATGGGTTTGCGGAAAGTGGCATTGCTTTATACATGTTGGTCAAATGACGGATGCGTAATTCCGCTTGGAATCATTGCGCAATGATCGCGAAAATGGCATTTCTCATCCACGTTAACATGGGTTTGCGGAAAGTGGCATTGCTTTATACATGTTGTTAAAAATTAAATGGAAAATCTTAGATTAGTGAAGAATACAGTATTCTTATTTTAAATATTATATCTAATAAAAAACGAATAATACTAATAAATTATAACATATGGCCATCAATTGATGATTATGTAATAACAAGCATATATTCTTAAAGATACAGTAAACAACACAACTGATTGAAAATAAGAGTCCAGGATATATTTATCATTCATTAAATTGCGGAAACTATTAACTCATGGGACTACCAAAGGATTAATATTTTTCTATTGATTTGTTATTAATGTAAATATTTTAAACATGGCATGATTAGTATTAATGATATGCAATCCTCATTTAATATATTACAGATATGGATGTGGCTGCTGGATCCTCAAGCCAGGGCTTGTCACAGTATGGTATGTCTCATTTTAATTGACATTTGTCTTAGAAACATGGAATGAACATTACATACTAAATACACATTGTTCTATATTTATATGTAATGTCTATTTAATAGATGAAAATTATATAATTATTCGGATATACTTAAATAACATATTTGATTTTAATTGCATGCTCAATACCATTCATTACATCAACATATGGAGTAGATAATTCATTAACAAACAACAACATTGTGGAATCTATTTAATTTTAGATTAAAGGGATACTGAACTACAATTATTAATATTGTCTTTCACATACAGTATGCAATATTAATAAACATAAAATATAATACTATCATCATATGTGACATATTCTATTGCTAAATGTAGTTTAAAATAAAGAAAGTACGTTTATGTGCATCTAAATATTTGTTGACCAACCTGGGTTTATATTGATGATTGGTGGATACCTTCAACAAACAATATTTATTGAATCCAATATTCCTTATCTGCCTTTAAGATTAATATCGAACAACATTCGAATTATAATAGGAGTCAATGTTAAATCATTTTTTACAGTTTGAACATAGAAATCAATTATTTAAATTAATCATGTCAGTGTCCCTTTAAGACAAAATAGATTCATTCATCATTACATTATTTTTATTAAAAACTATTGATATATAAATCTAATTATCTGTTGGAGTTACTTTATATATATCTGCATACTCTAACAGCACCATGATTACATATTAGTAATAATAAAGTTTGTTATGTATTGTGATAAATATGTGTTGTGTCCTAAACAAGATTACTGTACATTGAAAAAATGGCTCGATGTGACACATGTTTGTTTAGATTTGTCAACAGATGCTCCTCAATATGTGGTTTGTGTGTATTCTTGTAACTTCTTAAGGACATATGACGGAATTATTCCGTCATAAAACAATTGAGCTAAGTGAAAGCTGTGTCCTTAAAGGGTTAAGAACATTGATCATTGGGTATATTTAGATATGCAATAGCAGCATCTGAGATGAATTTGATGTCTAATGTAGTCTGACATTAAACATATGTTGAATACAGATATGTTTACAGAATCCCCTTGATTCAATCAAGCATTTTCTGGTGTAATGACTGCTCTATTATTCACATTTTAAAGTTGATTAATGTTAAAATTCTAGACAGATGTGATTTAGTGATATCCAAAATGTGTTTAATAATATATATCTATATCATTCATAGAGAGAGTTGGTGTGGGGAGCCCACAGGAATCCAGCAGTGACATAGAGCCGCCTTTGCGGGCTCCTGGTAAGTCCATTGACTCATTTATATGTAATTGAAGGTGTATTGCTAATCAATATTATGATCATGATTCCGATGAAGCATAACATTATAAAAAATCATAGAATTTATCTTCTGATTATATATTTATTTTTTATATTGAGCGATTAATAATTTTTACTTTATTATTCTACACATTTGTTATTCATAAGATGTCTAACATATGTTTTTTTCATTTTTTAATTTTTTTAACAACAGTCATCAAGTGATACACACATGAGAAATCTTAAATGTTCTATGTACTATGCTTTTATGAATTTAACATTAAGACAAACAATACATTAAGATTCTGATTTATTGACAATAACAAATCTATTGTCATTTGTATGCTCCATCAAAATGATGTAAATCATAACTTTGTGTGTGTATATCTTTAATGCAACATTGATGTGCGTATTTGAGCAACAGTAACATATGTTATAATATCTGATCTTAAGGTGTACACAACATGTTATGTTTTACAGAGATTGATGTCACATGTGGGATGGAGGAGGAAGAGGCTGCCTTGGAGTCTGATGGTATGTGAAATATATCTATCATGTTTCCAACATGTTTCTTTTTTTGAAATCATTTTATTGAAGACATTCAAAGTCTACAGCTTTTTCCCTTTAAAAAGGAATATTATTTGTCTGTTCAAATACACTACTGCCCCCTTTCTATATCAGGCAGCATGAAAATCTGCTTGTATATATTTTTTTAAGAATATATAATTCATGCCATCATTATGTCACATGCATATTCCATGCCAAAACACAATAATAAGTTTCACATTGTACAGACAGTCATTGAGATTCATCTGAGTGCCTATATAGATACCATATCCTCATTTCAGAATAGTTTACAGATTCAAACACACTTCGAGGTATATTGAAAACATAATCAATTTTAAATGCGTTGATTTGATGTCAGGATGTATGAGATGTTAATATATTTATTTTACATTTTCAGATGGATCCACCACTTCTGGTCATCTGGATTCCGCCCCTGCCCAGTCACAGACCCCTCCCCGTGCACACACCCCTGACCATGGCCACACCTCTGCACACACCCAGAGCCCTTCCCATCACCAAACCCATGACCATGCCCCGACCACTGCCAGCCCTTCCCATATTTCATATCCTGTCCCTCCCAAAAAACGCCCATACACCCCCCTTCGCCGCTCTCCCCGTATTCTGGCCCGTACAGCTGCCCAGACCCAAACTCCCCACTCCCCAGCTGTACGGCCTACCCTGGAGCAGCAGCTCACCACTCCCCAAGCCATTCCCATCCCTCCCCGAGCCAATCCCATCCCTTCCCCCTGTTTAAACCTTCATTGTCCTGGGTGTCAGATTGTCCTTCCCAGGCACAGCTGTAAGTATCATTCTAAATACACTTTATAAGATACTTAAAGGTACAGTGAAGTTCAATTGGTTAAATTGTGATTCAAATCCAGCATGCAATGTTAAGCCAATGTATCATAGAATACTCTTATGAATTATTCGTCATTCTCTTGATATATTTATTGAAAACAACTTATTCCTATAATTAGTTTAAACAATAAAATAAATGTGGCCATCATTTCTTTATTGTTGGATGAATGTATCCATCAACCAGCATGCACAAACAAGGTTCATCAACAAATATTGGCTTCCATAAAAACCAACATTCTTGCATTCAAAATATAGCTTGACAATTAAAACATATAATGAATATGTGTAATTTCTAAAGATTTGTCATGTCATGCTCTATCTGAATCAGTCCATTAAATATTTAGGTTCAGTGTCCCTTTAATTGGATATCACTACATATACCAAACACCACTACTTGGATCCAAAATTTTATGTCCAAATGTGGATACATTATCTCTTGTCTAACCCAGTGGGAATGTAATTTCTTCTGGTTGCTATGTTTACACAGCTTGTCCTCAATGCCAAAATGTTTAAGGATAGGTGTGCCTACCACAGTCTAAATTGAATTTTTAAATTGCTGATGTAAGTACAATGTAAATCCTTTAACAAGATTTGATACACTCAAGCTGTATAAGTGGATCATCTAAAACCAATTAAAGGGTTCAACATGTTTGAGTAACATGAGCCTTTAATGATTTCTGTCTGTCTGAATAACCTAATTCATGTGTAAAGAATATATGAAAAATAATTGATGTAAATAATTATTTGTCTTTATGATGACAATGTATGTATTAAAATCTTTTATTCTGTTGTGTAATTATCCTTAATATTAATTTTTATTTTATTTTAGGCTGTGACTCAGCATGGCTCATGCTAGAAGGGATAGCAAGAGTAGAGCAGGCCGTGTTGAGGAACGCAGCTGTCCTGAGAGGGATGAACGACACCATGCAGGCCCAGCTCCGGGTTCAGGACTTGACTCTGCGTGAAATTATGCAATTACGTTCAAGGCCTGAATCTGGAGCTGGACATGCACAGGACAATGAAGAGGATGACCAGTAAGTGGAGGATCTGGATATGCTCCATGGTGGCAGATAATAATCCTCCGTCCACATGTTGAATTTGTATTTATATTGTTGCCCTTTGGCCTTTTTATCAGTTTTTTGTTGTGCCTGTTGCACTCTTTTACCTTGTCATGTGTCTCCAATGAGGCTATGCTGGCCCTTGGCAACTCTCTTCATGGACTGTGATGCACTGTGTTACCTTGTCATGTGTCTCCAATGAGGCTATGCTGGCCCTTGGCAACTCTCTTCATGGACTGTGATGCACTGTGTTACCTTGTCATGTGTCTCCAATGAGGCTATGCTGGCCCTTGGCAACTCTCTTCATGGACTGTGATGCACTGTGTTACCTTGTCATGTGTCTCCAATGAGGCTATGCTGGCCCTTGGCAACTCTCTTCATGGACTGTGATGCACTGTGTTACCTTGCCATGTGTCTCCAATGGGGCTATGCTGGCCCTTGGCAACTCTCTTCATGGACTGTGATGCACTGTGTTACCTTGCCATGTGTCTCCAATGGGGCTATGCTGGCCCTTGGCAACTCTCTTCATGGACTGTGATGCACTGTGTTACCTTGTCATGTGTCTCCAATGGGGCTATGCTGGCCCTTGGCAACTCTCTTCATGGACTGTGATGCACTGTGTTACCTTGTCATGTGTCTCCAATGGGGCTATGCTGGCCCTTGGCAACTCTCTTCATGGACTGTGATGCACTGTGTTACCTTGTCATGTGTCTCCAATGAGGCTATGCTGGCCCTTGGCAACTCTCTTCATGGACTGTGATGCACTGTGTTACCTTGTCATGTGTCTCCAATGAGGCTATGCTGGCCCTTGGCAACTCTCTTCATGGACTGTGATGCACTGTGTTACCTTGCCATGTGTCTCCAATGGGGCTATGCTGGCCCTTGGCAACTCTCTTCATGGACTGTGATGCACTGTGTTACCTTGTCATATGGCTCATATATTCCTTATTTTTAAAAGATTATTTATAAACGTTGTGTATGTTTTCTTACATACTAATAAAATAAATTTTATTTCACAAATCTTTGTCCTCATTCTTCCTGTTATTTTTTGCAAGCTCTAGTTTATGTTGTTTATCCTTAAAGGGACCTAACAAATCTATTTGTTATAATGAAATCATATATGTAAGACAATAGTAAATGACTTTAAGATTAACATCTCCAATGTAATCTTATTATTTGTGTTTATATTATTTTCTCTTAGCTCTATCATTGCCTGATTATGATTAGCAGAGTAATTTCTTTATATATGTATATATATTTTTGTATTTGTGTATATATGTATATTTAAATGTTCATATCCATGTGTGTATTTATAAACTCTGCATGAATTGATGCACCTTTACAAAATGATCTGAGTATTGATACAATGATATAATCCCTGTAAAGTGTTCATTTTATTTAAATAGTATTGACTATGTGTATGCTCTTTTTAAAAACAAAATAATGTCCCTTTAAGTGATGTTGATCACTATTGTAAATGAATGTATTTCCATTTGTAAAGCGTTTTTGTCCTTTTTACAAGAACAAGGACATATAATTTTATTAATAAACAATCTTATTGTAATGTTGACAGCACCTGTATTTCATTTTCAAATCTATATTATTGTCAAAGTGTAACCAAATCAATCTCTGTGTGTAATACAAATAATGTAGATGATGAATATTAGTTAACTAATATGTTAACAAAATACATCTCCTCCCATATATGGCTATAGGTAGGCTGACCATAATTAAACTTGAATAAATGACACGTTTAATCAATACATGTATAACTATTGTTATTCAACAACAATCCAAACATATCTTAAAACATCAATGGCATATGTATTTCTCATGTGTATCTTTTAAATGTTAAAGATATACACCATAGCTATAGTTCAAGGGACAGTCAAGTCCGAAAAGATGATTCATGATTTGGTGACATTCCTAGATAGCAATCTACACACATACTAGTTCATAAAATATAAATACGTTTCTTAATGATATGCCAAGATGTCACTGAGTCCTTGTATTGTCTGCGGTTTTTCAGCGATCTCGGATGCGCCATTTTGCTTAAGACGTCACCTGCCAGGCTGTCCAATGATTCCTTGTATTGACTGACGTTCTTACGTGATCAGGAATATGCCTTTTATTGGATTGCGTTTTGACGCGATCAAGGATGCGCCTTTTTTTTTTGGGCGTTCTTACGTGATCAATAATGTGCCTTTCATTGGATGGCGTTCTTACGTGATCAAGGAAGCGCCATGTTAAGACGGCACATGTAAAGTTAAAAAAACGTGTGATTGGATTGCGTAGTCCCGCAATATTTGTGCACGTTAAAAACGTTTGTGACTGCATGCAATTTTAAAAAGCTTGCGAATATGTATTATTTGCATCATGTTACATTGTTGACCCGTAGCTGATAAAGACCAACACATTCTCTTTTGCTGGATGTCTGGTTGAATCAACGAACGAAAGCAAAATGTTTTCATGCATAGGATATTTCTAGGCAAGTGCAAATCTCTACAGTCCATGTTTAATATGTTTGTCAACAATGTTCCTTTTTCTTAAAAATTAATGTTGTGTTTAATGTTGAACATATCTAATTAATAAATATGCGCTATTGTGTTTGAATAAAGTAATCAATATGCATTTATCATATGCTAAATATATGATGCCGACTTCTTCTAAATGTAATTTCGTTGTATATTTTATGAAAGGTTCATTAGACACTCACATTATAAATAAAAATATTTGATTTTGTCTATAGTTAGATAGTCCATTGTTTAACCAATAGGTTTATTTTGTCTTGTGTTGTAAGAAAATGTAAGTTATTTTCTTACTCCTCGCAAAGCCAATGAGTTTCATGTGAGTACCATCTCCAGCTTTGTCCAGTTTGTGTAAAGGTTCTTTTCATATGTTAATGATGGGGTATTGTGTTTTACGGTTGTAATGGTGGTTCATCTATATTTAAAATATAGCTAACCCTATTTTATTTGCAAGTGTTTGAAGCTTTTTAATATTGCTATCAGTATATGTTAATCTTGTTGTTTGTAGTAGTGTCTATTACATACAGTTATGTAAAAAATATAGGATACTGTCCCTTGAATGCAAATGTTGTTTTTTTGTATCATGTATGAGATCCACATAGTTTAATCTTCAAATATATTTTTGTTAGCATATTTCACCCCCCCCACTCCTAAAAGGAATTTAAACCATATTCATTGTTAAAATAAAAATAGTTACAATAAAATATTAACACAATAATGTCTCTTAAAGAAAATAGACTTTATTTAACACGTCAATATAAATGTGATTTTCAAATTTTTTTTTGGAAAAAGTACATGTAGATATAGCAACAAGCTTAAAATGTGTTAGCATATGTAATGTTGTTAAAGGGACAGTTTCGAAAACATTTTTTTTTACATTATTCGAAAAGTAAATTCTGTAATAACAAGGATATCAAATGTTTCTCAACAATTGAACATTTGTCTGGGTTTATTTAAATTTGCTATCTAAACCTATGAGGTTGGTGTGCTCATTTCTTAAATCTTGAAGAGTGCTTGTAATCATTATACAATTTGAGCACTAGAGGGCATTTGGATAGCATTTGTATATGTAAAACCTTGTGCTCATACAGCATATTATTGACCATGTATTGATCATTGATATCTAAAATGTTGTTATGTCAGAACAACAAATAAGTGGTCATTTTTCATAGTCATAGATACAAGGGTAAGCACATAAGTCACACATGTATTTCTCCATGTTTTGTTGTTTCAAACTTTATAATGCGTAATACAGTGTTTTCTTTGTAATCAATAATTTTCTGACTGTCCCTTTAAGCTGTGTTATTGGCATTCAAACAGTAATATGCCATCATGGATAATTGTTATGGTAATTTAGTTAGCGATTCGGGAAACAGTTTGGACATCACATCACAGAAACCAATCAATATCATGAACAAGGATAGGTATGTGATGATGTGGTTTTCACACACTTATAACCCACACTCTGCAAAGAATCTTCCTCCATGGACCCGGTCCCATAGAAGTCGATTATATACAGAGTGTGGTCCACAAGTGTATGAAAACCACATCATCACATACCTATCCATTACCCAAAAAAAATAATTTAAGATGGAAAAAAATACTTACTTCCTCTTCCTTCCCCTCTTCCCACGGGGCTGAGGCTCTGGGAGAGGCAACTGCCGACTCCGAAGAGTCCTCCTTGGAGCTGTTGTGGGAGGAGTGGAAGGAAGAGTACTGGGACGACCAAGGTGAGGAGTAGATGGCTGAGGAGGAGGAGGAGAAGATGGATGAGGAGGAGAAGATGGCTGAGGAGGAGGAGGAGTAGATGGCTGAGGAGGAGGAGGAGTAGATGGCTGAGGAGGAGGATGATGAGATGGGCCGGCAGGAGGAGATGGCCCAGCAGCAAGAGGCCCAGCAACAAGAGGCCCAGCAACAGGAGGTAGACCAGCATGCGCCTCCCGGAAAAATGTGAACATTTCCTGATGAAGATTGAACATTCTTGTTTGTCCTTCTTGTATTGTATTCAGTATACTGATTATTTCAGTTTGGCCTTGAATTATTTGATTCTGCCCATCAAGTATTCTGCGCCGTCCTTCTATGTTTTCTATCCGGGAGGTACGCATCTGGTCTATGTACTCCAGTAGAACCCGCACCTCCGCTATTTCTTCTTGTTGTGCCTGTTGAACCCGTGCACGGCGGGGTGCCCGTGCACGGCGGAGTGCGGGTCTTTGAGGGACCTCGGGTTCCGCGGGTTCAGCGGGATCCTCCTGTGCTTCCGGGGCCTCTTGATCATCTCCCGTGCGCTGTTCGTCACGGGGGGCCTCTTCCCTCCGAAGTGGGAATTCCTCACCACCACTCTCATCCCGGGGAGATGCAGGAGGCTGTGCTGCCTCGTCCCCAGACTCTGTATATTAAAAAAAAAAGAAAAAAAGAAATGTATATATTAGCATATTTGCAAATAAAGTTTTAAATGACTTAGCTTACGATACAATTACAAATGCAGAATCATTAATCCACTTTGAAATCTAACAAACAATCAATTCTATTTCCGCTTTTTCTAAACAGTGTTTGTGATATCTGGTCAATGTGAATGTTTTTGCGTTTGTTTTCAGTCTGTTTAAATGCACACCTAACCTATAGCCTAGATACTGATGTAACCGCTAAGTAATAGAATGCGTGTAAACAGCGTAATAGCATTAATCTGATCCTTAACACATGAAACCCAATGTTTTATCTTTCATGATTTATAAGCATACATTTAGTATAAACTTTCGAATGTACTTTTGTTATCTAATTAGCTTCATTCTCTGGATATTCTTTGATGAAAAGCATATCTAAATATGTTTATAAGATTCTGATTGTTAGCTGAATATAGCTGCCTCCTGTGATTGTTTCACCGTGTGCATGGCTATTTCTTCATTAAAATATATCTCAAGAATGATTCAAATTATGTAATATAAGTACATTTGAATGTTTTGTCAAATTGTATTCGCTACCTCAATCATGAAAGTAAATGTTTGCGTATAGTGTCCATTGAAATACATTCGTATGTGAAATTATTGTTCAATGAGCTTACCGTCAGATGAGAGTGGCAGGTTCCCGGTATCGATTCCTCCGATACCGACTACTTCCACCTCGGAGATGCTGGGCCGCAACATTTCCTCCCATCTGCAGTACTCCATTTCAAGGGCAGGGCCGCCACCGGTCCCTGCAGCATGTCGGGCCTCCAGGCTTAACTTTTTTTTAAGTTCAAGTTTACAGTCCCGGTACCGATGTTTGATGGAATCCATATCCCGGTTCCGGCCACCCACTGCATTGACTGCATTCCGAATCTCGTTCCAGAGCCTCCTCCTGTCAGTCGGGGTAGTCTTCTGGTGCTGCAGCATCCTATACCTGGCCATATAGGCCTCTACGAGGGCCTCCTTCTCCTCCATCGTAAACCTCGCCTCCCTAGTCGCCTTGGCCTTCCCCTGTGACGATGCCCTCTGTTTCCCGGACTGTGAAGCCCTACTCTGACCGCCACTGGGCCCAGCCACTTGGTCATCTTGAACCAAGTGGCTGGGTCCACCCACCGCTTCCACCCCCGCTTCCTGCCCCCCTTCCTGCCCCCCTTCCTGCCCTGTTCCTCTCCCCCTCCCTCTACTCCCCCCTCTACCTGTCCCCTGCCTGGCCTCCATCTCCTCCCTAAACTAAACCCCAAATAATAAAAAAAAAGTGAGTGTGATGAAATGAAAGGGGGTCAAAATAAAGAACTAAAAAGACAAAAAAGGTGCTTAAAGTGTGAGGGATGTAAAAAAAAAAGAGGGTAAGGAGTATTTAAATAAACGAAAAGAATAAGACTAAAAGGAGGATATGTAAACTAAATGTAACTAGGGGATGGGTATGGGATGGGTATGGGGTATGGGATAAGAGTAAATGGGATGAAAGGGAATGGGACTACAAGGAATGGGGTATGGAGTGTAGTATGAGGGGGTAGGGGGTATGGAGTGTATGTAGTGTTATTGATAAGTGTATGTATGTATTGAATGTGTTTGCGTGTAAATGTGTTAAGTGTACAGATAAATCACTCGCTCGCTAACTAACACTACTTCTAATTCTCAATAACAAACACTCCCACTAACGCTCACTAACTACCACTAACTGACGCTCACACTAACAACTCTCACTAATAACTCCCACTAACTCACTCACGCTCCCACTAACAGACTCTCTCCCACTCCCGCTAACTCCCACTAACTCACTCACTCTCTCACGCTAACACTACCAACTGACTATCTCACGCTAACACTACCAACTGACTCTCTCACGCTAACACTACCAACTGACTATCTCACGCTAACACACTCTCAAAAATTCGCAAAATCTCTATTCTTAAATCTCCAAAGACCCACCAGCAACACAGTCAAAGAAGCCCTGCTTGTGTGGTGCTTATATACCCTGTGTAAATGTTTAATGATGTCCCAATTTCCATTGTAATTAGTGTTCAGGTGTGCTTTATTAGCAATTAATATTATTGCAATGTGTATTAGGTGTGTTAATTTGCGCATGCTCATTTTGAGTTGGTATTTGTGGAATGTGTAGAATGCGATGATGTCATAGTGGTCGTTTTCTCTAACATTGTCCAATAGTATTCTTTTTAAATGTGAATTTGCGATGGTGTGTTCTTCGTGAAGTGTTGTATATGTATGTTTTTCATAATATATAATGATATTGAATGCGATTTTTTTTTTAGTGTATGTATATATTTTTTATTCCTTGTTGTTATTGTGCGATTTTCCGCATCTTAAAGTATATGCGTATTCCCCGTATAAATAGTATTAAAACTTCCCCCGCTTGTGAATGTGTAATGCTTGTGTGCTTTGTTGATTGATTGATGTTGTGACATTTGCGGCGTGTTATTGTTGTGCATGATGTGGTATGCGTCATATGACCGAGCTGTGCGTATTCTCGCGAGATCGAGTGTTAGGTAAAAAAAGCTATTTTTTGCCTTTCCCATTGATCTCTATGGGAGACTGTCTAACGCGGGCAGGATTACGCGTGTGACATACACGCGTTAGGAGCATCGTTAGATGGTCTTATATTAACTCTAAATACCGGAGTCAAACAATGACGTGCGTTAGACATAAAACACGCGTGGCGTTAACAGCCCATCTACCGCCGAACTCTAAATCTAGCCGTTAGAGTTTTCCAATAAGTCAATTAAAAGCATTCAGTTAACCAGTATAAATTAAATAACAAGTTGTTAGAATAGAATATATCGGGCATCACAAATCATAACATTCAATTTGGCAAAATATGTCACACCTCTTAACAGGATTTTCAAAATAACATCAATAAATCTTCTTACTTAAAGTTCCTGACATGTTATACTCAGTTCAAAAACGTACATTTCAGATCACAGAAATTACAGTCAATTCAGTATAATCCCTCCCAAGAACTCTCTCAGTCTCGGCCCTCCTTTACGTCCCTCCCCAGGTTGAGAATCAGATTAGACATTAGACCATAGTCTAAACTCCACCCCTATTTCTACTTCCATGATACATTATAAAGGGTTCCCATTGTTTAAAGTTATAATTTTTAACAAAATAATACCTATTTAAAACTAAATACATACTTACCTGTGAAATAAAACCTAAGCTAGCTACAATATAACTAAAAGTTAATAACTATTTACTAACTACCTAGTTAAAATAAATACAAACTTACCTGTGAAATAAAAATAAAACCTAAGCTGCCTTACACTAAAACCTAAAATTACAACAATTAAAACTACCATTACAAAAAATAAAAACACTAAAATTACAAAAATTAAAAAAACCTACCATTACAAAAAATAACAAATGAAATTATCCAAAATAATAAAAATTATTCCTATTCGAATACTCTTTTAAAAAAATAAAAACCCACCCCAAAATAAAAAAGCCTAATCTAAAATAAACTACCAAGGGCCCTTAAAAGGTCCTTTTGTAGGGCATTGCCCTAAATTTAACAGCTCTTTTGCTACAAAACAAAACAAACACCCTCTAACAGTTTACAAACCCCCACCCCCCAAACATACAAAATAAAAATAAAGTAAAACCTAAATCTACCCATTGCCCTGAAAAGGGCATTTGTATGGGCATTGCCCTCAAAAGGGCATTCAGCTCTTTTATGAAATGCCCAACCCCTAATCTAAAAATGAAAACCCACCCCAAACGAAAAAAAAAACCATTACACAAAATAACGAATGATCAAAAATAATAAAAAATATTCATATTCTAATACCCATTTAAACAAAACATATAAAGCCTAATCTACAATAAACTACTAATAGCCTTTATAAGGGCCTTTTGTAGGGCATTGCCCTAAGTTAAACAGCTCTTTTACCTAAAAAAAAGCAAAGTCCCACTAACATTACAACCCCCCCTGAAAAGGGCATTTGTATCTTTTGCATTGACCTGAAAAGGGCATTTAGCTCATTTATGAAAAGCCCAAACCCTAAAAAAAAAAAACACCCAAAAAAACCCTTTAAAAAACCTATCACTAACCCCGAAGATCCACTTACAGTTTTTGAAGTCCCGCTCGAACGATCTTCATCTAGGCGGCGAAATCCTTATCTAGGTGTTCAAATCAGCCAATAGAATTTCAGTAGCTCTCATCCGCCTGGATGAAGATAGAAGAAGCCGTCTGGATGAAGACTTCTCGCCGCCTGGATGAGGACTTTGCCGCCTGGATGAAGATAGAAGAGGCCACCTGGATGAATACTCTCGCCGCCTGGATGAGGACTTTGCCGCCTGGATGAAGATTGTTTAAGCGGGACTTCAAAAACTGTAAGTGGATCTTCGGGGGTTAGTGATAGGTTTTTTTTAAGTTTTTTTTTTTATAGTTTAGGGTTTGCGCTTTTCTTAAAAGAGCTAAATGCCCTATTTAGGGCAATGCAAAAGAGCTAAATGCCCTTTTAAGGGCAATGCCCATACAAATGCCCTTTTCTGGGCAATGGGTAGCTTAGGTTTTTGTTAGAGTTAGGTATTTTTTATTTTGGGGGGTGGTTAGATGGTGGGTTTTACTGTTGGGGGGTCTTTGTATTTGTTTTTTACAGGTAAAAGAGCTGTTTAACTTAGGGCAATGCCCTAAAAAAGGCCCTTTTAAGGGCTATTGGTAGTTTATTGTAGGCTAGGCTTTTTTATTTTGGGTGGGCTTTTTTATTTTGATAGGGCTATTAGATTAGGTGTAATTATTTTTTATTTTTGATAATTTCGTTTGTTATTTTTCGTAATTTAGTGTTTGTTATTTTTTGTAATTTAGTATTTTTTTGTAATTAGATATGTTGTAATTTTTAGAGTAGTGTTAGCATTTTTTGAATGTGTATTTTAGTTTTATTTAATTGATAGTTAGTTTAATATTAGTTAAATAGTTATATTAGTTTAATTGTTAGTTTAAACTTAGTTTTTTTAATTTGACATGTAAGTTTTAATGTAATTTAAGATAGGGAAATGGTAATTTTAATATAAAGTTAGGGGGGCGTTAGGTAAAGGGCTAACCAGTTTAAATTAGTTTATTGCGATGTGGGGGCTTTCGGTTTAGGGGTTAATAGTTTAATTTAGTATATTTCATTGTGGGGGGGTTTCGGTTTAGGGGTTAATAGGTTTATTATAGTAGCGGCGGAATTAGGAGTTAATAACTTTATTATAATGGGGGCGATGTGGGTTGACGGCAGATTAGGGGTTAATAATATTTAAATAGTGTTTGCGATGCGGGAGGGTGGCGGTTTAGGGTTTAATAGCTTTAGTATAGTGGCGGCGATGTCGGAGAACGGCGGAATAGGGATTAATAATTTTTATTAGTAGGTAGTTTATGGGTGTTAGTGTACTTTGTAACACTTTAGTTATGAGTTTTATGTAACAGTTTTGTCGCATAATCTCAGATTGCGAAACGGATCTTGGAACGCCAGCTTTTTAGCCTCACCGCAAAACCCATAATGGCAGCGCTATGGAAATCCCATGAAAAAACTTAATTTTTACAAGTGCGGGACTGACGTTGCGTTACAACTAAAAGACTTGCGGTACAGCTATACCGACCAGACTTGTTATGGCTGCAGTGCTGTTTTAAGGCTGAAATTAAAAAAATTTCAGCATTAAAACACGAACGCAAAACTCGTAATCTAGGTGTAACTAAATAAATAAAAAAAAATCCAAATAGGATAACTGGTATCCAGTTTAGGTGACCCTGGATATATCCTAACTAAGCCTGAACAAAGCCTTAATGTCAAGACACTTAGCAATTTTCATGTAGTATGAAACGGAAAAAGCCAAAATATTACTCATTTAAGAGATAGCTGATAAGTTGTTATGGGATTCTAAAGGAATGCCAGCTAAAACCCTGGTTTTCAAATCATTTGAGAAAATGTACTTTATGGCCTGAAATAAGGTGTTCAGTACAGCATAAATTAAACCTTATTGTTATAAAACATATTGGTATACACTCTCTAAACCAGTGGTTCTCAACCAAAGTGACCTCAAGGCCCGGTAAATTTTAGCTGGACAGGGCCCGGTAGAGATATATATATATATACACTAATGCAAGATAGGGAACCAGCACTCAATATCCAAGAGAGCCTCCGGGGTGCACTTTTAATCAGAATAATATTCACAACAGCAAAGAAGGCACTCTCTGTTGTTCACAAATTCATTTATTTGTTAAGGTAAACATTTTCGGCGTCTCCCCTGTCCTCAGACCTCATAATAACGTCATATAACAAAAATTATTATAAATAATA
This sequence comes from Bombina bombina, assembly GCF_027579735.1. NCBI lineage: Eukaryota > Metazoa > Chordata > Amphibia > Anura > Bombinatoridae > Bombina > Bombina bombina. Next base: position 770,689,382 of record NC_069500.1, on the reverse strand, counting down.
TTGCACAAAAAAGTTATAAAGTCACAAAGATATTAGGTCTGCAAAGGACTCTATCTATCTATCTATTTATCTATCTATCTATTTATCTATCTATCTATCTATCTATCTATCTATCTATCTATCTATCATCTATCTATCTATCTATCTATCTATCTATATATATAGTAAGCAGCAGGGATTTGCCCTATCAGTAAATAAGCATTTCAGTGTGTGTTTAGTGGGGGCCCTGGAGTGTGGGGGTTCCTGCCGAGGGTCTGTCGCTGTGAGGGCCATGGAGTGTGAGGTCTGGCCCTGGAGGTTGGGGGCCCTTTCTTTGGCCCTTAATGTTGGGGGTCCTGGCTCTGGAGGTTGATGGGCCTGTTGGGATTAGGATAGAGAGGCTACCATGTTCATTTGCATAAATTTGAATACATTTGGGTCAGTGTTTTTTCAGTTTTCCTGGGGCCTTGATTGGTCAGTCTGCCCCTGGTGTGCAGTAGGGTAAGAGTGTGCAGTGGGGGCATGACAGGTCAGGGCCCACCAGCAGGGCTATCATGGCCCGGTACTGGGCCACGGCCCGGCTGTTGAGAAACCAGGCTCTAAACCATCAAGATGAGAGATTCAAGATCTTCATTATTGGAGAAAAAGACATCTGAATCAAGTTCACAAACAAAGTTCTGTGGGGCCTGACTGTAGCATTCAGATTAATGAAGAATGCTCTATTCAATTCAAACTATAAATCTGTAAAACATAAGTCATTAGGTTTTTTTCTGGGAGACCCCATTGTTCCACAATCTAGTAGAAAACTACTTGAAGAAGAAAACATTCCTGTGGAAGGGATCACTTACTAAGAGATGTGAAATATAGAAAATGTTTCTCTGTCCAATTAAAAGCCCTTGAGACTTTCTAAATTATTGCTATGGAACTGCAAGTTTCCACTTGATGATGAATATAAACTACAGCTGTAACATTGTTAGAATGAAAACTTGGACAAGTTTTTCCTTTTGGGAGAGGACAGCTCTGAAGGGACCTAAAGATTGCACAAGTCCAAGATAATTATTGGTAACCTCGCCTCTTGAGGAAACCAAACTCTGTGTGTGATCTACTGGACCCACAAATTTAACTCCAATCCCAGAGAATGGTGCCTGCAGACATTATTTTCCTGCCTCTAAAGCTGCGGTCTTCAATCCGCCCGATCCTATATGATATAGCTGATTGACACCCCCTGCTAGCGGCCGATTGGCCGCAAATCTGTAGGTGGCAGCATTGCACAGGCAGTTCACCAGAACTGCTTGTGCAGTGATAAATGCCGACAATGTATGCTGTCAGCATTCATTGATGTGTGGCGGACATGATACGCTACATTGTATCATGTCTGTCTGCACTTTAGGAAATCGGCCCCTAAGTGTTAAATAAAATGTGAACCAAACACAAAATAAATACACTAACTGATAAAAAAAATATTAAAATAAATATTAATAAAAATGTTTATAAGGGTTAAAAGGTATATGGTATATGATAAGGTATTTTAATGGAAAGGGCTATATTTTATACATATACAGTATGTCTACATATAAATATGTGTGAATATATATATATACTGTATATATATATATATATATATATATATATATATATATATATATATATATATATATATATATATATATACACACACACACACATGTATACATCATTTATGCATCCTTCACAAAGATAAATCTGCCTGATTCTAGCCTTGTTAAGCACCCCCAGATCATCACTGATCCTCCAACATATTTCACAGTGGATGTGAGACACTGTGTCTTGTAGGCTTCTCCAGGTCTCCATCTAACCATTACATGTTGGGCAAAGCTGAAAATTGGACTCATCAGAGAAGATGACCTGGAATCGGGTAGATTTATCTTTGTGAAGGATGCATGCATCAAGCCACGTACAAGGTTATCCTGGAAGAAAACTTGCATCCTCCATGCCAAACAGCCAGGTCATTCAAGGTGAGGATGTAGGACCACCAGATCTCCCTGTCATGTCCAGCCCAATCTCTAGACTTGTACCCTATTGAAAACTTCTGAAATGTAATCAAGAGGAAGATCCAGAAGTGGCAAAAAGTCACCCAACAGCGATGGGAAAGACTGGTGGAGATTGAAAATCAGGGTTATTCCGGTTATTCAGCCAAATATTGCTCAGTTAAAACATTAGTATTGTGTTTAAAAATGAATATGAAATTGTTTTCTTTGCATTATTCGAGGTCTAAAAATACTGCATCTTTTTTGTTATTTTGATAAGTTGTCATTTTCTGCAAATAAATGCTCTAAATGACAATATTTTTATTTAGAATTTGGGAGAAATGTTGTCAGTAGTTTATAGAATAAAAAAATGTTCATAAAGGACCAGTGAATACAGAAGTTTTGCATAATCAACAAATGCATTATAAAAAGACAATGCAATAGCACTGAGGCCCCAATGATCGAAAGTGCTATGAGGCGGCAAAATATTCAAAGGGATCCACCGCTATGTCGAGTGAGCCTGTTGCAATATTCCAAGCTCTTGACATAGCGACATCGCAGAGAGGCGTTTACTATACATGTAATTGTTCTGGCGATGTATAGTAAAGGATCCCTTAAATATAACTGCTGTCTGCCTAACCACTAATCCTAATACCCCTAAACTGAAGTACCCCACAATCCCAAACAATAAACTATTAACCCCTATCTCTTTAACTATAAACCCCTCTGCTGCCACATACCAACCGCAATAAACTTACTATTAACCCCTATGTCTCTAACTATGCTGCCATATACCCACAGCAAGTACTATGCTATTAACCACTATGCCGCCACATACCCCAAAGAAAATTAACCTCTAAACTAAACCCCCTAAGTGACAATTAAAATGTAATTTTGTTTTGCAAAAGAGCTGATCACTATAGGACAATGCCCTACAAAAGACTCCTTTAAGGGCTATTGTAGTTTATTTTAGTGTAAGCGTTTAGGTTTTTTTTTGTTTTTTGGGCCATGTAGTTTAGTGTTAGGTATAATAGTGGGTTTTTTATTTTGGATACTGTAGTTTTTTGTTTTTTTTGTAACTTAGCTTCTTTTAATTTTTTTGTAACAGATTTTTTAATTGTAACTTAGTGGGGTTAGTTTAGAGGGGGGTTTAGTTAAGAGGGGGGTTAGTTTAGAAGGGTGGTTAGTTGTAAGTGTAGTTTTAGTTTGCATTGGGAGGTGTCGGTTTAGGCTTTAATCTCTTAACCACCCCACATACCTGTATGGGGGTTGATTAGGTGATTAATGATGGTTACCATTTATTAGGCCTTTATTACCTAACCACCCCTCATACTTGAATGAGCGTTGATTAGGTGACTATTTCCACTCCTCCTGTATCATGTGACAGCCATCAGCCAATCACAAATGCATATTCGTATATACTATGAATTTCTTTCATGTAATTGGCAAGAGTCCATGAGCTAGTGACATATGGGATATACAATCCTACCAGGAGGGGCAAAGTTTCCCAAACCTCAAAATGTCTATAAATACACACCCACAATTCAGTTTTTACAAACTTTGCCTCCTATGGAGGTGGTGAAGTAAGTTTGTGCTAAGATTTCTACGTTGATATGCGCTTCTCAGCATTGTTGAAGCCCGATTCCTCTCAGAGTACAGCGAATGTCAGAGGGACGTGAAGAGAGTATCACTTATTTGAATACGATGATTTCCCTAACGGGGGTCTATTTCATAGGTTCTCTGTTATCGGTCGTAGAGATTCATCTCCTACCTCCCTTTTCAGATCGACTATATACTCTCAATTTACCATTACCTCTACTAATAACTGTTTTAGTACTGGTTTGGCTATCTGCTATATGTGGATGGGTGTCAGTATGTTTTTTATTATTTAAGACACCTCAGCTATGGTTTGGCACTTTATGTATTTATATAAAGTTCTAAATATATGTATTGTACTTATATTTGCCATGAGTCAGGTTCATGTATTTCCTTCAGCAGACTGTCAGTTTCATATTTGGGAATGTAAACATTTTTAAGAAATTTATTTCTTACCTGGGGTTTAGTCTTTTTTTCAATTGACTACTTCTTGCAATTGCGGGTATTAGGCTAAACTTTATTGCGTCATTCTTGTCACGAAAATCTGATCCTGCCTCAGAAGTTTCTGCTGGAACATTGCTGCCTGACATCGGTTCTACCAAAGCTAAGTGCATTTGTTGTAAAATTGTAGAAATTATTCCACTGAATGTCATTTGTAATAGTTGTCATGATAAACTTTTATATGCAGATAGTGTTTCCATCAGTAATAGTACATTGCCAGTTGCAGTTCCTTCAACTTCTAATGTGCATGATATACCTGTAAATTTTAAAGAATTTGTTTCTGATTCTATTATGAAGGCTTTGTATGCATTTCCACCTTCTAATAAACGTAAAAGGTCTTTTAAAACTTCTCATTTAGCTGATGAAATTTCAAATGACCAACAACATAATAATTCATCCTCTTCTGATGAGGATCTATCTTAAACAGAAGATCCTTCCTCAGACATTGACACTGACAAATCTACTTATTTATTTAAAATAGAGTATATGCGTTCTCTATTAAAAGAAGTGTTAATTACTTGGGATATTGAGGTAACCAGTCCTATTGACGGGAATGGAATAACCCAGGTACTTCTTTTATTCCTTCTTCAAGGTTTAAAAAATTGTATCCTTTACCAGCAAAATCTATAGAGTTTTGGGAAAAAATCCCCAAAGTTGATGGGGCTATTTCTACTCTTGCTAAACGTACCACTATTCCTATGGAAGATAGCACTTCCTTTAAGGATCCTTTAGATAGGAAGCTTGAATCTTATCTAAGGAAGGCCTATTTATATTCAGGTAATCTTCTCAGACCTGCTATTTCTTTGGCTGATGTTGCGGCTGCATCAACTTTCTGGTTGGAAAGTTTAGCGCAACACGAATTGGATTCTGACATATCTAGCGTTGTTCGCTTACTGCAACATGCTAATCATTATATTTGTGATGCCATTTTTTATATTATCAAAATTGATGTTAGATCCATGTCTTTAGCTGTTTTAGCTAGAAGGGCTTTGTGGCTTAAATCTTGGAATGCTGATATGACATCTAAATCTAGATTACTATCTCTTTCTTTCCAAGGTAATAATTTATTTGGTTCTCAGTTGGATTCTATTATTTCAACTATCACTGGGGGAAAACAAGTTTTTTTGCCTCAGGATAAAAAACCTAAGGGTAAATCTAAGGCTTCTAACCGTTTTCATTCCTTTCATCAGAATAAGGAACAAAAACTCAATCCTCCCCCCAAGGAATCTGCTTCCAATTGGAAGCCTTCCTCAAATTGGAATAAATCCAAGCCATTTAGGAAACCAAAGTTAGCCCCTAAATCCGCATGAAGGTGCGGCCCTCATGCCAGCTCAGCTGGTAGGGGGAAGATTAAGGTTTTTCAAGGATTTTTGGATAAATTCTGTCCAAAATCATTGGATTTAGAGCATTGTCTCTCAAGGGTATCGAATAGGATTCAGAGTAAGACCTCCTGTGAGAAGATTTTTTCTCTCACGCATCCCTGTAAATCCAGTAAAAGCTCAGGCTTTTCTGAAGTGTGTTTCAGACCTGTAGTCTTAAGGGGTAATCATGCTAGTTCCTCCTCAGGAACAAGGTTTGGGGTTTTATTCAAACCTATTCATTGTACCAAAGAAAGAAAATTTATTCAGACCAGTTCTGGATCTAAAAATTTTGAATCGTTATGTAAGAGTACCAACTTTCAAGATGGTGACTATAAGGACTATTCTGCCTTTTGTTCAGCGAGGACATTATATGTCCACAATAGACTTGCAGGATGCATACCTTCATATTCCGATTCATCCAGAACACTTTCAGTTTCTGAGATTCTCTTTTCTAGCATTACCAATTTGTTGCTCTTCCATTTGGCCTAGCAACAGTTCCAAGAATCTTTTAAAAGGTTCTGGGTGCCCTACTATCTGTAATCAGAGAACAGGGTATTGCGGTGTTTCCTTATTTGGACGATATCTTGGTACTAGCTCAGTCTTTACATACTGCAGAATCTCACACGAATCAACTAGTGTTGTTTCTTTGGAAACATGGTTGGAGGATCAATTTACCAAAAAGTTTCTTGATTCCTCAGACAAGGGTCCCCTTTTTAGGCTTCCAGATAGATTCAGTGTCCATGACTCTGTCTCTAACAGACAAGAGACGTTTAAAATTGGTCGCAGCATGCCGGCTCCTTCAGTCTCAGTCATTCCCTTCAGTGGCTATGTGCATGGAAGTTTTAGGTCTCATGACTGCAGCATCAGACGCAATCCCCTTTGCTCGTTTTCACATAAGACCTCTACAGCTTTGTATGCTGAATCAATGGTGCAGGGATTATACAAATATATCACAATTAATATCCTTGAATCCCAATGTATGACACTCTCTGACATGGTGGATAGATCACCATCGTTTGGTTCAAGGGGCTTCTTTTGTTCGCCCAACCTGAACTGTGATCTCAACAGATGCGAGTATTTCAGGTTGGGGAGCTGTTTGGGGATCTCTGACAGCACAAGGGGTTTGGAAATCTCAAGAGGCGAGATTACCAATAAATATTTTAGAACTCCGTGCAATTTTCAGGGCTCTTCAGTTCTGGCCTCTGCTAAAGAGAGAACCGTTCATTTGTTTTCAGACAGACAACATCACAACTGTGGCTTATGTCAATCATCAGTGTGGGACTCACAGTCCCCAAGCTATGAAAGAAGTATCTCGGATACTTGCCTGGGCGGAATCCAGCTCCTGTCTAATCTCTGCGGTGCATATCCCAGGTGTAGATAATTGGGAGGTGGATTATCTCAGCCGCCAGACTTTACATCCAGGGGAGTGGTCTCTCCATCCAGATGTGTTCTCTCAGATTGTTCAGATGTGGGGGCTTCCAGAGATGGATTTCATGGCCTCTCATCTAAACAAGAAACTTACCAAATACCTGTCCAGGTCCAGGGATGTTCAGGCGGAAGCAGTGGATGCGCTGACACTTCCTTGGTGTTATCATCCTGCTTACATCTTCCCGCCTCTAGTTCTCCTTCCAAGAGTGATCTCCAAAATCATCATGGAACAGTCTTTTGTGTTGCTGGAGGCTACAGCATGGCCACACAGGTTTTTGTATGCGGATCTGGTTCGGATGTCCAGTTGCCCGCCTTGGCCACTTCCATTACGACCGGACCTAATAATGAGAGATAAACAGGACTATGAATTAAATAAAGTATATAAGTGGACTGTGACTAATACTAGACGGAGATACAGAAGTTCCTATAAAGGTCGAGGCTCTGAGAACAAGAAAGTAAGGTTTGCAGATACTGACACTGAATATGACTATGACTCCTCTGACATTGAGACATCTGTTGAGATTGCCCCTGCTAATGATGAATCAACATCTTTTGCACTTGAAACAAACATAGTGTCACAGTCAAAAAACGGGAAGGGACACAAGCAATCCACTGCACGCCGAAAAAAATACGCAGAGGGGGACGAGGACGATCATGGAAATCAAAGTCAGGATCCAACACCCAAGCTCAGGCGATACCCACAGAGGAAGAGAGCCACACAGTTCCAGAAATATGCATGAATGTTGATAATGTCATTAATTTGTCTTCCTTTGTTCTATCTAAAACACAGATTGAGGTTTTGTCTCTGGGTCTTGGTTTTTCTCCCACCACACATTTCAATCTTTTTAATACAGTTATTGACCGCAATAAATTTGTGAGGTTGCTTGTTCTCAAAAAACATTTTAAGGGAGTTACTGATACTGTATCGAATGTGGCAGGTGGAGAAAGGCTAATACCCACTAGAAGTGGTCTTGATTTTTCTGAAGAATGTTCTGTGTTGGATCTTATGGAATTGGATAGAGAGAATCTAGAGTTAAACCCTTATAATATAGGGGTTTCTCAGGATATAACTAAATTGAAGGGTAAATCAAAATTTTATCCAGTTAAATCTAGATCCAATTCCATAGAAGTCTTTCAGAAAACAGTTGAACTTGAATTGAAAAAACTCAGTTCCTGTGAATCTGATAAAAGACATAACAGAGATAATTTGTCTAAGGCACAATTCTTATCTATTCAAGAACTAAAAAAGAATCAGGAGCTTGTCATTCGTAACTCAGATAAAGGTGGCAAAGTGGTGGTTCTTAATCGACAGGACTATTTGGATGAGGCTTACAGACAGTTACTGGATGTTTCAGTGTATGAGAGACTCAAAAATAATCCTGTGTTTTTTTTATAAAACAGCTCTAAAGATTATCTTAGAGCAGGCTTTACATGATGGTATAATTAAACAAGCCAATTTTGATTTCTTGTACACTGAGCATCCAGTTTCAGCTATATTTCACTATCTTTCAAAGGTCCACAAACATGCCACCCGACCACCAGGTAGACCCATAGTGGCAGGAATAGGCTCATTAAATGAGCCTCTTTCTGAACTGATAGATGGGTATTTGCAACCCTTTGTTATGGGTCTTATGAGTTATATTAGAGACACGTCTGATGTTATTACACAGGTTGAAAGCATAGTTTGGCAGGAAAATTTTGTTTTTATCACAATTGACGTGGTCTCTTTATATACTTGTATCCCTCATGACAAAGGTGGTTTAGCTATTAAGTTTTTTTTGGATACATTTTCTTCATATGATATCGCTCTTAAACGTTTCATAGAGGTCTCAGTTGACTATTTGCTGACCCACAATTATTTTCTTTTTGAGGGGGAATTCTATCTCCAGAGGCGTGGGACAGCGATGGGGGCGAAGTTTGCCCCCTCCTATGCCAACCTATATTTGGGTTGGTGGGAGTTGTCCCACGTCTATGGAGATGGGAACCCCTTCAGAGATTATATACATTATTTTGGTCGCTATATTGATGATATTCTGTTGATTTGGAAAGGTCCAGTGGATCTCCTTGACTCGTTTCTAGCGTATCTACAGAACAATTCATTGAATCTTGAATTTACTATGGAAAGTAGTAAAAATTCGATTCCATTTTTGGACATTGAATTACATTCTAATGTTCAGAAATCATGTATTGACATAGAATTGTTCCGTAAACCCATAGCTGGCAATACAATTCTGAATGCCAAATCTTGTCATCCTAAGCATACCATCAAGTCTATCCCAAAAAGTCAGTACATGAGGGTGAAGCGTAATTGCACAAATCATATGAGCTATGAGAGGCATTCCAGTGAATTAACTGAAAGATTAGCCCAGAGAGGGTATTCACTTGATATTTTAAAACAAACTAAGCTTGAGGTTGATCTATTAGACAGAAAACACCTTTTCGTGTCAGGTAGATCAAAGGATATTGATAAATTTAAACAATTGAAATTTATCACTTCCTATAGCATGGAGTATGGGAAAATTTGTGATATAATTAGGAAGGCACTTCCTATTCTGACCACTGATGACAGCTTGGTTGATATTGTCAAAGAGGGTGTTTGTTTCGTGTCTCGTAGGGCACAGACCCTTGGGAACATACTGTCTCCCTCTATGTTGTCACGGCAACAACCACAAAGAAACTGGCTCTCTATTAAACCTGGTTTTTTCAAATGTGGAAGCAGTAGATGTAAGTCTTGTGCCTATGCGTCTTTTGGCACTAGTTTTACATCTACTAATAACAAAAAGATGTTTGACATTCGTGAATATATGACATGTAATTCTTGCTATGTTATATATCTTTTGACCTGCAGGGGGTGTTTCAGACAGTATGTAGGACAAACGACACGTGCGCTAAAAGATCGCTTTCTTGAGCATTTACGCTCAATTGATGATCCAGAGTCCACTACTCCCATCCCCCTGCATTTCAAAAAGCATCACAATTCCGATAGCTCACTGCTGACATTCCAAGCGATCCAACTGATTCCCAGACACCCAAGAGGTGGTAACAGAGGCATTGCACTCAGTAAAAGAGAGGTATATTGGATTTTTCAGTTGGGCACTAGGGTGCCAGCAGGTTTAAATTTTGATTGGGACGTTAAACTTTTTGTAGATCAATAGAGTTTCAATATTTTTATTTTCATATTTATTTTTATTCACTTCTTCTGCTTTTTGTTTTTTGTGCATTAGTTCAAATTTCAGATTTATTCTATTGTGGTACTATATTAACATAAATAATAAGTAGTGTATTTAAATTTACACATATATGTACCTGTCATTTTATTTTATTTTGACAGGCAGATATGTCTTTAATGAGTTTGTACACATATTAACTATGTTGTTTTTTATTATAGTGCCGCATTAATTTGTTTCTTTTTTCACTTTTTGAATTTTTTATTTATTTGAATTTTGTATTTATTTGTATTATATATGCACAGTTTAGACATTGTAACCTCAGTGGCATGCCCTGCCCACATTATCCTACTTTTTCTTGGGATTGGCTTTATATTAATTAGCCTTTAATTGCTGTGATTGATCAGCAGATTTGTATATAAAGCATGGTATTGTGGGTAATAGGCATGGTCACTGAGGATGATTATGTAGTAACATAAGGAAACGCGTCTGACCTTTCTTATTCCCTGTTCTGCTGCCTGTCTTTTGCTGTTAACTTGTTGGTGATTTAGCCTTTTTGAAATGTATGGCGTATGAAGTAATCCTAACATGATCTAAATAAACAGGTATCTACCTTGCATTCACTTTCTGTGTTGTGTCTCACTGCTACCGGGTGCGCTGGAACTGTTGCTTTTGTTACATCTTCCCGCCTCTAGTTCTCCTTCCAAGAGTGATCTCCAAAATCATCATGGAACAGTCTTTTGTGTTGCTGGTGGCTCCAGCATGGCCACACAGGTTTTTGTATGCGGATCTGGTTCGGATGTCCAGTTGCCCGCCTTGGCCACTTCCATTATGACCGGACCTACTATCTCAAGGTCCGTTTTTCCATCAGGATCTCAAATCATTAAATTTGAAGGTATGGAAATTGAACGCTTAGTTCTAAGTCATAGAGGTTTCTCTGACTCAGTGATTAATACTATGTTACAAGCTCATAAATCTGTCTCTAGAAAGATTTATTATAGAGTTTGGAAGACTTACATTTCATGGTGTTCTTCTCATAAATTCTCCTGACATTCTTTTAGAATTCCTAGAATTTTACAGTTCCTTCAGGATGGTTTGGATAAGGGTTTGTCTGCAAGTTCCTTGAAAGGACAAATCTCCGCTCTTTCTGTTTTATTTCACAGAAAGATTGCTATACTTTCTGATATTCACTGTTTTGTACAGGCTTTAGTTCGTATTAAACCTGTCATTAAATCAATTTCTCCTCCTTGGAGTCTTAATTTGGTTCTGAAGGCTTTACAGGCTCCTCCATTTGAGCCTATGCATTCTTTGGACATTAAACTACTTTCTTGGAAAGTGTTGTTCCTTTTGGCTATCTCTTCTGCTAGAAGAGTTTATGAGCTATCTGCTCTTTCTTGTGAGTCTCCTTTTCTGATTTTTCATCAGGATAAGGCAGTTTTGTGGACTTCTTTTCAATTTTTACCTAAGGTTGTGAATTCTAACAACATTAGTAGAGAAATTGTTGTCCCTTCCTTATGTCCCAATCCTAAGAATTCTTTGGAGAGATTCTTACATTCTTTGGATGTGGTAAGAGCTTTGAAATATTATGTGGAAGCTACTAAAGATTTCAGGAAGTTTTATTTTCTGGTCCTAGGAAAGGTCAGAGGGCTTCTGCTATTGAAACTTTTGATTTATCAAGCTTATTTGGAGTTGGGTCAGGCCCCGCCTCAGAGAATTACAGCTCATTCTACTAGATCAGTCTCCACTTTGTGGGCTTTTAAGAATGAAGCTTCAGTTGATCAGATTTGCAAAGCGGCGACTTGGTCCTCTTTGCATACATTTACTAAATTCTACCGTTTTGATGTATTTGCTTCTTCGGAAGAAGTTTTTGGTAGAAAAGTTCTTCAGGCAGCTGTTTCAGTTTGATTCTTCTGCTTTTTGATTTAAGTTTTTTTCTTTCAAAAATGAAAATAAACTTATTTTTTGGGTTGTGGATTAATTTTTTCAGCGAAATATGGCTGTTTTTATTTATATTCCCTCCCTCTCTAGTGAATCTTGAGTGGAAGACTCCACATCTTGGGTATTGATATCCCATATGTCACTAGCTCATGGACTCTTGCCAATTACATGAAAGAAAACATAATTTATGTAAGAACTTACCCGATAAATTAATTTCTTTCATATTGGCAAGAGTCCATGAGGCCCACCCTTTTTATGGTGGTTATGATTTTTTGTATAAAGCACAATTATTTCCAAATTTCCTTTGTTGATGCTTTCTACTCCTTTCTTTATCACCCCACTGCTTGGCTATTCGTTAAACTGAATTGTGGGTGTGGTGAGGGGTGTATTTATAGGCATTTTGAGGTTTGGGAAACTTTGCCCCTCCTGGTAGGATTGTATATCCCATATGTCACTAGCTCATGGACTCTTGCCAATATGAAAGAAATGAATTTATCAGGTAAGTTCTTACATAAATTATGTTTTTTGCACATGTTTAGTAGGAACTGGTGACTCAAAAAGTATAAATATAAAAACACTGCACATTTTGTTCATGGAAGTTAATTGGAAAGTTGTTTAAAAGTGCATGCTCTATCTGAATCATGAAAGTTTAATTTTGACTTGAGAGTTACTTTAAATGTTTCCAGGGCTGTATCTATCTATCTATCTATCTATCTATCTATCTATCTATCTATCTATCAATCAATCAATCAATCAATCAATCAATCATATCTCTATCAATCTTTCTAATTATCTAATTATCCCCTTTCTCATATTGTACAGTATTAAGTTTGGCAGAAACACACACACACGCAAAAAAAACACACATACACACAATCAAAACCAGACACAAAAACGCATACAAACATGCACCCTGATCCTACAGCATACTGCCCAATCTGGGTAAACTTACTGACCAAGCTTTCAGTTTGGCTGGTGTTTATGGTGACCCAGTTGCTAGAAATTAACATATATTTTATACAGTTGTTGACATCTATTTAAAAATGAATACAAGCATTCAATTATAGAGCAAATCCTAGAATGGTGACCATCAGTTGCTTGAATATTTAATATACATGACTGATAAAGAGCAAGCATTTTACAACATGGAACAATGCAGAACAAATTTAACAATAAGTAATTATGCATGAAATTACTCACAGTGGAATATTTTACGTGAAACACATATTAAATGGCATAATTTAATCTTTCCATTGAGATAATTTGTAGCTTTCAAAATGTAATAGGTTGATTAAAATGTATAGTTTTCATGTATAATTAATATTTAAATAAAGGTAATTTTAAGGCCACCTTTAGCTTGAAAAGTTATATGTGAAATACAAATACATAGAACATAACGTGTCTTGCCAGGATCCTCAAGGACAGACAAAACATTCAAATGTAGCTATTTAAATCCTCCATGACATACAACAAAAATATCAATGCCAAAAACATTCAAATTTAAACATAATTCTTTACAGAAAAAAATGTAAACGTATGTATATATATATATAAATGTATATGTACAGTATATATATATATATATATATATATATATATATATATAAAATCATTTGAACATTGTTAAATATATTTATGAAAATTTATCAGATGACGACTGATGGGCCAATAAAAACACACGCAGGAAGTAATAATAATAATAATAATAATAATTCTACAATAAAATCTAGTAGTCAATTTGCTCAACTGTTATCATGGAAACAGCTTTTTAAATATATATTTTTTTCAAACCTTTTTTTTCTCTCAGCTGTAGGCCTCTTGTGTGGTGACTTTCTCTATTAATAAGATTCATTAAAAAGAGCTTTGTACTAGAGTTAAATGCATTTAAATCTAATTAAAAAATAGAGTGTTAATTTGATTAAACTGGAAAACCACACTTGTATAAACCTATTAGCTTTTGAAAGCTTTTTTTTGTACATATTAATGAAAGAATTCCTATAACAAAAAATGTGGTTCTTGAGTAAAAATGGTTATATGATGCACTATAATTTTTTTCTTCTTCCAAAACTAATTTTAGATATATATTCAGTTTGTGGCTCTGCATACAGATATGTGGCACTGTAAGATAAGTTATTATGCTATGTTCTTGATTTAATCATGGGTCATTATTTGGAATATATATATATATATATATATATATATATATATATAGTATATACATATGTTGAATTCTTAAAAAAATAAATCTATATTGGATTGTTCAAGTATACCAGTGCAGCCCTCTAATGATTTTAATATCTAACCCTACTCCTCATATTGACCTTCTACTCTACTTTGCACCATTCCTGTTCTCTAAGACTGGATCCAGTGCCTATATTTCTGTGTATGTGTAGGTGATATATATTATTTAGATACTACTCAAGTTTACTGCCTTTTGTTTTTTTGTAGTAGGTAGAAAACCTACAAGAAGTCCTCAAGGTGTGTCACCCTACATATATAAACTCTTTGTGTGTCTGCTTGAGTTTCTCTATAGATAGTTACTATTATTATTTGTAATTTTTATCCCTTGATGATACCCAACTCTTTGCTATGCTCCATGATACGACATATAAGGGCAAGTTTGCTAGATCTTCATTTAGAAATGTAACCTGTAACAGTAGGACAAAACATTGCCATTCTCTGATATTCTGTATTTTACATAGCACACAACACTTTTTATAAAAATGTGAACTGCTTTATGGGCCAAGGACACATCCCTTGGAAAGCTTCTTTATTGTTGTTTTTCTTCCTACTTGTGCTGTGTCCAGTTAGGAAGATTTATAAACAAGCTCCTATATATATCAACCAATCCCTGTAGAGCATGTAGGAGTGTTAGGTTTTTGCATTCCATAGAATACAAATGACAGAAAATGCAGGTAATATAAAAAATGAATGTGCAAGTTTTTAAATAGGTTGGAGAAGGAGAGTTCTTTTTGGGTGATGGAGTCCATCTTAATGATTTTGGCCTGCAACTGTTTATTTTGGACTTTGAATGAACTGTGGAGGTTGGCGGGACTGGGCTGATGGAATCAGGCCAGTCATTGGCAGGGGTACTAGTTTGCTCCCAGTCATTCATAGAATATGGTCAAGTGAGAAGGGTTAAAATGTTTGCCTCTCCATGGGGTGTGAGTGCATGTGGTGGGCTTCTAGGGGAAAGAGGTTCCCTAGAACCAGGCTGAAGGAGTGGTTTAACAGGCTCAACAGGTATTAGGGTGTGTCCAGAGAATTGACAGCCATATTAATAGTTAGGTGAGCTAGCAATGTTCAATAGTCCCGTTTATGGGATAGTGATGTTGTTAGGATAACTATTTAAATAACAAGCGGCTAGATTACGAGTTTTGCGTTATGAGTAAAAAAGCACTACCACTGCTATTACGAATCTTGTAGATACAGCTGTCCCGCACACTTTTTTGGCCGTACCGCAAATTAACTTATGCAATTTGCGTAAAGTCTTTTTTTCAATGGGACTTCCATAGCGCCGGTATTACAAGCTTTTTTTTGGAGGCCAAAAAGTGAGCGGTACAGCCTATCCCGCAAGATTCGTAATGCATTCTAAAGTCAGTAGTTATATAACTAAAGTGTTAAAAAGTACACTTACATCCATTAACTACCTATTAACCCCTAAACCGAGGCCCTCCCGCATAACCCCTAATCTGCCGCTCCGGACATAGCCGCAACTATACTAAAGTTATTAACCCCTAAACCGCCACACTCCCGCCTCGAAAACACTAGTTAAATATTATTAACCCCTAATCTGCCGCCCCTAACATCGCCGCCACCTACCTTAATTTATTAACCCCTAATCTCCCGTCCCCAACGTCGCTGCCACTATACTAAAGTTATTAACCCCTAAACCGCCGCACTCCCGCCTCACAAACACTAGTTAAATATTATTAACCCCTAATCTGCCACCCCTTACATCGCTGCAACCTACATTACAGTTATTAACCCCTAATCTCCTGCTCCCAACGTCGCCGCCACTATACTAAAGTTATTACCCCCTAAACCTAAGTCTAACCCTAACACCCCCTAACTTAAATATAATTAAAATAAATCTAAATAAAAATTACTATCATTACCTAAATAATTCATATTTAAAACTAAATACTTACCTATAAAATAAACCCTAAGCTAGCTACAATATAACTAATAGTTACATTGTATCTAGCTTAGGGTTTATTTTTATTTTACAGGCAAGTTTGTATTTATTTTAACTAGGTAGAATAGTTACTAAATAGTTATTAACTATTTACTAACTACCTAGCTAAAATAAATACAAATTTACCTGTAAAATAAAACCTAACCTGAGTTACACTAACACCTAACCTTATACAACAATTAAATAAATTACATAAATTAAATACAATTACCTAAATTACAAAAAAAATTACAAAAAAACAAAACACTAAATTACACAAAATAAAAAAATAAATTATAAGATATTTAAACTAATTACACCTAATCTAATAGCCCTATCAAAATAAAAAAGACCCCAAAATAAAAAAGTAGCCTAAACTAAACTACCAATAGCCCTACAGCTAACCCACCACCCACACAACCAACCCCCAGAATAAAATCCTAACTAAAAAAAACCTAAGCTCCCCATTGCCCTTTTAAACTCTATTGCTGCCCAAACCCTAACCTAAAAATAAAACCCACCCAATAAACCCTTAAAAAAACCTAACACTAACCCCTGAAGATCCACTTACAGTTTTGAAGAGCCGACATCCATCCTCAACGAAGCCGGGAGAAGTCCTCAATGAAGTGGCAAGAAGTCCTCAACGAAGCCGGGAGAAGTCTTCATCCAAGCCGGCAGAAGTGGTCCTCCAGACAGACAGAAGTCTTCATCCAGACGGCATCTTCTATCTTCATCCATCCGGCGTCGAGCATCCTCTTCTTTCGACATCTTCTTCCCGAATGAATGTTCCTTTAAATTACGTCATCCAAGATGGTGTCCCTTGAATTCCGATTGGCTGATAGAATTCTATCAGCCAATCTGAATTAAAGGTGAAAAAATCCTATTGGCTGATGCAATCAGCCAATAGGATTGAGCTTCAATCCTATTGGCTGATCCAATTAGCCAATAGGATTGAGCTCGCATTCTATTGGCTGATTGGAACAGGAGGAGTTCGGAGCTGGGTATATCTATTCTTGATGTATGGTTTGAGTAGTGAGATGACAAGACAGGAAGACAGGATGTATGCGTAGGGTTCTTGGCAAGGCCACTTTGTAGGCAACAGGAGACAGTCTTTTCAGGACATTGTAAGGACCGATAAACCTAGGCCCCAATTGGAGATCCAAACATGTTCACCCACTGGAATGGCACGTACAGAAGCCCTATGACGATCAGCAAACTTCTTATATCTAGAGACAGCTGAACGCAGCTGAGAGCGAATACGTTGCAAATGAGTGGTGAGTTCAGTGACGTGTCGGTCTGCGGCAGGAACCCCAGTGGACTGAGCTGAAAGAAGGAAGATGAGTGGTTGATACCCTGCTGCAGCTTGAAATGGAGAGCATCGAAGAGAAGAGTGCCAATGAGTGTTTCTTGCCAGTTCAGCTAGGGGTAGCAATTCAGACCAGTTGGTGTGGCGAGTGTTGACAAAGGCTCTAAGGTAGGCTTCAAGATCCTGGTTTGCTCTCTCAGTTAGTCCATTAGTCTGAAGATGGTAGCCAGACAACAAGGAAACAGTGGTTCCAATCAACTTACAAAAGGCTCTCCAGAAGGCAGAGATGAACTGTGGACCCCTGTCGGAAACAATATTCACAGGAATGCCATGAAGTCACACCACATGCAAGAGAAAAAGGGATGATAATTCCTGAGCAGAAGGCAGTTTGGTTAGGGGTACGAAGTGAGCCAGTCTAGAAAAGTGATCCACCACAACCCAGATAACTGTATGGTGGTTGGAAGAGGGAAGATCCACAATGAAGTCCATTGTTATGTGTGTCCAGGGTCATTTGGGAATGGACAATGGTTGGAGCAAGCCAGGAGGCAAGGATCGGGGAGTCTTGTTGGCAGCACAAATTGTGCAGGCTTTCAAGTAGTCCTAAGCACCAGACTTCATAGTAGGCCACCAAACATGTTGGCAAAGACGCCTGAATGTCCTAGTCGAACCAAGATGTCCTGAGAGTTTGCTATCATGAGCCCATACTAACACAGGGATACATAGGTTCCGAGGTACAAAGAGGATATCAGAGGCCATGGGGACACCAGAAGGTTTACTAGACTGAGCACGTTGCAATCTTTGCAGAAGGGTGGTATTGAGTTGAGCGATCACACAGGACGGGGGTATGATGTGTTCAATAGGAGCTTCTGAGGAATCACTTGAGTGAGGGAACTGTCGGGAAAGGGTGTCCGCCTTCTTGTTCTTGGCCCCAGGAAGATAGGAGACCACAAAGTAAAAACGGGAAAAGAACAAGGCCCACCTGGCCTGTTGAGGATTGAGTCGATGAGCAGTTTCTAGGTAAGTCAGATTCTTGTGGTCGGTGAGTATCTGAATAGGACTGGCGGTGCCCTCTAACCATTGACGCCATTCAGTCAAGGCCATCTTAATGGCTAAGAGTTCACGATTACCCACATCATAGTTCCTCTCAGCAGGAATAAAACGTTTAGAGAAAAAGGCTACAGGGTGTGACTTGGAAGTCAAAGGGTCCCTTTGGGTAAGAACTGCTCCAGCCCCTATCTCGGAGGCATCAACCTCTAAAGTGAACTGTAGGTCAGGATCAGGATGGCAGAGCACAGGAGTTGAACAAAAAGCCTTTTTCAGACAAGAAAAGGCATTTATGGCCTCAAGAGGCCAATGTTTATAGTCTTTGTTCTGTTTTGTCAATTCAGTGAGAGGCGCTACTGTTTGAGAAACGTTCTTTATAAACTTGCGGTAATAATTGGAGAACCCCAAGAACCTCTGCAATTCCTTTAAAGAGGTAGGTTGAGGCCATTCTAGTACAGCGGTGAGTTTAGCAGGATCCATGGCAAAACCCTCCTTCGAGTTGACATATCCAAGGAATTGGATCTGGACTTGATTAAACTCACATTTTTTTTGCTTTGCTACCAAAGAATTAACTCTGAGATGAAGTAGCACCTGTCTCACGTGCCTGTGATGCTCCTCTAAAGTGGAAGAAAAAAACAAGGATATCATCTAGATAAACTATGACAGTGCGGTTGAGGAAGTCACGGAAGACGTTGTTGACAAATGCCTAGAAAACTGCAGGGGTATTACACAGCCCAAATGGCATTACAAGGTATTCGGAATGCCCCGATCTTGTGTTAAAGGTGGTCTTCCATTCGTGGCCTGGAGAAATGCGAATAAAATTGTATGCCCCACGTAAGTCCAATTTAAAAGCGAGCATCCTGGAGTGAGTCATACAGTTCAGTGATCAAGGTTATGGGATAGCGATTCTTGATGGTTATGTTGTTCAAGGCCCTGTAGTCAATGCAGGGTCTGAGCCCATCATCCTTCTTACTGATAAAAAAGAAGCCAGCCCCAGCAGGAGAAGAAGAAGGGCGAATGAAACCTTTAGCTAGGTTCTCTTGGATGTACTCCTCCATGGATTTGGTTTCAGCCTTGTAGAATGGATACGTCCTGCTTTAGGAAGTGGGGCTCCGGGAAGGAGGTCGATCTTGCAGTCATAGGCAAGGTGCGGTGGCAGCACGTCGGCTGCTTTTTTCTCAAACACATCTGCAAAGTCTGCATAAACCGAAGGAAGGATGGAAGGAGTCTGGATGCTGGCTATGGGAATGCGGAGCAGAGGAGTGACTTTAGCAAGGCAGGAGTGGAAACAGGAGGGACCCCAAGAAGCCAGTTGTCCTTCAGCCCTGTCGAATTGTGGATTATGTAAGCAAAGCCAAGGAAGACCAAGGATGACAGGCTGAGCTGGGGAATAAATGACCTCAAAGTGGAGCTGTTCGGTATGAAGAACACCCATGGTCAGGGTCAGGGGTGCTGACTCAAAATTGATCAAGCCTGAACCAAGGGGGGTGCCATCCAGAGTAGTTATCTTGAGATAATGTATTTTCTGTAGAAGAGGTAGACCTGCTTGAATCATAAAATGGTGATCCAGGAAGTTTTCCAGCTGCCCCTGAATCAATGAAGGCCTGAGTGTGGACAGTATTCTGAAGGAAGGTAAGGGGGAAGGTAAGGGTAACAGGTACCAGGATCAGAGAGGAGTGAGGGGATTTGGTAGAAATCATGCTTAGAGGTACCCCTGTGCTATCCTCTAAGTATTGGCTTTCCCCGGCCGAATGTCACAGTCCTTTAGTTGGTGGGAGTTAGAGCCACAATAAAAGCATAGTCTCAGTCTCCTTCTTCTCTGTCTTTCAGACTCTGAAGGTTTGAAGGAGGAGAGATCCATGAGTTCCTCCACTGAGGTAACTGGAGCAGCTGAAGGGGTAGAGGATGCTGCTGGAACCGGACGAACAGGGGGACGGGAAGGGAGGACCCTCCTTGTTCTGTCTCTCTCAGCATGTCTCTCCTGAAAGCGAGAGTCCAGGCTGATACAAAGTGCTATAAAGTCATCCAAAGAAGAAGGAATATCACGATAGGTGAGTTCATCTTTGATGCGTTCATGCAGACCCCTCCTAAAAGCTGCCTTGAGAGCACTGCCATCCCAAGTGGTTTCAAGTGCCAAGGTGCGAAACTCAATGGCAAACTGTGCCACAGTTCTGTTGCCCTGGCAGAGATCCAGGAGAGAATACTCTGCAGCGGAGGTACGACCTGAAGTCCAAAACACAGAAGATAAAGCAGAAATGAAATCATCAGCATCATGTAGGAGTGGAGCATTCTGTTCCAGAAGAAGCGAGACCCAGGCTAGGGCCTTGTCTTTAAGCAAGGAAATGATAAAGGTGACCCTTGACTGGTGAGACTGAAAGTTGTGGGGATCATTACGGAAGTGCAACCTGCATTGGTTAAGAAAACCCCTGCAATCCGTAGTACCTTCATACTTGTCAGGCAAAGGTATCCGGCAGTGGATGTACAGTCACTAGAGGCAGGCGAGGCAGGGTTTCACCTCTCATATGGGCAAAAATATATTTTTTTTATTGGCTTTAAAAAATAAATTTAAAAAATTGCAATTTCCCCCCCCCCAGCATTTTTTGTTTCACAGCTACATGTTGTACAATGGAGAGGCACAAGCAGGTCTGCCCACCATTACACAACATGCTGCGCCACCTACTGGATGAAAGTGGTTAAGATCATTGCATGGCCCATAACTGCTTATTTGAGGCAGTCCTATTTGGGCTGACCCAATCCAGTGAGAGGCATTAGTAAGTGGAACTTAGGGTTGGGGCTGGATGTTAAATCATATAAAACAAAACAAAAAGGGAAAAAAACAACTTTCATTTATTTTGTTGCTGTCCTGTGAAGCTGCCAGCTTTGCTAAAGTGAAAATGAGAGTTCAGTACTTCCTCTCTAAGTGCAGTGGAATGTTCCACTGTCACTTCCTTACAGAGCAGGAAGATATGCAGACTTGCAGTGTTTTAGTCACATTTTATTAAAGTAAGTTCTGCAACCTTAGATTTTGCTGAAAGGGATTCTGTTAGTGAAAATGATAATTTAATGAATGTGGTTTAGTGTTTTTGCTTTTTTACTCTTTTACAGCAGTTTAAGGATCGTTTTTGTATTTTGTTTACTCAAACTTTACACCTTAGCAGCTTGACTCTGTACTCCACACTAGTTTATAGTCTCACTTTCTGAACTCTCTGTAGCTCTGTTGTTTTATTACTTAAAAATGCAGTGTTCCCTCTCCCCCCCCCCCCTTGTGTGTGTGTCTCTCTCTCTCTCTCTATCTATCCATCTCCCTCCTTATGTGTCGTTCTCCCCCATGGTCTCTTTCTCTCTCTGTCTCTCTTCCTCCCCCTCTGACTCTCTCATCTCTTATGTGTCTCTCTAACCCTCTGTGTGTGATTGTGTCTCTCTCTCTTTCTCTAACCCTCTGTGTGTTATTGTGTCTCTCTCTTTCTCTCTCTCTAACCCTCTGTGTGTGATTGTGTCTCTCTCTATCTCTCTCTCTCTAACCCTCTGTGTGTGATTGTGTCTCTCTCTCTTTCTCTCTCTCTCTCTAACCCTCTGTGTGTGATTGTCTCTCTCTCTCTTTCTCTCTCTCTAACCCTCTGTGTGTGATTGTCTCTCTCTCTCTCTCTCTTTCTCTCTCTAACCCTCAGTGTGTGATTGTCTCTCTCTCTCTCTCACACTCTGTGTGTGTTTGTGTCTCTCTCTCTTTCTCTCTCTCTATCTCTCTCTCTCTAACCCTCTGTGTGTGATTGTATATCTCTCTCTTTCTCTCTCTCTAACCCTCTGTGTGTGATTGTGTCTATCTCTCTCTTTCTCTCTCTCTCTTTCTCTCTCTCTCTCTAACCCTCTGTGTGTGATTGTCTCTCTCTCTCTCTCTTTCTCTCTCTCTCTAACCCTCAGTGTGTGATTGTCTCTCTCTCTCTCTCTCACCCTCTGTGTGTGTTTGCGTCTCTCTCTCTTTCTCTCTCTCTAACCCTCTGTGTGTGATTGTCTCTCTCTCTCTCTCTCTTTCTCTCTCTAACCCTCAGTGTGTGATTGTCTCTCTCTCTCTCTCACACTCTGTGTGTGTTTGTGTCTCTCTCTCTTTCTCTCTCTCTATCTCTCTCTCTCTAACCCTCTGTGTGTGATTGTATATCTCTCTCTTTCTCTCTCTCTAACCCTCTGTGTGTGATTGTGTCTATCTCTCTCTTTCTCTCTCTCTCTCTCTCTCTCTCTCTAACCCTCTGTGTGTGATTCTGTCTCTCTCTCTTTCTCTAACCCTCGGTGTGTGATTGTGTCTCTCTCTCTTTCTCTCTCTCTAACCCTCGGTGTGTGATTGTGTCTTTCTCTCTTTCTCTCTCTCTAACCCTCTGTGTGTGATTGTATATCTCTCTCTTTTTTTAACCCTCTGTGTATGATTGTGTGTCTCTCTCTCACCCTCTGTGTGTGATTGTGTCTCTCTCTCTCTCTAACCCTCTGTGTGTGATTGTGTCTCTCTCTCTTACCCTCTATGTGTGATTGTGTCTCTCTCTTTCTCTCTCTCTCTAACCCTTTGTGTGTGATTGTGCCTCTCTCTCTCTAACCCTCTGTGTCTGATTGTGTCTCTCTCTCTTTCTCTCTCTCTAACCCTCTGTGTGTGATTGTGTCTCTCTCTCTTTCTCTCTCTCTAACCCGCTGTGTGTGATTGTGTCTCTCTCTCTTTCTCTCTCTAACCCTCTGTGTATGATTGTGTGTCTCTCTCTTTCTCTCTCTCTCTCTCTCTCTCTCTAACCCACTGTGTGTGATTGTGTCTCTCTTTCTCTCTCTCTAACCCTCTGTGTGTGATTGTGTCTCTCTTTCTGTAACCCTCTGTATGTGATTGTGTCTCTCTCTCTTTCTCTCTCTCTAACCCTCTGTGTGTGATTGTGTGTCTCTCTCTCTCTCTTTATCTCTCTCTAACCCTCTGTGTGTGATTGTGTCTCTCTCTCTCTTTCTCTCTCTCTCTAACCCTCTGTGTATGATTGTGTCTCTCTCTCTTTCTCTCCCTCTAACCCTCTGTGTGTGATTGTGTCTCTCTCTCTTTCTCATTCTCTAACCCTCTGTGTGTGATTGTGTCTCTCTCTCTTTCTCTCTCTCTCTAACCCTCTGTGTATGATTGTGTATCTCACTCTTTCTCTCTCTCTCTCTCTCTCTCTCTCTCTCTCTCTCTCTCTCTCTCTCTCTCTCTCTCTCACTCTAACCCTCTGTGTGTGGTTGTGTCTCTCTTTCTCTCTCTCTAACCCTCTGTGTGTGATTGTGTCTCTCTTTCTCTAACCCTCTGTATGTGATTGTGTGTCTCTCTCTTTCTCTCTCTCTAACCCTCTGTGTGTGATTGTGTCTCTCTTTCTCTAACCCTCTGTATGTGATTGTGTGTCTCTCTCTTTCTCTCTCTAACCCTCGGTGTGTGATTGTGTCTCTATCTTTCTCTCTCTCTCTAACCCTCTGTGTATGATTGTGTTTCTCTATTTCTCTCTCTCTCTAACCCTCTGTGTGTGATTGTGTCTCTCTTTCTCTCTCTCTAACCCTCTGTTTGTGATTGTGTCTCTCTCTCTCTCTCTCTCTCTCTCTTACACTCTGTGTGTGATTGTGTCTCTCTTTCTCTCTCTCTCTAACCCTCTGTGTGTGATTGTGTCTCTCTCTCTTTCTCTCTCACTAACCCTCTGTGTGGGAATGTGTCTCTCTCTCTTTCTCTCTAACCCTCTGTGTCTCTCTCCCCCCGTCTTTCTCTCCCTGTCCCCCTGAGTGCTTTTCTGTGTTTCTGTCTACCTTTTATTTATTTAATTAATGAATTGGTAGTGTCATCTGACAGTGTGGCTTTATTTAAAGGGGTGGGGTCAAGCGCCCCACCATCTTTAAATTTCACCAGTCGCCACTGGATCAAGACATTTTTAGATTTACTGAATAATGAAAGAATCTACAAGCATAATTTGCAGCATTACAGTAAAAAGTATGTTAAACATATATTAATGGGCATGGATTTCTAGATCTCATAATCAGAGCAAGCATTTTGTTATCTGGCAAGAGTTTCTGTTACAATCCTTTAGACTAAAATCAGATGTTTACTAAGTTGACCAGTTTTCCAAGACACCATTTAAAGGGACATGAAACCCATATGTTTTCTTTCATGATTTAGAAAGAGCATAAAATTTTAAATAACTTTCCAATTTACATCTAATATCTAATTTTCTTCATTCTTTTGATATCCTTTGTTGAAAATCATATCTAAATATGCTCAGTAGCTGCTGATTGGTGGCTGCACATAGATACCTCATGTGATTGGCTCACCCATGTGCATTGCTATTTCTTTAACAAAGGATATCTAAAGAATGAAGGTGTATCCTAGCCACTGCCTCACCAGCCTCTGACGTCACTGCAGGTCACCCGGGGTATGCTTCCAAAAGCAGAGGGAGAAACTACAGTAGTGAAACAACAGGAGCAGTATTCCTCTATGTGACTAGTAAGGAGAGTTGAGTGGTAATAGCCTCCAAATTCATAGGAATCCAAATTCTGCAATTGTGTAGTTTTGGGTTCCCAACATCTGTCCTTGGAGATAAACAGCTTGTGCCACCTCATCTGGCTCCATGGCCCAATTATAATGTAATGCTCATTGGATTTTCCTCTATCAGACCGAACTCGGCCAGTAGTCTTGTTATCCCGGCGTCGAGCTGGAAAGATAGGGAATATCCCAGAGCAGGGAATATTAGACAAAGGAGGAGAGCGGCACTCACCACAGGCAGGACAGCACAAGGCAAATTACGAGAATGGTCAGACAGGCAGGATTCGGCAACAGTAAAACAGTACAAGGACAAACCACTAGAAGGGTCGGCAGGGTTGGGCAACAATAAATCAGTCCAGCAATTCAGGGGTTAACCAGGTAGCATAGTGAGACAGGCAGAGTTCAGCAACAATATATCAGACAATAATGCAGGGGTTAACCAGGTAGTGTTGTGAGACAGGCAGGGTTCAGCAACAATATATCAGACAGTAATGCAGGGGTTAACCAGGTAGCGTAGTGAGACAGGCAGGGTTCAGCAACAATATATCAGCCAGTAATGCAGGGGTTAACCAGGTAGCGTAGTGAGACAGGCAGGGTTCAGCAACAATATATCAGTCAGCAATGCAGGGGTTAACCAGGTAGCGTAGTGAGACAGGCAGGGTTCAGCAACAATGTATAACGGACCAGCAAACGATCTATCACTCCCAGGAGTACACAAAATAGCACCTATACTTGGGCAGTGACAAATCGTTTGCTGCCCGTTTAAATAAGCAGAGGATTGGCGCCACAGGACCGGCCGGCATCAGGAGAATGCAGCGATGACGTCAGCGCCGCATGCATTCAGAGCCGACACAGCCCTAGGCAATGAGCAAGAGGGAGACGCCGCGCCCCTAGCAACAGCACGGCGTGACAGCAATAGAGCTAAATGCCCTTTTAAGGGCAATGCCTATCCAAATGCCCTTTTCAGGGAATGGGGAGCTTTAGTTAAGATTTTATTTGGGGGGTTGGTTGTGTGGGTTTTACTGTTGGGAGGGTTGGTTGTATTTTTTTTTACAGGTAAAAGAGCTGATTTCTTTGGGGCAATGCCCTGCAAAAGGCCCTTTTAAGGGCTATTGGTAGTTTAGTTTAGGCTAGAGGTTTTTTTTATTTTGGGGGGCTTTTTTATTTTGATAGGGCTATTAGATTAGGTGTAATTAGTTTAAATATCTGATAATTTGTTTTTTATTTTGTGTAATTTAGTGTTTTTTTTTGTAATTTAGGTAATTTTATTTAATTGTGTAATGTTAGGTGTTAGTGTAACTCAGGTTAGGTAAATTTGTATTTATTTTAGCTAGGTAGTTATTAAATAGTTAATAACTATTTAATAACTATTCTACCTAGTTAAAATAAATACAAACTTGCCTGTAAAATAAAAATAAACCCTAAGCTAGATACAATGTAACTATTAGTCATATTATAGCTAGCTTAGGGTTTATTTTATAGGTAAGTATTTAGTTTTAAATAGGAATAATTTAGGTAATGATAGTAATTTTTATTTAGATTTATTTGAACTATATGTTAGTTAGGGGGTGTTAGGGTTAGAATTAGGTTTAGGGGTTAATACATTTAGTATAGTGGTGGCGACGTTGGGGACGGCAGATTAGGGGTTAATAAATGTAGGTAGGTGGCGGCGATGTAAGAGGCGGCAGATTAGGGGTTAATAAAATGTAACTAGTGTTTGCAATGTGGGAGTGTGGCGGTTTAGGGGTTAATATGGTTATTATAGTGGTGGCTACGTTGGGGGCAGCAGATTAGGGGTTAATAAGTGTAGGTAGGTTGCGGCGACATTGGGGGCAGGAGATTAGGGGTTAATAAATATAATGTAGGTGTCGGCGATGTTGGGGCAGCAGATTATGGGTTAATAAGTATAATGTAGGTGTTGGCGATGTCCGGAGCGGCAGATTAGGGGTTAATAAATATAATATAGGTGTCGGCGATGTCGGGGGGAGCAGATTAGGGGTTAATAAGTGCAAGATTAGGGGTATCTATTGGGTTTATGTTAGGGTGTTAGGTGTAAACATACCTTTTGTTTCCCAACTTTCCCCATAGGAATCAATGGGGCTGCGTTACGGAGCCTTACGCTGCTTTATTGCAGGTGTTAGGCTTTTTTTCAGCCGGCTCTCCCCATTGATGTCTATGGGGAAATCGTGCACGAGCACGTACAACCAGCTCACCGCTGACTTAAAGGATTACTTTCTGTTATAATTTTTAAGCTAAACAACTAACATATTAAAGTTAATAAACATTAATTAAAACCTACTGACCTATATTTTCTCCAAAACGAAGTTTCATAACGTTCTAAAAGTTATATCTTTTATTCGCCGATGATGTCACGTTATCCTGCCCACTATTTTCAGCACTTCATGTTCAAAATACTTAAACCAATAACTTTGTGTTTAAAGCGCCATTTTGAAACCTAGGTATTGTAAACGGATTGGTACAGAGCAAAGGATACCCACGGAGTGGGTTTGGAAAACAATTAAATTTGCAGACAAGATTTCTGATATACGGTAGAGATATGTTAATGAAATGCTATTGATAAAAAGCGTATTTGGGGTAGTTAGTTAGTAACAGGCATAGAAAATATTTACTTACAGTGGCCCTTTAAGTAGCGCTGGTATTGGAGTGCGGTATGGAGCTCAATTTTGCTCTACGCTCATTTCTTGCCTGTTAACGCCGGGTTATTGAAAACCTGTAATACCAGCGCTGTAGGTAAGTGAGCGGTGACAATAACATGCAAGTTAGCACCACATCCCTCTTACCGCAAAACTCGTAATCTAGCCGAAGGTTATTTATGGTTATTTACAAAGTGGTTATTTATAAGATGTTAAAGTTACATATTTAATTAAGGTGCATCTAAAAACATTTACATGATTGTAAAGTACCTATTTACAAGTATACAATCATAACAGTTTTTCTTTTATTAAAACACAGACCCAAATCTGTATCACTGGTGTCCACAGAAACAAATCTCCCCCTAAAGCTTCATTCATTGTGGAATTCTGCTCTGGGTCATGACACTGCATCTGACTTTCTTCCCCTCCACAAACATTATTGTGTATAAGTAGACAATATAAATGCACAGAACAGCTAATTAGAAGCAATTATGTTTGTGGGGTAAACAAGTGCAATTAGATTACATAGGTACAATGTGTGTTCATTTGTATGTGTGATGCTATATAGTTTTACTGCAGTATCCAGTTTTATTATATGTTGGCATAAAATACAGCTAACTTGTGGTAACTGGATAGCAGAGATAAGCAAGTAAAAAAATCATGAATTTGTCCCATAAAGTACAAAAATAACTTTGAAAAGGAAATTGACACACTGATTAAAGGGAGAGCAAACACCTTAAATGGACACTGAACCCAATTTTTCTTCTTTCATGATTCAGATAGAGCATGCAATTTTAAGCAACTTTCTAATTTTCTCCTATTATCAATTTTACTTCATTCTCTTGCTATCTTTATTTGAAAAAGAAGGCATCTAAGTTTGTTTTTTTTGGTTTAGGACTCTGGACAGCACTTTTTTTTATTGGTGGATGAATTTATCCACCAATCAGCAAGAACAACCCAGGTTGTTCACCAAAAATGGGCCGGCATCTAAACTTACATTCTTGCATTTCAAATAAAGATACCAAGAGAATGAAGAAAGTGTGATAATAGGAGTAAATTAGAAAGTTGCTTAAAATTTCATGCTCTATCTGAATCACGAAAGAAAACATTTGGGTTCAGTGTCCATTTAAGATTTCTATATAAAATCTTTAGTTATGCATAATGAAATAACTTAGCAATATATTTTCAATATTTATTTCCCCCCATTTAATTTCATTTAGCTCTGAAAATTGAGCAATTTGTAATTCTCAGAACTTAAAATGCACCTGCTGACTTCTCAAGGCTAACCCTAGTACATATTTGTCCTTTATTGCCTTTGTCAGAAAACAATTGCAAAACAATATCCTTATGCTAACATTATGGCTGTGACTAGCTTTGTTGTCTGTGGACTAAAGCCTGGGTTGGCTCCTCCAGATAAGATACAAACTAACATTAGGGGAAGCGAACTCAAATGTACTAATAGACTAATAATGATAATAAAGTGCCAAAACCCTTGAAATCACTAATACAGTGTTATATAGGGTTCATCTCAACAAATATTCATAACATTTTAAGGTTGTAACGTCTCTTCCGATCCAAATAGTAGAATACACACATGGCGGCCACTCCTAAACGGGCAAGGACACAGGAACCCGATCTAGAATACAAGAAGACATAGGAGGCACCTCATAGTCTAGTATATACCATATAAATTAATGCTAATAATAACAATTATCCCACTCACTTGGTGTGAAGCACTGAAAATGTTAGTGCTATTAATGGCAATTGGCAAGCTGGAACCTCAACACAGGATATTGAAAAATCAGCTGAAATATTCCTTCACCACTCAGAATTAGGACTATGACCACCAGTGAACCAATCCAGAATTCTTTCAAACAGGAACTTGTTTAGAAACAGATGTTATTAAGCAACGCGTTTCTCAGAACATAAGACTGTTTCATCAGGCTTGATATGTAACATACTAAATGTTCCTGTTTAAAAAGCTCCATGAGCCAATCAAAATCACCGAACTCCCAAACACTCCCCTCTAACATCCAATAATAATGACACATACATAGTGTGTTTTAGCACACCCCCCTTAAACCAATAAACAAAAATAGTAGTACCTAAATAATTGATCTGCATGTCATCAGCCATATACATATAATAGCGTTTAGAAACAATCAATCAAAAGTAACATCATTGTGCATCCATAAATGTGCATGTGTGCTGTTGATTTTTGCTACCTGTCGAATTTCGCTACCTAATGAATTTAGGAACAACATTTAATTGTGATAATAAATATAGCTGCAAATTACTGTTGGAGAAACAGTTTAGTTAATTTTATTTACATATCGAGGGTGTGTGCAGCGTGCATGCGCAGACAAAGCATCGAGATTTGCTATCAACCGTCAAACTTTGTTACCGCTCTCAGTGTGCTTGAGCGCATGCTTTACAACATATGTGGAATACAGTGACATAAGTGTTCGCATGCGTACTGAGAGGATAGTAAAATTTCGACGGGTAGCAAAGATCGACAGAACACCGGACCCAAATAAACCGCCCTCTAAATTGTCAACAAATAAGAATAAAGACTAAAAATGTGTGTGATCACCCAGAGGGCAGAATTGTATAAACACACCTCCTTTATTCTGATTGGTTGAAAATTTAGAGGGCGGTTTATTTTAGCTTGGCTTATTTTAGTTATACTGCGTGTTATATGATTATGCACGTTTATGGATACACGATGATGTTACTTTTGATTGATTGCTTTGATAGTTATATACACAATTATATTCATATGATTGATGACATGGAGACTGCTGATTTGAGTACTACTATTTTTGTTTATTGGGGTAGAGGGGCATGTGCGTATACAAACTATCACCGAGATTACGAGTTTTGCGGTAACAGGGGTGCGCTGCTAACGAGCATTTTTTTCTCACCGCTCACTTAAGACAACGCTGGTATTACAGGTTTTTTTAAGCCCGGCGTTAGCCGCAAAAAGGTGAGCGTAGAGCAAAATTTAGCTCCACATCTCACCTCAATACCAGCGCTGCTTACAGTAGCGGTGAGCTGGCTAAACATGCTCGTGCACAAATTCCCCATAGGAATCAATGGGGCAGAATCGGCTGGAAAAAAAACTAACAACTGCAAAAAAGCAGCGTTCAGCTTCTAACGCAGCCCCATTGATTCCTATGGGGAAATAAAAGTTATGTCTACACCTAGCACCCTAACATGAACCCCGAGTCTAAACACCCCTAATCTTACACTTAGTTACCCCTAATCTGCCGCCCCCGATATCGCCGACACCTGCATTATATTTTTAACCCCTAATCTGCCGCTCCGGACACCGTCGCCACCTACATTATCGCTATGAACCCCTAATCTGCTGCCCCCAACATCGCCGACACCTACTTTTTATTTATAACCCCTAATCTCCCGCCCCCAATGTCGCTGCAACCTACCTACAATTATTGACCCCTAATCTGCCGCCCCCATCGTCGCCACTACTATATTAAATTTATTAACCCCTAAACCTAAGTCTAAACCTAAGTCTAACACCCCCTAACTTAAATATAATTTAAATAAAACGAAATAAATTTAATACAATTAAATAAATTAATCCTATTTAAAACTAAATATTTACCGATAAAATAAACCCTAAGATAGCTACAATATAACAGTTACATTTGTATCTATCTTAGGGTTTATATTTATTTTAGGTAGCGTGATCTTCAAGGGGGTAGTGTTAGGTTTTATTAAGGGGGGATTGGGTGGGTTTTAGAGTAGGGTTGGGTGTGTGGGTGGTGGGTTTTAATGTTGGGGGGGTTGTGTTTTTTTTTTACAGGTAAAAGAGCTGATTACTTTGGGGCAATGCCCCGCATAAAGCCCTTTTAAGGGCTATTTGTAATTTAGTATAGGGTAGGGAATGTTATTATTTTTGGGGGCTTTTTTTATTTTATTAGGGGGATTAGATTAGGTGTAATTAGTTTAAAATTCTTGTAATTTTTTTTAATTTTCTGTAATTTAGTGGGTTTTTTTTTGTACTTTAGTTTATTTAATGTAATTTAATTGTATTTAATTGTAGTTAGTTTAGGTAATTAATTTAATGATAGTGTAGTGTTAGGTGTAATTGTAACTTAGGTTAGGTTTTATTTTACAGGTATATTTGTATTTATTTTAACTAGGTAGTTATTAAATAGTTAATAATTATTTAATAACTATTCTACCTAGTTAAAATAAATACAAAGTTGCCTGTAAAATAAATATAAACCCTATAGCATTGCCAATTGTTGCCAATTATCCAATAGAATGCACGCTCAATTATATTGGCTGATTGCCTCAGCCAATAGGATTTTTCCTACCTTAATCCTGATTGGCTGATAGAATCCTATCAGTCAATCGGAATTCAAGGGACGCCATCTTTTATGACGTCATTTAAAGGAATCTTCATTCGTCGGGAGTCGTCAGAAGAAGAGGATGCTCCGAGTCAGCTGGCTTCAAGATGGACCCGCTCCTCTCCGGATGGATGAAGATAGAAGATCCCGCCTGGATGAAGACTTCTGCTCGTCTTGAGGTCCTCTTCTGCCCGGATTGGATGAAGACTTCTGCCCCTCTGGAGGACCACTTGTGCCTGGCTGGGTGAAGACGGCTCAAGGTAGGGTGATGTTCAAGGGGGTAGTGTTAGTATTGTATTAGTATTGTATTTTTTGGGTGTGTGGGTGGTGGGTTTTAATGTTGGGGGGTATTGTATTTTTTTTTCTACAAGTAAAAGAGCTGATTACTTTGGGGCAATGCCCCGCAAAAAGCCATTTTAAGGGCTATTTGTAATTTAGTATAGGGTAGGGAATTTTATTATTTTGGGGGGCTTTTTTATTTTATTAGGGGGATTAGATTAGGTGTAATTAGTTTAAAATTCTTGTAATTATTTTTTTTATTTTCTGTAATTTAGTGTTTGTTTTTTTGTACTTTAGTTTATTTAATTTAATTGTATTTAATTGTAGTTAGTTTAGGTACTTAATTTAATGATAGTGTAGTGTTAGGTGTAATTGTAATTTAGGTTAGGATTTATTTTACAGGTATATTTGTCTTTATTTTAACTAGGAAGTTATTAAATAGTTAATAACTATTTAATAACTATTGTACCTAGTTAAAATAAATACAAAGTTGCCTGTAAAATAAAAATAAACCCTAAGATAGATACAATGTAACTTTTAGTTATATTGTAGCTAGCTTAGGGTTTATTTTATAGGTAAGTATTTAGTTTTAAATAGGATTAATTTATTTAATTGTAGTAATTTTATTTTATTTAATTTATATTTAAGTTAGGGGGGTGTTAGACTGAGGTTTAGACTTAGGTTTAGGGGTTAATAAATTTAATATAGTAGCGGCAACGATGGGGGCGGCAGATTAGGGGTTAATAAGTTAGGTAGGTTGCGGCGACATTGGGGACGGCAGATTAGGGGTTAATAAAGAGTATTTAGGTGTCGGCACGTTGGGGGCATCAGATTAGGGGTTCATAAGTATAATGTAGGCGGCGGCGGTGTCTGGAGCGGCAGATTAGGGGTTAATAATATAATGTAGGTGGCGACGATGTCGGGGGCGGCAGATTAGGGGTTAATAAGTGTAATATTAGAGGTGTTTAGACTCTGGGTTCATGTTAGGGTGTTAGGTGTAGACATAACTTTTATTTCCCCATTGGAATCAATGGGGCTGCGTTAGAAGCTGAATGCTGCTTTTTTGCAGGTGTTAGGTTTTTTTTTCAGCCAATTCTGCCCCATTGATTCCTATGGGGAAATCGTGCACAAGCCCGTTTAGCCAGCTCACCGCTACCGTAAGCAATGCTGGTATTGAGGTGAGATGTGGAGCTAAAGTTTCCTCTACGCTCACCTTTTTGCGGCTAACGCCGGGTTTAAAAGAACCCGTAATACCAGCATTGTCTTAAGTGAGCGGGTAAAAAAAAAATGCTCGTTAGCAACACACCCCAGTTACCGCAAAACTCGTAATCTCAGTGACTGTGTTTACTAACTCTTTAAACTTGTTTAATGAGAGAGTCCATCTTACTAGCATTTTGTGATCCAGCATAACTATCAAAAAGAAGAAAAAAAAAATACATTTGATATTATTCCCTCAGTTAAAAAGTATTTCTGTTTATTTAACTCTTTATCCATTAACCTCATTCATTTATTCAAATTAAATGGTCACAATGAAGAAATAGTGTCAATTATGTAGCTTTTTTTTTTTTAAACTGCTGTTG
This sequence comes from Bombina bombina, assembly GCF_027579735.1. Lineage (NCBI taxonomy): Eukaryota > Metazoa > Chordata > Amphibia > Anura > Bombinatoridae > Bombina > Bombina bombina. The sequence goes on along the minus strand of NC_069500.1, from coordinate 770,655,476 downwards.
ATATTATGGCATATTTGTTTATGGAAACATATTGCTGCTAAATTTGCTTGTCAGGCAGTAAATCAGTTAGCATGACCTTAAAGGGATTTTAAGGTAACAAATGCTGAAGATTTAATTGAATAGGTTAAAATATAATAATAATATGCTCAAATACCTTTCATTTTCAATTCTAAGCCGTTTTGCTGTAATCTTCAATATAAAATAGGCGTTTTTCTAAACCTACAGTGAGGCTAATTTGCATGAGCCAATCACAGTGGACAACCTGGGTTTTCTATTTACTTCTAGTTCCTGGTAGAAACAAAAATTAGTACGTCTAGAGACACCAACGTCACCAGAGTACTACTAAGAGGCACCTGGGGCAGATGTGACACGATATAGAATCTTAAATATAGTACAATATAGTAACCTGCAAGGATCTGCAAGGAGCAAAAAACAACATTCTGATTGAACTCCTTTAAGGCACTAGTTTAACAGTGCTAGAGACTCCAAGACTGTAAAAAAGAGAAAAAGAACTGCTTAAAGAAAACTATTGTGTCTTTCTGGAATGACCCCTAAGCTGTGATTACAGACCGGATCACCTACACAATTAGGGACCGGATGAAAAAAGCTGCAAACACAGTAACCTTTCAGTCCTAAGGAGATTCTGACTGCATAAAGGAACCTGGGGAAAGAGCACCTTTTTGGACTCCCTGTTGGATCTTTGGTGCACTGATCGACATCCACTTTATCATCTTGGGTATCCCTGGACTCTCCCTGGTGAGACGAGGACCTCCATCAGTGTAATCTATCTATTGTGGTCTACTGGACGACGTGTGGTTCCGGACTGCCATTACTGCACTCTTATGTGCGCAACAACTTGTGAGTAGGATTCCTTTGATCATACTGTTGTTTTGTTCTTATCTCATATGATCTGCACCATGTGGCGCCCTCTATCTATTCTCTTCTAGTTCCTGGTAGCTTGCATGTAACAACGCATGCACTATGGAGTTCGATTGTACCGCACATGCACAATTGATTTGAAGAGCAAAGCGCTTCCGCCACTACGCGCAGACACTTGCCAAGAAAGCCAATATCTACATTGATTATATATGCATGCCCTTTTGCCTTATAAGAGCTGTCAAAAGTTTAAATGATGGTGATGCGCATGCGTGAGCCCACTGATTCTACTGTGCATGCGCTCGGGAATTGCAATTCGATAATTTCCAAGGCATCGATAGGACCATTATAATGCGTGACGTACAGCCCATTTCTATAGGCTGTTGTTAGTTAGTCATTATCAAAATCATATCTTAGATGCTTCGTTTGGAAAAGAAAAGTAAGCAGCATTTAATTATATTAAGCATATAGAGTAAATAGAAATGTGTGTTTTAATATTCCTTCATATAGCAGACTTTTATAATCCTTTAAATCTTTACTATAGTTTTAAGGCTACAGCTTTTAAGGGGTTGCTATTCAGCATTCTCTTTTTATTTGCCAGGAACAAAGAAATAGAGAAAAAGTGGGGGCGGCAGTAAGTGGAGAGGACAAAGGGAGAGGATGAAGTGTTTGTGCAAGGACAGTGATAAATAGAACTGAAAAAGACTGAAAGGAGAGAAATCGAGAGAGAGAGAGATGGTGGATATAGAATACCCAGGGACAGAAATGGGGGATAAAGTGAGATGACAGAGGAAAAAAATGAGAATAGAATGAGAGCAGAAAATACAAGGAAAATACATAGTAAAAAGAGAAAATAGACAAAGGAAGAAAGCAAATAGAGAGAGTTGGGAAAGAGAAAGTGAAATGAAGAGATTCAGAAGGAGAACAGCTTGAGAACATTGTCGTCTTGTTGAATGTTGACTTAATAATTTACACATTGAAATAATATATGTTTTTGTAGTCAATAAAAACATCAGTAAAAGGAAAAGACATTTTTTTAACTTAAAGGTCTAAAACGCAAAGTCTATACAAATGCAAAAAAGGCAGATTTATGTCACATTCTGCATTCTTAAATTAACCCTTCTACTGCTGAGCTACTGACACCCCCTGCCATTTTTAATTGTTTTCACATTCAATATTTGCAGAAACATGCACATATAACAAAAACCCATAGAGAAAGAGAGTAAGTGTTTTTTGTTGTTATTTTCAATATAGTGTGTTTATATATATATATATATATATATATATATATATATATATATATATATAATAGTCCTAAAGCCTGTGTATACCACAGTCCCACCCCTTGCTCTCTCTACCCTCTCTTTTGTGCTTGCTCTCTCCCCCCTCTCTTTGGCGCTCTCTCTCCCCCTATTTTGCTCTCTCTCCCCCCTCTTTTGCTCTCTCTCTCCCCCTCTTTTGCTCTATCTCTCCCCCTCTTTTGCTCTCTCACCCCCTTCTTTTGCTCTCTCTCTCCCCATCTCTTTTGTGTTCTCTCTCTCTCCCTCTCTTTTGCTCTCTCTTTCCCCCTCTCTTTTGCTCTCTCTCCCCCTCTTTTGCTCTCTCTCCCCCTCTTTTGCTCTCTCTCCTCCCTCTTTTGCTCTCTCTCCCCCTATCTTTTGCACTCTCTCTCTCCCCTCTCTTTTGCTCTCTCTCCCTCTCTCTTCTCCCCTCTCTTTTGCTCTCTCCCCCTCTCTTTTGCTCTCTCCCCCTCTCTTTTGCTCTCTCTTCCCCCTCTCTTTTGCTCGCTCCCTCTCCCCTCTCTTTTGCTCTCTCTTTTTCCACTCTCTTTTGGTCTTTCCCCCCTCTCTTTTGCTCTCTCTCTCTCTCTCTCCCACTCTCTTTTGTTCTCTCTCTCCCACTCTCTTTTGCTTTCTCTCTCTCCCCTCTCTTTTGCTCGCTCTCTCTCTCTCTCTCTCTCTCTCTCTCTCTTCCCCCCTCTCTTTTGCTCTCTCTCTCCCACTCTCTTTTGTTCTCTCTCTCCCCCTATCTTTTGCACTCTCTTTCCCTCCTCTTTTACTCTCTCTCCCCTCTCTTTTGCTCTCTCTCTCTCTCTTTCCCCCCTCTCTTTTACTCTCTCTCCCTCTCTTTTGCTCTCTCTCTCCCTCCCTCCTCTTTTACTATCTCTCCCCTCTCTTTTGCTCTCTCTCTCTCTTTCCCCCCTCTCTTTTACTCTCTCTCTCCCCCTCTTTTGCTCTATCTCTCCCCCTCTTTTGCTCTCTCACCCCCTTCTTTTGCTCTCTCTCTCCCCATCTCTTTTGTGTTCTCTCTCTCTCCCTCTCTTTTGCTCTCTCTTTCCCCCTCTCTTTTGCTCTCTCTCTCCCTCTTTTGCTCTCTCTCCTCCCTCTTTTGCTCTCTCTTCCCCTATCTTTTGCACTCTCTCTCTCCCCTCTCTTTTGCTCTCTCTCCCTCTCTCTTCTCCCCTCTCTTTTGCTCTCTCCCCCTCTCTTTTGCTCTCTCCCCCTCTCTTTTGCTCTCTCTTCCCCCTCTCTTTTGCTCGCTCCCTCTCCCCTCTCTTTTGCTCTCTCTTTTTCCACTCTCTTTTGGTCTTTCCCCCCTCTCTTTTGCTCTCTCTCTCTCTCTCTCTCTCTCTCTCTCTCTCTCTCTCCCACTCTCTTTTGTTCTCTCTCTCCCACTCTCTTTTGCTTTCTCTCTCTCCCCTCTCTTTTGCTCTCTCTCTCTCTCTCTCTCTCTCTCTCTTCCCCCCTCTCTTTTGCTCTCTCTCTCCCACTCTCTTTTGTTCTCTCTCTCCCCCTATCTTTTGCACTCTCTTTCCCTCCTCTTTTACTCTCTCTCCCCTCTCTTTTGCTCTCTCTCTCTTTCCCCCCTCTCTTTTACTCTCTCTCCCTCTCTTTTGCTCTCTCTCTCCCTCCCTCCTCTTTTACTATCTCTCCCCTCTCTTTTGCTCTCTCTCTCTTTCCCCCCTCTCTTTTACTCTCTCTCTCCCCTCTCTTTTGCTCTCTCTCTCCCACTCTCTTTTGTTCTCTCTCTCCCCCTATCTTTTGCACTCTCTTTCCCTCCTCTTTTACTCTCTCTCCCCTCTCTTTTGCTCTCTCTCTCTCTCTTTCCCCCCTCTCTTTTACTCTCTCTCTCCCCTCTCTTTTGCTCTCTCTCTCTCCCACTCTCTTTTGTTCTCTCTCTCCCCCTATCTTTTGCACTCTCTTTCCCTCCTCTTTCACTCTCTCTCCCCTCTCTTTTGCTCTCTCTCTCTCTTCCCCCCTCTCTTTTACTCTCTCTCCCTCTCTTTTGCTCTCTCTCTCCCTCCCTCCTCTTTTACTATCTCTCCCCTCTCTTTTGCTCTCTCTCTCTCTTTCCCCCCTCTCTTTTACTCTCTCTCTCCCCTCTCTTTTGCTCTCTCTTTCCCCCTCTCTTTTGCTCTCTCTGTTCCCTCTTTTGCTCTCTCTCTCTCCCTCCTCTCTTTTGCTCTCTCTCCCTCCTCTCTTTTGTTCTCTCTCTCTCCCTCCTCTCTTTTGCTCTCTCTCGCCCTCCTATCTTTTGCTCTCTCTCCCCTCTCTTTTGCACTCTCTCCCCTTCTATTTTGCTCTGTCTCTCTCCCCCTCTCTTTTGCTCTCTCTCTCCACCTCTCTTTTGCTCTCTCTCTCCCCCTCTCTTTTGCACTCTCTCTTCCCCTTCTCTTTTGCACTCTCTCCATCCATTTTGCTCTCTCCCCCCTCTCTTTTGCTCTCTCTCTCCCCCTCTCTTTTGCTCTCTCTCCCCCTCTCTTTTGCTCTCTCTCCCCCTCTCTTTTGCTCTCTCTCTCCCCACTCTTTTGCCCTCTCACACCTTTATTTTGCTCTCTCTCTCTTCCCCCTCTATTTTGCGCTCTCTCTCTCCCACTCTCTTTTGTTCTCTCTCCCCCACTCTCTTTTGCTCTCTCTCCCCCTCTCTTTTGCTCTCTCTCCCCCTCTCTTTTGCTCTCTTCTCCCCATCTCTTTTGATTTCTCTCTCCCCCTCTCATTTGCTCTCTCTTCCCCCTCTCTTTTGCTCGCTCTCTCTCTCTCTCTCTCTTCCCCCCTCTCTTTTGCTCTCTCTCTCCCACTCTCTTTTGTTCTCTCTCTCCCCCTATCTTTTGCACTCTCTTTCCCTCCTCTTTTACTCTCTCTCCCCTCTCTTTTGCTCTCTCTCTCTCTTTCCCCCCTCTCTTTTACTCTCTCTCCCTCTATTTTGCTCTCTCTCTCCCTCCCTCCTCTTTTACTATCTCTCCCCTCTCTTTTGCTCTCTCTCTCTCTTTCCCCCCTCTCTTTTACTCTCTCTCTCCCCTCTCTTTTGCTCTCTCTCTCCCACTCTCTTTTGTTCTCTCTCTCCCCCTATCTTTTGCACTCTCTTTCCCTCCTCTTTTACTCTCTCTCCCCTCTCTTTTGCTCTCTCTCTCTCTTCCCCCCCTCTCTTTTACTCTCTCTCTCCCCTCTCTTTTGCTCTCTCTCTCCCACTCTCTTTTGTTCTCTCTCTCCCCCTATCTTTTGCACTCTCTTTCCCTCCTCTTTTACTCTCTCTCCCCTCTCTTTTGCACTCTCTCCCCTTCTATTTTGCTCTGTCTCTCTCCCCCTCTCTTTTGCTCTCTCTTCCCCCTCTCTTTTGCTCGCTCTCTCTCTCTCTCTCTCTTCCCCCCTCTCTTTTGCTCTCTCTCCCCCTCTCTTTTGCTCTCTCTCCCCCTCTCTTTTGCTCTCTTCTCCCCATCTCTTTTGATTTCTCTCTCCCCCTCTCATTTGCTCTCTCTTCCCCCTCTCTTTTGCTCGCTCTCTCTCTCTCTCTCTCTTCCCCCCTCTCTTTTGCTCTCTCTCTCCCACTCTCTTTTGTTCTCTCTCTCCCCCTATCTTTTGCACTCTCTTTCCCTCCTCTTTTACTCTCTCTCCCCTCTCTTTTGCTCTCTCTCTCTCTTTCCCCCCTCTCTTTTACTCTCTCTCCCTCTATTTTGCTCTCTCTCTCCCTCCCTCCTCTTTTACTATCTCTCCCCTCTCTTTTGCTCTCTCTCTCTCTTTCCCCCCTCTCTTTTACTCTCTCTCTCCCCTCTCTTTTGCTCTCTCTCTCCCACTCTCTTTTGTTCTCTCTCTCCCCCTATCTTTTGCACTCTCTTTCCCTCCTCTTTTACTCTCTCTCCCTCTCTTTTGCTCTCTCTCTCTCCCTCCCTCCTCTTTTACTATCTCTCCCCTCTCTTTTGCTCTCTCTCTCTCTTTCCCCCTCTCTTTTACTCTCTCTCTCCCCTCTCTTTTGCTCTCTCTTTCCCCCTCTCTTTTGCTCTCTCTGTTCCCTCTTTTGCTCTCTCTCTCTCCCTCCTCTCTTTTGCTCTCTCTCCCTCCTCTCTTTTGCTCTCTCTCTCTCCCTCCTCTCTTTTGCTCTCTCTCGCCCTCCTATCTTTTGCTCTCTCTCCCCTCTCTTTTGCACTCTCTCCCCTTCTATTTTGCTCTGTCTCTCTCCCCCTCTCTTTTGCTCTCTCTCTCCACCTCTCTTTTGCTCTCTCTCTCCCCCTCTCTTTTGCACTCTCTCTTCCCCTTCTCTTTTGCACTCTCTCCATCCATTTTGCTCTCTCCCCCCTCTCTTTTGCTCTCTCTCTCCCCCTCTCTTTTGCTCTCTCTCCCCATCTCTTTTGCTCTCTCTCCCCCTCTCTTTTGCTCTCTCTCTCCCCACTCTTTTGCCCTCTCACACCTTTCTTTTGCTCTCTCTCTCTTCCCCCTCTCTTTTGCGCTCTCTCTCTCCCATTCTCTTTTGTTCTCTCTCCCCCACTCTCTTTTGCTCTCTCTCCCCCTCTCTCTCTCTCTCTCTTCCCCCCTCTCTTTTGCTCTCTCTCCCCCTCTCTTTTGCTCTCTCTCCCCCTCTCTTTTGCTCTCTTCTCCCCATCTCTTTTGATTTCTCTCTCCCCCTCTCATTTGCTCTCTCTTCCCCCTCTCTTTTGCTCGCTCTCTCTCTCTCTCTCTCTCTCTTCCCCCCTCTCTTTTGCTCTCTCTCTCCCACTCTCTTTTGTTCTCTCTCTCCCCCTATCTTTTGCACTCTCTTTCCCTCCTCTTTTACTCTCTCTCCCCTCTCTTTTGCTCTCTCTCTCTCTTTCCCCCCTCTCTTTTACTCTCTCTCCCTCTATTTTGCTCTCTCTCTCCCTCCCTCCTCTTTTACTATCTCTCCCCTCTCTTTTGCTCTCTCTCTCTCTTTCCCCCCTCTCTTTTACTCTCTCTCTCCCCTCTCTTTTGCTCTCTCTCTCCCACTCTCTTTTGTTCTCTCTCTCCCCCTATCTTTTGCACTCTCTTTCCCTCCTCTTTTACTCTCTCTCCCTCTCTTTTGCTCTCTCTCTCTCCCTCCCTCCTCTTTTACTATCTCTCCCCTCTCTTTTGCTCTCTCTCTCTCTTTCCCCCTCTCTTTTACTCTCTCTCTCCCCTCTCTTTTGCTCTCTCTTTCCCCCTCTCTTTTGCTCTCTCTGTTCCCTCTTTTGCTCTCTCTCTCTCCCTCCTCTCTTTTGCTCTCTCTCCCTCCTCTCTTTTGCTCTCTCTCTCTCCCTCCTCTCTTTTGCTCTCTCTCGCCCTCCTATCTTTTGCTCTCTCTCCCCTCTCTTTTGCACTCTCTCCCCTTCTATTTTGCTCTGTCTCTCTCCCCCTCTCTTTTGCTCTCTCTCTCCACCTCTCTTTTGCTCTCTCTCTCCCCCTCTCTTTTGCACTCTCTTTTCCCCTTCTCTTTTGCACTCTCTCCATCCATTTTGCTCTCTCCCCCCTCTCTTTTGCTCTCTCTCTCCCCCTCTCTTTTGCTCTCTCTCCCCATCTCTTTTGCTCTCTCTCCCCCTCTCTTTTGCTCTCTCTCTCCCCACTCTTTTGCCCTCTCACACCTTTCTTTTGCTCTCTCTCTCTTCCCCCTCTCTTTTGCGCTCTCTCTCTCCCATTCTCTTTTGTTCTCTCTCCCCCACTCTCTTTTGCTCTCTCTCCCCCTCTCTTTTGCTCTCTCTCCCCCTCTCTTTTGCTCTCTTCTCCCCATCTCTTTTGATTTCTCTCTCCCCCTCTCTTTTGCTCTCTCCCCCCTCTCATTTGCTCTCTCTTCCCCTTCTATTTTGCTCGCTCTCTCCCCTCTCTTTTGCTCTCTCTTTTTCCACTCTCTTTTGGTCTTTCCCCCCTCTCTTTTGCTTTCTCTCTCCCCTCTCTTTTGCCCTCCCCCCTCTCTTTTGCTCTCTCTCTCTCTCTCTCTCCCCCCCCTCTCTTTTGCTCTCTCTCTCCCACTCTCTTTTGTTCTCTCTCTCCCCCTCTCTTTTGCTCTCTCTCCCCCTATCTTCTCCCCCTCTCTTTTGCTCTCTCCTCCTCTCTTTTGCTCTCTCTTCCCCCTCTCTTTTGCACTCTCTCTCCCTCTCTTTTGCTCTCTCTCTCTTCCCCTCTCTTTTGCACTCTCTCTCCCCCTCTCTTTTGCGCTCTTTCTCCCACCATTTTGCTCTCTCCCCCCTCTCTTTTGCTCTCTCTACCCCCCTCTATTTTGCTCTCTCCCCCTCTCTTTTGCTCTCTCTACCCCCTCTATTTTGCCCTCTCCCCTCTCTCTTTTGCGCTCTCTCTCTCTTCCCCCTCTTGTTTGCTCTATCCCCCCCTCTCTTTTGCTCTCACTCTCTCTCTCTCTCTTCCCCCTCTCTTTTGCTCTCTCTCTCCAACTCTCTTTTGTTCTCTCTCTCCCACTCTCTTTTGCTCTCTCTCTCACCCTCTCTTTTGTTCTCTCTCTTCCCCTCTCTTTTGCTCTCTTCTCCCCCTCTCTTTTGCTCTCTCTCTTTCCCCCTCTTTTTTGCTCTCTCCCCTCCCTCACTTTTGCTCTCTCTTCCCCCTCTCTTTTGCCCTCTCCCCTCTCTTTTGCTCTCTCTTTCTCCACTCTCTTTTGGTCTTTCCCCCCTTTCTTTTGGTCTCTCTCCCCTCTCTTTTGCTCTCTCTCTCTCCCCCTCTCTTTTGTTCTCTCTCTCCCCCTCTCTTTTGCTCTCTCTCCCTATCTTTTGCTCGCTCTCTCCCCCTCTTTTGCTGTATATCCCCTCTTTTGCTCTCTCCCCCCCTCTTTCGCTCTCTCCCTCCCCCTCTCTTTTGCTCTCTCTCCTCTTTTGCTCTCTCTCTTACCCTCTCTTTTGCTCCCTCTCTCCCCTCTCTTTTTGCTCACCCTCTCTCTCTTTCCCCCTCTTTTGCTCTCTCTTTCCCCCTCTGTTTTGCTCTCTCTCTCCCCCCTCTTTTGCTCTCGATCTCTCCCTCCTCTCTTTTGCTCTCTGTCTCTCTCCCTCCTCTCTTTTGCTCTCTCTCTCCCTCCTCTCTTTTGCTCTCTCTCGCCCTCCTCTCTTTTGCTCTCTCTCTCGCTCCCTCCTCTATTTTGCTCTCTCTCCCTCCTCTGTTTTGCTCTCTCTCGCCCTCCTCTGTTTTTCTCTCTCTCTCTCCCTCTTTTGCTCTCTCTCCCCCTCTCTTTTGCGCTCTCTCTCTCTCCCACTCTCTTTTGCTCTCTCTCTCCCCCTCTCTTTTGCGCTCTCTCTCCCTCTCTTTTGCTCTCTCTCTCCCCCTCTCGTTTGCACTCTCTCTCCACCCTCTCTTTTGTGCTCTCTCTCCCTCCATTTTGCTCTATCCCCGTCTCTTTTGCTCTCTCTCTCCTCTCTTTTGCTCTCTCTCCCCCTCTCGTTTGCTCTCTCTCTCCCCTCTTTTTTGCTCTCTGTCCCTCCTCTCTTTTGCTCTCTCTCTCTCTTCCCCCTCTCTTTTGCTCTCTCTCTCTCCCACTCTCTTTTGCTCTCTCTCTTCCCCTCTCTTTTGCTCTCTCTCCCCCCTTTCTTTTGCTCTCCCTTCCCCCCTCTCTTTTGCTCACTCTCTCCCCTCTCTTTTGCTCTCTCTTCCCCCTCTCTTTTGATCTTTCCCTCCTCTCTTTTGGTCTCTCCCCCCTCTCTTTTGCTCTCTCTCTCTCTCCCTCCTCTCTTTTGCTCTCTCTCTCCCCCTCCTCTGTTTTGCTCTCTCCCCTCTGTTTTGCTCTCTCACCTCTGTTTTGCTCTCTCCCTTCTGTTTTGCTCTCTCTCACTTGACCATGCCCCCACCACGGCCATTCCAATCGGCCACGCCCGCATCATGCACACACGCTCCCGTCCGGCCATGCCCTCATCATGCCCGCTGACCCATCACAGCATGCCCGTCGGCCACACCTCCATTATGACACACCCGACCACGCCCCATCACGGTCCTCCCATCGGGCCATGCCCCCACCATGGCAATCCGCACACCTTCTCTGCTGCTCAAGGCCAGTTATGTTTGTCCTTGCGCAGTCTCTACTATGAATGACTGCATCTGACAAACATACCTGGCCTTTTATTATATAGGATATATATATATATATATATATATATATATATATATATAAAATACAAAAAAGAGACGCACTCGCCGGGTCTTAATCCAAAGTGTGTTTAATACACCAAGTGGAACAGTAGACTAACTACTGTAGATTCCTCAGGAAACAGCTCAGAATCAGATGGGGCTTCTACTATACAGATAGAGCCTAGTACCAGCTCCCAGGGGGTAACTACCCGTTCAAAAAACTACAGGGGCACAGGCCGCATAGTCGGAGGGGCGGGCACAAGAGGAAGACCACCCAGACCCAGGAGATTCTGACAGAAAATATCGTGATCAATCTCAGCTCATACAGCCTGAATCCTGTTGAACTAGGGATACTCAATAAAGGTTTTTCCTTTATACCCACTGAATATGACGATCCATTCACCTCTTTTTTGGACAAACAAAAGTTTGAAAGAAACTTACGATTACGCGAACATTTTGGAGGTAATCAAACAGAGATACCCAGATTTCGAACCAAAGGGAAATATGATCCTAACAGCACAAATGCAAGCATCAAGACCTACAGCAGATTGCTGGCTGATGGAGCAACAAAAGACCTCCAAGCAAACTTTGGAAAACATCGTAACAACCTCTCACGAAAAGAGAGAGAAGCATTGAAAAAACTAAAGGACAACACTGATTTAATATTCCGTGAAGCCGACAAGGGCGGTGCGGTGGTAATCTTGGATTACGTATACTATCGCAGCGAAGCATTGGCACAGCTGAGTGATGACAACACATATAAACAACTGCCAGGAGATCCAGTGTGGTCGTTTAAGAAACAAATTGACGCCTCTTTGCTTAATGCACTATCGAACAAACTTATAGATGAACAGTTATTCAGATTTCTAACTGTACAGTTTCCACGGGTACCTGTTTTTTATACGCTACCCAAAGTGCATAAACATCTCACACAACCACCTGGGAGACCAATAGTTTCCGCTATTGGCTCGCTGCTTCAGCCCATCGCCACATATTTGGATGCTCTTTTCCAACCAATGGTCTGTAATATGCTCTCTTTCTTGCTGGACTCTATGTCCCTGATTAAAGAACTCAGACAATACCATCACCTAAAAGGAACGGAGCTGTTGGTCACCCTTGACGTGGTGAGTCTATACACCATTATCCCACACACCCAGGGGATGGAGGCAATTCGTAACCATCTGAGAAGATACCCCTACATAGGTCCTAACTCGGAGTGGATTATGGAGATGTTACAACATTGCCTCACTATGAACTACTTTCGCTTCGAGAACTTGTTCTACCTACAGCTTTTGGGTACGGCGATGGGGTCCAGTGTGGCCCCATCATTTGCCAATTTATACATGGCAGAGTTTGAACAGTACCAGACTGACCTGTTTTTCCACCCCAATATTAAGGTGTTTCGTCGCTACATAGACGACCTTTTTTTGATCTGGGATGGTACGGTAGACGATCTTCAACTATGGTTCAACAAATTAAATGGCACACGCCCGAATTTACAATTCAAGATGGCTTACAGTGACACAACGGTGGATTTTCTTGATCTACGTATATACAAGAATCACAATCAATTGTCAACCACACTCTTCCGTAAACCCACAGACAGAAACTCTTTACTCCAGGCTACTAGCTGTCACCCCCCGGCACTGAAGAAGGCACTGCCGGTTTCTCAGTTCAAAAGAGTCGTCAGAAACAACAGCGACCCTGTATATACAAAACAACAACTGTTGGAAATGAAGAAAAGATTTCTCCAACGGGGATATAGTGAACAGCATTTAAACAAATGCCTGGAAAAATTCTGGGATCTATCGCAAGAGGAAGCGCTACGGGCAAACATCAGAACAGCGGACACTGAACGGATGACATATGTAACAACATACACAGTGGATAAACAGAATCTTTCAGCTGTACTAAAGAAAGACTGGGACATTGTGCAGTCGGATCATACTTTACCATTCACCAACATAGGACCACCGAGAGTCTGTTACAAAAGATCTAGATCCATACGTGATACTCTGGTCAAAGTGGATCCCATTGACTGCTACAAGAAACAAACATGGTTGAATCAGCCAAAACCGGGTTGTTTCAAATGTTTGGGTTGTACTACATGTAATGGCCTTAGTGCCACAAAGTTTTTTGTACACCCACACACAAATAAGAAATTCTTCATTAGGCACCGTGTTACATGCACCACTGAATATGTTGTTTACTTAATCCATTGTCCATGTGGTCTATATTACGTAGGCAAGACCATTGATGACCTGCGGACACGCATGGCCAACCATCGCACAGCGATCAGATCGGCAATTGAGAAAGGTCAGTCCGATCAACCGGTTGCTAGGCACTTTGCGATGGCTGGCCATACGGTATCCAATTTACGTTATGTTATAATAGATCATGTCCCGAGACCAAATAGAGGGGGGGACAGGGCCAAACTATTGCTACAAAAAGAATCCAGATGGATTTATACCCTCAATACGCTAACGCCAAATGGGTTGAATGTAAATTTAGATTGGCACTGTTTCTTATGATTTTTTGTCCCTCATTTAATAATTTATTTTTAGGTTATTATTTTGCCATTCAAGGTCATACACTTAGGATAGAATACCTCTATTAACAATGTAGCCTACTATAGCCTAATATTGTAGCCCATTATAACTTTTATTAGGGTTAGGTCTCAATCGCATTGGATACTGTGTACATTACAAAATTGTGTTTGATGGGCCTCTACATTGTACTTAATATGTTGCTCCTTGTTTTACAGATAGTGTATCTGAATTGTAACCAGTTCTGGCGCATACGGCTACCTTTGGCACTGCGAGTGCAGATGGGCGGGTCCGTACGTTCCGGAGTCCAGTGTCAGTTAGTGAGTATAGTTTACCGGTTGCTATGACCACCCTCGATCATGCGCATTGGCGCATGAGGAACGCCATGGTCACTTCCGGTAGAGAATCTTGGTGGAGGGTAAGGCTTTAAATGTTTGCTTTTTATGTACATATTTGTTATGGTCTGAGGACGGGGCTAGTTACCCCGAAACGTCTACTGTTCCACTTGGTGTATTAAACACACTTTGGATTAAGACCCGGCGAGTGCGTCTCTTTTTTGTATTTCATGTTTGCTTTAGATGCACCCCGGGAAGCTGCTGCATATTTATTTGAGTGAGTGCGGATCTCCTAGAACTGTTGTGTATATATATATATATATATATATATATATATATATATACTGTGTATAAATATATATATATATATATATACTGTGTATATATATATATATATATATATCTGCGTGTGTGTTTATATATATATATATATATATATATACACACGCACAAACATACATATATATATATCTATATATGTATATACTGTATATAATGTAGAGAAAATAACTAATTGTGTAGCTAATTAACTAATCTAGACAAGTCAAAGGGCATGCTTTTCCCACAGAAAACCTCTGGATACATTGTTTCCAATAGAGCAAAGGATTCTGGGTAAGAGATGCAAATGAGGCTCACAATGACTCACTTTTTTACATCAGTCTGCTTTTAGGCAGACTCTCTCCATGCCACAACATCGCTGTATAAACAGCTTTTAAGCTTAGCTAGGGTTAGTACATTGATTCAGAACCATCCCAGGACAGCTGTTTCATGGTTTTTGCCACTCACTTTTCGTCTCCTTATAATTTTAAAAGTTGTTGTATTTTGCCCAGAAATCAACTTCACCCAGCAGTGATTTAACCTACTTCCAGCTGATGAGTGGCAAAAAACACGAAACAGCTGTCCTGGGATGATTATACATAAACATTTTTATGGTTCCACATGTAGCATCAGCTTACCTAGCACCAAAAATATCCAATATGGATTTTCACATGTCAATTTTTTACATTCTCTTTGTATGCCTATTTTTGTTTGCTCGCACTCTGACACTAACAAGCAAACATAATTAGGCTATCATTTGCTGTTGGGTAATTCCTGTTATTAGCAAGGTCACATGATAGTAGGGTTGACACCTTGGCCAAGTTAAGCTGGACAGTTATGAGTTACACATGTTATAGGATGTGCAGAGGTATTGTGCCTCTGGATAGCACATTAATAATATTGCTGGATAGCCCCCAACACTAGTCATTTTCAACCCTGCATCTTGTGTAACTCATTTTAAATCTCTTTTTTATTGAGGTTAAAATCAAATTACAACATGGATCGAAGATGCAAAATATACAGATACAGAAAGAAAAGGATATACCTCACAATATAAACATATATCACATGTACAAATTTGTTTCTGTAGCCAAAAGATCCATATATACAAAGAAAATAAAACATACCACTAGGTCTTAACCTCACTTTTCCTAGCTTGACCCAATTATGTTCTAAGCATATGGATAACTTCTGAAACATTTATTCCAAAAAGAGAACAGAAAAAGAACAAAAAAAAAGATGCTTCCTAGTCAATTAGTACGGAAGAAACAAACAAACAAAAAGAAATTAATTTAGGTTTCGCTTGGCTTATGCAAAATTATAAGGCCGGAAACCTCAGCATCCAAATAAGCATACCAGAGAGCAGGGGGGGGGGGGGGGGGGGGGGGGAAGAAAAAAAAAAAAAAAAGGAAGAGAGGGGGACAAGCCTCTTGTCTTTTCTTAAATAAGCCTCTATCAATTAATCCTCTCCGTTAGCCAGAGCCTAGGTATTACCCCAGATATAATCAAATTTAAAAATGGAACTGCATTCTGAAAAGGCTCCAAAAAATGGACCTGCTGCTCTGGGGCCCAAGAACTAATCAGACTTCTCCATTTTTTAAAATAACTGTTATACTGTTTTTCTGAATCACTCTTAAGATTCTGCCTTTCCACGAGCATCTGGGTTTTAATAATATTGCTAACTTCCCTGATACAGGGAACTTCTCTTTGTCTCCATTTTTTAAACAGCAGGCTACATGCTACCAATATCACTATATTCACCAACATTCTATCACCCACGTTAGCTGAGTTTTTTTAAAAAAATATGTGCTCTGCCTGTAACTCAGCTTTACTCTGGAGATGACAATTCAACCAGTACTGAACCTTTGCCCAATATTGCCTAACTTTAGGACAATTCCAAATACAATGCAGAAGATCTGCCCCTGCCTTTGTGCACCTAAAACAGTTCCCTGCATTTGTCTCGGTCCACTTGGCCATTCTCGCTGGGGTCAAATAATAATTATTTATTATTTTGCATTGAGACTCCCTCCAGCTAATACATGAGGTCGCCTGAGCTGCTAATTTGATACTCTCTAGTATCACCTCAGTATTTGTTAAATTTATCTTTAGCTTGATTAATGTGTATCAGCCCTTTCGTGTTTAAATTTTTTTGGTACCACCAGGAAATTGAACGTTTCCCTGCTTGGTAAAGTTTTAAGCCCGAAGCTATTTGGGCCAATCCCCACTCGGCTGTTACTTCTCTATTAACTTTTTCAATATAATGGCGTACCTGCAAGTAAGCAAAAAAGTTATTAGTTGGCAGGTGATATTGCTCTGCTAATCTCTGAAAAGTGCAGGTCTGACCCCCCCTATCGATTTTCAGCTGCGCAAAATAACACAGACCCTTTTCCCTCCATTCAGAGAACAGTCCATAGTTGAAACCCGATGGGAAATTGACGCACCCAATAATCGGTAGGTACGGGGACACACGAAATTCCTGTCCCACTAAGAGACAGTATAACTGCCAGCCTTTAATGATATTGGCAAATGTTAGCATTACAGCTATATTCTGAGGTAGCTTCCTGTATGGGCAGTGTAGTATAGCTTGTGGGTTAAAAGGTCTAATCAATTCTGCATCTAAGTTGTAATATGTTACATAATCTGATTTTGAGAGCCAGTCTAATCCGAATTTTACCAGGGCTATTAAATTATAATGCTTAATATTAGGAATAGCGAACCCTGCGTATTGTTTTGAATTACTAATTTTATCTAAGGATATTCTTGGTCTCTTTTTCCCCCAAATAAAAGAGGTACAGGCTTTATTATATCTTTTTATGTCTTTTCTTGTGATGAAAAGGGGAAGATTTTGCAACAGGAATAACATTTTCGGGAATATAATTGTTTTAATTATCATACATCTGGCCGAAATTGACAGAAAATATAAGTTCCATTTATTCAAATCGTCTTGAATCTTGTCAAAAAATTCGGAATAATTTAGTCGATACCATTCACTGGGATTCCTAGCGATCTTAATCCCTAGATAGTTGATGGCCATAACTTCTCTAAAAATGTGATTCGAACTTTGCCTTGTTTTGTTAACCCATAATAGCTCTGATTTTTTGGGATTCATTTTATAACCTGAAAAGGTACTAAACTCTGTGATAATTTGGAGGACACATGGAATAGACTTTACAGTATCTTGCAAAAACAAGAGTATATCATCTGCATACAATGATATGAGTAACGTTTCCTTACCTATCTTAACTGGTTGTATTGTTTGCCGAATGTAAACTGCCAAGGGTTCCAAAGCCAGGTCGAATAGGAGCGGGGATAATGGACAGCCCTGACGTGTTCCTTTTTCTAGGATAATATGTTGTGTTAATTCCCCGTTTACTAGAAGCTGTGATCTAGGCTTGTTGTAGACCACTCTCACCAAATCTACCACCCGACCAGAGAAACCGAAGTTTTCAAGAGAGGTTGTAAGATGGTTCCACTCAATGGAGTCAAAAGCTTTTTCAGCATCTATAGTGATTAAAGCGAGATCTTTTTTTATAGAATTATGGTAATCCTTACTGCCCGGCTGGCAGATCTGGCGAAAGTGGTCCACCACTGTCAGGACTCTTCTCATATTACGGACCGAGTTCCTATTCGGAATAAAGCCTGCCTGATCCATGTGAATCAACTTACCCAAGACACTTTTTAGCCTATCAGCTATAATTGCCATAAAGATTTTATAGTCCTGGTTTAACAGGGAGATTGGGCGGTATGATGATAACTCGTCTGGATTTTTCCCTTTCTTATGTATAAGAGTAACGATAGAATCCGAAAAGTAAGGGGACTTTAAAGCTTGTTTTAGAAAGTAGTCGTTATATAAATTCTTTAATGTGGTGCCCACTGTTTCTAATAGTATTCTATAAAATTCAATCGGGAGGCCGTCCGGGCCAGGTGCTTTACCTGCTTTTATCCTTTGTATTACCTTGACTATTTCTAACTCTGTTATTGCCGCATTGATTTGGTTGAGATCCTCCGATGAAATACTAGGTAATTTAATTTTTTCCCAGAATTGTGCCTTTGCACTTTCATTTATTCCGCCACTTGTATAAATATTGCGGAAGTATTTGAAAAAAGCATCCCGAATATCTGAGGGTTGTGTTATTATCTTATTACCATCCAATATTTTTCTTTTGCCGAAACTTTACTATTTTTACTAAATATTTAGCTGAGATCCCCTGATACCCTTGATACTTGGCCCTCGCCTTAAAATCTTCCCCAGCCCATTTCTCTCTGAGAAAATCCTCTCGTTCAGTTTTAGAGGCAATATATTTACTCCAGTTTACTTGATTCGGGGATTGAAGAAATCTATTATATGCATTTCTGAGCTGGTTTGCCAGCTGTAGCTCCCTTGCTTTAAATCTGCGCGTTAGCTTCACCATGTATGCCTTAATTTCTCCTCGCATAACTGCTTTCCCTGCTTCCCAAAAAATTTCTGGTTTGTCTTGATATTCAATATTCTGATCCCCATACTCCTGCCATTTTGCTTTCAGCCAATTTGTAAACTGTACATTTTGACTCATATATGATGGGAAACTAAACGTGTTCCCAGGGCTTCTAATTTTTTTTCCCGGCCAGACCCGCAGGCTAATAATGGCGTGATCAGATATCGAAATATCCGCTATCTGAGTTTCAATCTCAAGCCTTGCTACTTGCTGGTTTATCAGGAATAGGTCAATGCGTGAAAAGCACCTATATGTCTTAGACTCACACGTATATACCCGATCATCTGGATGTTGGCAACGCCAGATATCTTTCAATTTTAATGTCTTAATATAATTTCTGAAAAATTTAGCTTCCCTTTTATTTGATTGGCTGCATCTAGTTTTAGACCTATCCATCTCTGGGTACAGGGTAAGATTCATATCCCCGGCTATAACCAAGTTCTGCTCTAAATATGGTAAAAGTTTTTGTTGGATTTTTTGCCAGAAGTCTTTATCAAGTTTATTGGGGGCATATATATTGCAGAAGACCCAGCTTACCCCCTCTATCTGTATCTGAAGAACTATAAACCTGCCCAAATGATCACACTCCTGTTTTAAAATCTTGTAATTAAGCCTTCTATTTATCATAATGGCCACCCCCCGCTTACGCTTACTGCAAGGTGTTGCTACTATTTCTGCCACCCAATTCACTTTCAGTTTTTCTATTTCATGGCCCTTTAAATGCAGTTCTTGAAGAAAAGTGATATCTGGGGTCTCTCTTTTCAACAATCTCAGAACATTTTTTCGTTTTATGGGGGAGGTTATTCCACCCACGTTCCACGTAACTACCTTTAAGGGTTCTGCCATTTTAATCCTTTAACCCAGCAAGCCAGCAGAGGAAACATGGGAAAGGGAAAAAGGAAGGAGAGAGGAAGGGGAAAAAAAAAAAAAAAAAAAAGGGGCAAGCCGCTATCCCCCCCCCCTCTCTAAAACTTTTTATTTCACTTGACATTCTAAAATTCTGATACATTATCATTATATAATACATACTTATTAAATAGAAACTTCCATTCAGACTTCTATATTATTCTCCTGACAAAATTATTTTGCTTCCTTGACTGAGTTTAACATTACTCTCCCTTCCATAGTTAAGACATTTATTCTTGCAGGATATATCATCATTACTCTTAAACCAGCCTTAATTAGCCCTGAACAAAATGGTGCCATTGCCCTCCTTTTAGAGGCTGTTTCAGAGGAGAAATCCTGAAACAACAGGATTTTTTTCCCCTCAATTGTTAATACTTGTAATTTCCTGTAATGCTGCATAATGTTGATCTTGTCTTGGAAATTCAAGTACTTGATTATAACCATCCTAGGACGTGTATTTCCTTCTGTAGAGGTCCTGACACTTCCAACCCTATGGGCCTGTTCTACCTGGAGTGTATCTCTGTCTGTCTGGATCCCTAATATCTTAGGAAGTGTGTTAGCAGCAAATTTCAGAAGATCCTCAAAAACTCTACTCTCTGGGAGTCCCACTACCCGGACATTATTCCGGCGGGATCTATCCTCTAAGTCTTCCACTTTTAATAAAAGTGCCTTGATTTTATCTGTATTCTCCCCTATAATTATGTCTTGGGTGTTTAGCTTATCTTCCGCTTCTGAGACCCTAGCCTCCATTTCTGAGATTCTAACTGAGAACAGTCTTATTTCCTGAGATAAATCTGTAATCTCCTTTTTAACCAATTCAAATTGAGGAAGTAAAAGTTCCGCTAACTGGTTTATTGTCATCTGTGTATCTTGATTTATTCAAGTACTTTCAAGACTGCTCTCAGTCCCTGTATCTTGACCTGTTTTCTGTCTTCT
Organism: Bombina bombina; assembly: GCF_027579735.1. NCBI lineage: Eukaryota > Metazoa > Chordata > Amphibia > Anura > Bombinatoridae > Bombina > Bombina bombina. The sequence continues at coordinate 770,635,767 of NC_069500.1, read as the reverse complement.
CTTTAGGGGCATGGCGGGAGATTTATTTTTTGCGCCTGTCATATATTTATCCATAGAAATTTAAGGGGGAAGGTTCCTTTTTAAAGTGAATACACTCTGTACTCTTGTTTCTAGGCCACAGCTAATCTCGCTTTTCTCTTATAAGTGTTAGCCACTGATTATAAATTAGATCAGTTTTAAGTACCCTTTTTTTTTTTTCTTTTCCCCTCTTACTTTCTTTATCTCCTCATCTATCCCTAGTTTGTCCACGTGTCTTCAAACTTTTAAGCCTCTTAATAGCTATAACCTATATGGGCCTAATCCGATATCATACTACAGAATGACACCAAGCCCTATTTTATGTAGTCTTGTTCAATTCATGCAGTCATACACCTTTATAGTTTTGCAGCCAGCTCTATCTGTGCTGTGTTTGTGTCAAGATCTCTATCTCTCCGCTATCAGCTCACTTCAGGGGAGCAGTGAAAAAAATAATGATAAAGGGAAAAAAAAAAAGAAAAGAATAGCAAATCTTAATGCTATTACTGAAGTATATTATATACCTCTGATTCGTGTCCCTAACTCGTATTCCCTATTCCCCCTTTTTCGCCCTCTTGGCCCCTTACCCTTTAGATTTACCAGTGCTCAGTGTTATATATAGTGCATTATTTAAAAAAAACTGTGTAGATATATAAGTTTGTTTGTGATCTAGGTAAAAGAAGGAAATAGGCCTGTAATCAGGTTCTCTATTCTGATACCAGCACCTTATGCTGTAATACCCCTTTTGACGTGTATTGATCAAATAACCTATGTTTCTTAATTGATTAGTACTAATCCAGTGTTAACCATTGCTGCTCAGGTACAATTTTTTAATACTTTTATGCAGATAGCAAAAGGAGCAAGCACCTTCCTAGCTATTACAGTTTTTGAGCCCTACTGCTGCAACACGTCTACAATCCACTAAAATACTTGTCTTTTATTAGTTTTTCCCCCAAGTGATTTAACTGTATATGCCTGTACTTGTTAACATTAACAGTCGGATATTTATCTTTCTATATTAGAGTGTTGATATATATAACGTGCTCTTATTTGTTTGCTATAATTTTTTACACCTTAAAAACCGTGCATATTTGAATAAAGGAAAGCATATACACAAGCCATGACACACAACAAAAAGAAAAACAAGAAAAAAAACAAAACAGCATAAAAAAGAAAAAAAAAAGAAAGAAAAAAAAAAGGGAAGGCAAAAAACAAACAAAAAAATATTGGTAATATATGAAAGTTTATGGTCTGTAGCCAATTAGTGCCTTTCTACAAAGAGTTTATCATCTGGCTGCTTCAGCCTGCTCGGCCACTGAAAGAAAAAACAAGCAATTATATGCTAGGCCTCTTTTTTGTCGTATTCCGACGACTATCCTTCCCTTTACCAATCCTTCCAAGTCAGGTAAGTGTATAGCAGGTCATAAATCTCCTTACAGTCTCTATTTCAGATAGATGTTTTAACAGACAGAGCCTTTCAAATATCTTATAATGCAACCTGCTCCTTATTCTGTCTGCTCTTACAAGCGTTGGTATATATGTGTTAGTCCATTATTAGACTTAGGATCCTATCTGTTGTCCAACTTGTCTTTTTAGCGACAGTCATTACACGTATATTAACTTTTATAATCACCTTTTGCCCTTACTTTTCAGTCTCGACCAACTGGTAGGCTTTATGGCCAATTTTCCAGGTCAACATGAGGTACCCCCTGCATTTAAATAGAACAGGCCCTTTTAGCTATGCTTCGCTGTAAATATTGGAAGCAGTTCAACAGATTTTCCCTTATTACTTACCCCCGCTCCTCTTCACGGCATATGCTGGGCTTGCATTTCTTCTCGGGCGGCTCTCGCTCCAACCGGGTCTCTGTATGTGTGCTATACTTGGGGCCACCGTATTCCAATGCGTCGAACGCCACTTCCCCACACACTACCCGGCCCGTAGAGATGATGTCACCTGCCTTCGACGACTTACGCGGGGGTAAGGTAGCTCCACGCTCCGCAGCCTCCACAGGACCGTTACTTACTCTGCATCGGTAAGTGTTATTTCTCTCCCCTTTTTTTTTTTTTGTCGGCCACTTGTAGCTTGCTTGTAGGGGATAGGTTCACTCTTCCTGGGCACCTTCACAGCTCTCTCCCAGTTAGTCTCGCCACTGGTATTCAGCTCTTAATCATAATGGGCGGTAGTCCTTGTCACACAAGGGGCATCTCTCTCCGAGGACAGGTACACTTCCAGTCGCTTTGCGACTCAGTTCAGTTTGTTCTTTTTGTATGGACTTGTCTATCTGTAACTGTGGTGGCGGCCGGCAGCCATCGGACGTTCACGCTGCCCTTCACACTCCTTGCTGCCCCCTCCTCTGTGTTCTTGCGGCTGTATCCAGACAGCCTAAAAAGGGATATGTAGACTTCCTACTGCCACTGCAGTTTCCCCAGGCAGGGTACTTATTTTTCCCCCAGCAATAGGGCTCTGTGACTGGGTATTCGCTGGTAAATGCTCCACCATCGAGGGAGCAAGAGCGTGCACACCTTCCTCAACGCTCCACCCACAGGAAGTCCCTTGTGTAACTCATAACTGTTCAGGTTATCATGACTGAAGTGGCAACCCTACATGATAGCTATAAATACTTAAAATCTCTTATTGGAATTGTTGAACACTGCTCTTTCAAATGAGTCTTATGATATGCTTATATTGTGTGGAAGAATGTTTTATTTTGAGTCAGCAATCTCCACCAAAATAATAGGTATTCGTCTTTGTTACTGTATTCACCTGACAGCTGAATGGACAAAAGCCCACTCATTTAAAATAGGAAGATTGGTGCTTCCTAATAACAGGACTCATGCTCTTCTTTAGAGGTGCCACCACAATCCCATGATTTAACTCCTTATGCATAGAGTTTCATAAGGTGATAAACGTTGCCATGGTACTCCACTGAAAGCGTCCTGTGCATGTGATCACTCATGTGACCTCTCTTACTTTAAAAATGTGCTCAGTTCTTGGCCTTAGATTGGGTAGACAAGCAATCAACTGCTGTCTAGTGAGAAAGAGGAAATCCTCTCTTTATGATGGATGTTGTATGTGGTGTATTGTGTCTTTAATAGACAGGGAATCCTTTAGAGCTATTTTTAGCCCCTCATACAGTAAATATGAGAGAGTCATGGGAACCTCTCACTTAAAGGGACATTAAATACTTTGAAATGGTAATATAAAATGATAAATCGTATATATATATAGAAAAAAAAATGCAATATACATAAATTATTTATTTTGTCCCCTTTTCCTGTAATTCCATTCTGAAATTGTGAGCATTTCAGTTCCTGCAGAACACTGTTTTATTCCACACAGCGATTGGTTGCACACTCTAGTGACCTATTTATAACTGTCCCTTATTGGCCACAGCAGAGAAGGTAACCTAAGTTACAACATGGCAGCTCCCATTGTTTTATAGACACTAACACCTAGATTTAGAGTTCTGTGTTAGCCGTCAAAAGGAGCGTTAAGGGCTCCTAACGCTGCTTTTGGCCGCCCGCTGGTATTTAGAGTCAGGCAGGTACAGGTCTACCGCTCACTTCCCTACTGCGATTCCAGGCTACCGCAGATCCCCTTACGCCAATTGCGTATCCTATCTTTTCAATTGGATCTGCCTAACGCTGGTATTTGGAGTCTTGGGAGAAGTGAGCGGTAGAGCCTCTACCGACAAGACTCCAACCGCAAAAAAAAGTCAGTAGTTAAGAGCTTTATGGGCTAACGCGTGAATATAAAGCTCTTAACTACTGTGCTCTAAAGTACACTAACACCCATAAATTACCTATGTACCCCTAAACCGAGGCCCCACACATCACCGCCACTGTAATAATTTTTTTTAACCCCTAATCTGCCGACTGGACACCGCCGCCACCTACATTATCCCTATGAACCCCTAATCTGCTGCCCCTAACATCGTCGACCCCTATATTATATTTATTAACCCCTAATCTGCCCCCCCAACGTCGCCGCTACCTAACTACACTTATTAACCCCTATTCTTCCATCCAGACCTCGCCGCCACTATAATAAATGTATTAACCCCTAAACCGCCACACTCCCGCCTCACAAACACTATAATAAATAGTATTAACCCCTAAAATGCCCCCCCTAACATCGCCGCCACCTACCTACAATTATTAACCCCTAATCTGCCGCCCGCACTGTCGCCGCTACTATAATAAATTTATTAACCCCTAAACCTAACTCTAACCCTAACCCTAACACCCCCCTAACATAAATATAATTTAAATTAAACGAAATAATATTCCCAAAATTAACTAAATTATTCCTATTTAAAACTAAATACTTACCTATAAAATAAACCCTAATATAGCTAAGATATAACTAATAGTTACATTGTAGCTATTTTAGGATTTATATTTATTTTACAGGCAATTTTGTATTTATTTTAACTAGGTACAATAGCTATTAAATAGTTAATAACTATTTAATAGCTACCTAGTTAAAATAAATACAAAATTACCTGTAAAATAAATCCTAACCTAAGTTACAATTAAACCTAACACTACTCTATCATTACATTAATTAAATAAATTACCTACAATTACATAAAATAAAATACAATAAAATAAACTATTCTATAATACAAAAAAACAAACACTAAATTACAAAAAATAAAAAAGAAATACAAGCAGTTTAAACTAATTACACCTAATCTCAGCCCCCTAATAAAATAAAAAAGCTCCCCAAAATTTCCCTACCCTATTCTAAAATACAAAAGTAATCAGCTCTTTTACCAGCCCTTAAAAGGGCTTTTTGCGGGGCCTTGCTCCAAAGTAATCAGCTCTTTTTCATGAAAATAAAAATACAATACCCCCCCAACATTACAACCCACATACCCCTACTCTAACCCACCCAAACCCCCCTTTAAAAAACCTATCGCTAACCCCCTGAAGATCTCCCTACCTTGAGTCGTCTTCACTCAGCCGAGCCGAATTCTTCATCCAAGGTGCGCAGAGGAGGTCCATCATCCGGTAGAAGTCTTCATCCAAGCGGGGAAAGAAGAGGTGGTTGGTGGGTATCGTATTGAACTCGCATTCTATTGGCTGATCGGAACAGCCAATAGAATGCGAGTTCAATACAATTGGCTGATTGGATCAGCCAATCGGATTGAACTTCAATCTGATTGGCTGATAGCATCAGCCAATCAGATTTTTTCTACCTTAATTCCGATTGGCTTATAGAATTCTATCAGCCAATCGGAATTGAAGGGATGCCATCATGGATGACGTCCCTTAAAGGAACCTTCATTAGTCGGGAAGTCATCGGTTGAAGAGGATGGCTCCGCGTCGGCTCCGTTGAAGATGGCTCCGCTCCGGATGAATGAAGATTGAAGACGCCGCCTGGATGAACACTTCTACCGGATGGAGGACCTCTTCTTTGCCGCTTGGATGAAGACTTCTACTGGATCAAGGACCTCCTCTGTGCACCTTGGATGAAGAATTCGGCTCGGCTGGGTGAAGACGACTCAAGGTAGGGAGATCTTCAGGGGGTTAGCGATAGGTTTTTTAAGGGGGGTTTGGGTGGGTTAGAGTAGGGGTATGTGGGTGGTGGGTTGTAATGTTGGGGGGGTATTGTATTTTTATTTTCAGGTAAAAGAGCTGTTTACTTTGGGGCAATGCCCCACAAAAAGCCCTTTTAAGGGCTGGTAAAAGAGCTGATTACTTTGGTAGTTTAGAATAGGGTAGGGCATTTTTTATTTTGGGGGGCTTTTTTATTTTATTAGGGGGCTTAGATTAGGTGTAATTAGTTTAAACTTCTTGTAATTCTTTTTTTATTTTTTGTAATTTAGTGTTTGTTTGTTTTTCTATTATAGAATAGTTTATTTTATTGTATTTTATTTGAGGTAATTGTAGGTAATTTATTTAATTAATTTATTGATAGTGTAGTGTTAGGTGTAATGGTAACTTAGGTTAGGATTAATTTTACAGGTAATTTTGTACTTATTTTAACTAGGTAGCTATTAAATAGTTATTAACTATTTAATAGCTATTGTACCTAGTTAAAATAAATACAAAGTTGCCTGTAAAATAAATATAAATCCTAAAATAGCTACAATGTAATGTAATTAGTTATATTGTAGCTATATTAGGGTTTATTTTATAGGTAAGTATTTATTTTTAAATAGGAATAATTTAGTTATTTTTAGGAATATTATTTCGTTTCATTTAAATTATATTTATGTTAGGGGGGTGTTAGGGTTAAGGTTAGAGTTAGGTTTAGGGGTTAATAAATGTATTATAGTAGCGGCGACGTTGCGGGGAGGAGATTAGGGGTTAATAATTGTAGGTAGGTGGCGGCGATGTTAGGGAGGGCAGATTAGGGGTTAATACTATTTATTCTAGTGTTTGCGAGGCGGGAGTGCGGCGGTTTAGGGGTTAATACATTTATTATAGTGGCGGCGAGTTCCGGTTGGCAGATTAGGGGTTAATAAGTGTAGGTAAGATAGCGGCGACGTTAGGGGCAGCAGATTAGGGGTTCATAGGGATAATGTAGGTTGCGGCGGTGTCCGGAGCGGAAGATTAGGGGTTAATAATATAATGCAGGTGTCAGCGATAGCGGGGGCAGCCGATTAGGGGTTAATAAGTGTAAGGTTAGGGGTACATGTTAGGGTTAGGGTGTTAGGTGCAGACTTAGAAAGTGTTTCCCCATAGGAAACAATGGGGCTGCGTTAGGAGCTGAACGCTGCTTTTTTGCAGGTGATTTTTTTCAGCCCAAAATGCCCCATTGTTTCCTATGGGGATATCGTGCACGAGCACGTTTTTCAAGCTTACCGCTACCGTAAGCAACGCTGTTATTGAGGGTTGAAGTGGAGCTACATTAGGCTCAAAGCACCCTTTTTTGAGCCTAACACAGCCCCTCAGACAACTCTAAATATCAGCGTTGTTGGGAAAAAAAGCAGAGTTAGCTACGCGGGTCTTTACCGACAAAACTCTAAATCTAGCCGATTGTTTTTTTCTTGTTAATTAAAGAATAAATAATTAAGACCCATAATTTTAGTTTCAAATTTACTATGAATCATTTGCAATAAAATAGCAAATGTACATGAAATCTAATAGCTTGTTCCTCATTAGTTTGCCATTAAAGGTATTACTTTCACCTCCTTTCTGTTTTTATTTATTTATTTATTTTTTCAAAAGGATGTGTTTTTTCTTCAAATACATTTAATAATATGGTGCTACCTTTTCTCTGCTTTAATAATAATAATAATAATAAAGTACAATTTCTGTTTGTTTTTGTACGAAAGTAAATTTTAAAATGACAGTAAACACCTTCAAATTTTAACACACGTTTAGTTATGGGCAGTAAACTTTCATTATTTAACTTGCCCTCATTCAATGTAATTTAGCTCTGAAAATGGGGGCATTTCTAATTCTCAGAACTGAAAAACCACAATGAAAACATATCAAGGCTAACTCTGCTACATACATGTCCATAATTGACTTCAGCAACAACTGCTAAGCAATGCACTGTATACTAAGATAATGAATGTAGCTAACCTTGTTGTCTGCAGACTCAAGCCTAGATTATCTCATCCAAATAAAATAAGTGGTAGGGGGAGTTTGGCTATTGAAAAACAACTGCAACAAACAGTTTATATGTTTTTAAAATGTTTAGGCTTGACTGATATGTTATTCTATATAAGACAATAGACGTCTTGTAATTACATGGTGCTTAGTGTCCTTTAAGCCTTGTAATTTGCTTGTATTGCCAAATTTACATATTTCTCTTTGTATCCTTTCTTGTTATCCATGAGGGCATACTCAGGTAGACTTAAGAGCATGCAGATGTTTTGAGCACTATATGGCAGTAGTGTTTACAAAAATGCTTGTAACAATGTCATACATTTTTGTAAACACTGTTGCGATATAATTCTCCGGCCACATGCATGCTCCTGAACCTTCCTAGCTATGCTCCTATGGAGATAATACCAAGAGTACAAAGTAAATTTGATAAAAGAAGTAAATTGGTATTTTCGTTAATTGTATATTCTATCTGAATAATGAAAGTTTCATTTTGACTTTGAAGGCCCTTTAAGTATTTATTTTAATTACAATATTTAAAAAGAACATACTTTTTTGTCTTTCATTAATTTTAAACAACTTTAAACAACTTTCCAATGTACTTCTATTATCAAATTTTCTATGTTTTTTTGTTATCCGTTGTTGAAGAGCAGGAAGGTAAGTTCAGGAGAGTGCACGTGTCTGCAGAGCTATATGGCAGAATTTTTTCAACAATGTTATAAATTCGCAAGAGCACTAGATGGCAGCACTATATCCTGTCATGTAGTGCCCCTGATATATGCACACTACCTATTTAGATATCTCTTCAACAAAAAATAACGAGGAGAACAAAGCAAATTAATAGAAATAAATGGGAAACTTTTTTTTAAATTGTTTTCTCCATCTGACCCATGAAAGAAAAATTTTCGGTTTTATGTCCCTTTAATATTTGGAATTGAGTTGTACCTTATGACGTATTTGTCCCAACATTTCCCTGGAGCATATGTAGATATGCTGTGTCCACCTGCATGCAAACACTATGCCTGCTCTGAGACTGGTCAGTTTCTAATATAGCTAATGAATATATCCCACCGCCCTCTCCTTTCACATGTATGTTTTTAAATAAAGGTGCATGAGGCATATATACATATGCTATGTGCACAAGATTTTACTGAAAATATGATAACTTTTACTTATGTGTATATTGGAAAATACGTTATTTTTAAAAAACAAAAAACTGAAATGCATTAATGCACATTTTTTTGTTTCTAGTTTTATGTCCCTTTAACCCTAAGGTTCTCCCCACTATAATTAACTCCTTACACTATTCTTCAACCCAAGATACCCCTATTTTAAGCTACACGTGCACCCTAGATAAAACACATATATATGGATATTTTCTTTAAACACATAATGCAAAAGAGATGTTGAACTGATCTCTCTCAATATGCAGACCAGACACACTTCTCTCTCTGTACACGCAAACAGCAATATAGGGATCAAAATAGTAAGGAATACAGCACTACTGTTTGTGCTCGGTGTGAGGGGTTAACTGCAAATCCCCTAAAGTAATCCAAAAATACGATATTCACCAGCACAGTATGGTAAAATATGAAATCTTTATTTAAGATCCATGTTAATAGATTTCATATTTTACCATACTGTGCTGGTGAATATCGTATTTTTAGCAATATAGTGATGTTACTGAGAAGGGAGGATGAAAGGAAAAAGAGAAAGGGTTAGGGATTTAGAAAGGGAGAAAGTAGAAAAAAGCACTCAAGTTGCTGAAAGTGTCAGGACCGACATGTAAAAAAGATGAGAAACGAGAAATAACAGATGTGAGCTGTACACAATGCACTGGTGGTATTTGAGTTCCACAAAGGCAAACAGAATTGGCTATTAAATCATAACAATACTATTGCTTTTTATACATCATATAACTAAACCAATTTTAAAAATGGTAGATGGTAGGTGTCATATGCTTGAGTGCTTTCTATGGAGTGGGAGGGCAACTTAAACCTTGGATAATTCCCTCTGCATAATGGGCTTATAAAAGACTGGGTTCTCTAGATGAAAATGAAGTGGTTTTTATGGGATTCCTGAAAGCGACCCTTATTAAATCTACGGCAGGCTTGAAATGGGCTCTTTGGGCTTCATTAACGGCCTGGTGCTGAAATATGCAGGGTTACCATAGAAACGTGACTGCTGCGGTCAGCAGGAGTTATGGCCATACTGCTGCAGGTTTCTGCTGCAAACCCTTTTTTCAGCTGAAACAGCCTGCAAAGTATGTGGAGTCATAAACAAAAGGACTTTATATTTTTTTTTTAGAAACAAAGAGGCTATTTTAGCATAGAAGCAAGTGCTGCTTTTTTGGTCAAATACATTTTTTTTGTCAGGATGTGGAAAATATCTGTCAGCTGAGAATACAAAATTGTATATCGGCAGTTAAAGCCTAATATTACAGGCAGCTTTTGTTCACAGTAAATATTTTTACCTAGTATATTGAAACCTATTGATGGGGGTAATTGATCAGTAATGATAAACCAGACACAAACAACATCATTACATGTATGAATAGTTTTACTTATTTAATTTGATTTTTAAAAATGTTTTTCATGATTAATTTATGACAAAAGTGTTTTGTACTAATGAGGTACTTTCTTGCACTAACTTGTAGAGCGCCAACAGATTCTGCAGCGTTAATTGAACACTAAATAGATTTTATATACATAGTATTGAGGTTATTCCCCACCCCCTGCTAGCCATGGATGCTGCCATGTTGAAATGTACATTTTGTTGCATTCTAATGCTGACGTGTTTGCACATGTACAGTAACTCTGCTTCAGATACCTGCAGAGTAAGCTAAATTCCAACATGGCTGCACCCATAATTAGAGGAGGTGCATGAAATCTATGTAGTGTTTAATGCCCCTATTTCACCAGTTCTGCACTTGTTCAAATATGTTTACAGATTTTTTACTCAATGTTTTACCAAACAGACAAAGGATTCTTATGTGACAAGAGTGTCCAGGCTGTCAGGTTCATTCCCATTTAATATATCGTTTTTTTCAACCAAAATGGAAAAAAAGTGTTATAGATAATTCAATTGTAGAGGTTTATATACCACCAGACACAAATAATTAAAAAATTTTTTTTTTAGATAAATCTAAGAGAGTGATAGTATTCATTTAGATGTAATGAGTTTATATAACAGAACAAAAGGTTTCTAGGTGGAGCTCCTCCTCCATGTGATTCTGAGTGTTCCATGAACTCTGGTAGCTCCCAGCTAGTTAAGCATCCACAATAGCTATTGGTTCCATGGCGCTGGTAACGACATCAAACCTGGAATCCTTACATGATCTCAAGAATGCAATAAGATGAATAGACTTAAAACCTCAATTAAAAGAGGTGCTATACTAAGGCTAAACCCTAATGTCAGAATCAACAAACTAACTTGAATATTTTGTATCACAAGGTTTGGCTCTTCTAGTATCAATATGTCACTATAATACTAAAGGCTAAGTTCCTTTGTTGCATTCAGTATGTGCTAAGTGAATGCATAGCAGCCCCCAGCATTATAATATGGTACCTGATAACATCACAAATAAATTAGAGCGGTAAACTGAAAATCAGCCAATGTACTACAACTAAGCTCCTCTATGCTTCTCTTGGCCAACCCATACAGTGTAAACCATTGAGTGTTGTGGAATTTGTTTTACCTTGGCTCATTGGTAGCCCATTTAATGGTGACATTTATTTCCAATAAAGTTATTGTCTGGGCTGTAAAGGAGATATTAATGGTTTCACTCACATTCCTGGTCATTTATTCTGTAGCCTAACAACAATAGAGTAAATATAGAGAATTGGTTGTATAAAGTTGTTAAAAGGGATAATACCTTAAGAAATAGGAGTGTGCAATCAGAAAAAAAAACAAGCAAGTGTATTTTCTATCCAATAATCATGTGCAATAATATAATCTTAAATAAATGTTATTGTTACTACTAATTGTTGCATACATAATGCAAACATCTGTGTTGCTATGTGAATGCATGAGGTAGTGTGGCTGTACATATACTATATGTAAATTTGGGCAGCTTAACTAATTTAAATGGTGATCGGAATTCCATAGAAATTGAAGACAAACATTTTGGATGCAGTAGTTGCCAATTATCCCTGCTGCTCTCAGCCAAGATGGTTTGCGGCAACATATTTAGACTGAAGTCACAAAAACAGACAGCGTTAACTATATAGAAATATCTAAACTACAAAGTATAACAGTATCTGTGTATAATTTTCAGCATTACACTGAGAAAACATTTGACTTTCCTAATCATCAACTTCCTTATTTTATTAATTGAAACCACACCTAAAGACATAGACGTAAATCTCTATTGCAAATCATCCTGAAATATGTAGACTTTTCTGCTATAATTAAAAACAGTGTCTTATGGTTGGTTGGGCACTCAAATTTGCTCTAGCTCTTCTTCTATAGCTGTATATTGACACTGATTACTGACTACTAGCACCTCAAGAAGCTGAACAGAGTAACTCAACTGAACTCAGCTGTAAATATGCAGTTTATTTGTACAGCTGGAGCTTCTAGTTCCTTTTGACAATAATGGTTTCACCACACACTAAAATAAAATGTTTATATGATCTGCTAATTTAACCATTAAAGGAAAAAAATGTTTTCACATTGATGGACAATAATGATCGTAAACTTATTTTAATATACAATGTTATATATTATATTTTCACACATGAAAGGTAATGTAGATACATGTATTACTATTTTATGTTATCCCTTATACATGTATGCAGCAGTAATAAAAATTTCTGTTTTTGAACTGTATATAAAATGTCTTTCATCACTGCATTGTTTACACTGCTCTCTTAATTCTCTCTTACAAAATATTTATGCATATAAAAGAATGTAATATTCTCAAGGCTTAATCAATTTAAATAGTAGTATTTGCGGATGATCTATTATAAGAAGAACACTTGCCCTACTTACCTAAATGATTTGCAAGTAACCATGGTGGGCTTTCATCCTCTCCTCCACTGCCCAGTTCTCCTTCTCTGTCAAGGGATGATGTCTCTTCAGCCTCAGAACCTTCACTGTGGTTTTTGATCTCATTGGAATGTAGATCAGAGGAATCATGAAAAATAATGTCTTGTTCTTCACCAGAGCCCAATGCAAAGGGAGTTTTTTGCTTTCTGTATTTTTTAGATCCCTCTGTTGACCTTTGTGAGGTTGTTTCAGTTTCCAAAAGTATGGCTTTATTTCTAGGCCCTTCCATTAGTTCCCTAAAATATTCCCACCCAGATGGAGTGGAACTAATCTGTGGTTCTTCTGGTTTGGCAGTGAGCACTGATGTTAATCTTCCATGGGCAGTTTCAGTCCTTCTAGAGTAACTGTCAGTTACTGGTGTGAAGCTGTCCATAATAAACCTATCTTCTGAAAATGGATTACTTGTTTCTGTGCTCTCCTTAAAATAGTCTGTAGGTGGTGAGGTGGCAACTAATGTGTCCTGTAAAGATAGGTGATCATGTGTGTTCTGTGAAATACTACTACTTCTAGAATATTTTGTTTCTACATTAGCTTTTTCACTCTCAGTGATTTGGGCAAGAATGGAAGGTGTATTAGTGTGCACGCTAACTTCCTCATTAACTTTGTAAGAAGATGTCAGAGAGGCATTGTGATTCCATTCTTCTATGCATCCACTGTGACCACTGGAAATGCTGTCACAGTTACCGCCCTGATTACCTTTAAGTTCTATGTTTTCCATTAAGATATAGTTTCCTTCACCTAATTGTGAGCCAATGCTCCTAATATTTCCATCTTCTGGAGTCTTGTTAAGTGAAATATTCATCTCTTTTGAGGTTATCCCTTTTGCATTGAGCTGTTCCAGATCTTGTTTTAAAATAGGGTCTAATTTACTAGTGAAAGTTGTTTTTTTGCTTTTACTTTCTTGGAAGTTGTCTGTTTGGTCTTCATTTCTGTCTAACCCAACTTCACTTATTTTCATTGGGAATTTGGTTTCTGTGCTTGACATGCCTGTGGTTGGGAAAAAGAAGTCATCTGAAGGATGAGTTCCCAAAGTTGGGGAATCAAGATGGGGTAATCCTGATGACATTAACTGAGTCAGGGTATCCTCATGTGTAACATTTGGCTCTCCTGAAAAGACCTCAACATCCTCCCTTAACAGTTGTTGTGTCATGTGTGTATCAGAACTTCTTACCATATCTTTAGTATTTTTATTCTGGTAATTTGCAGCCTGATCTATTTCTTTAACAACTGACTCCTGGTAGGCACCTGTTGAAAGTTCCAAAACTTCCTTTATAGCTGACACTGTGGTACTTTGTAAATCCAATACTCTACTGACAACTGAACTTGTTTCTGTCAGCATGCCCATTACTGTTACAGTGTCTATTGCATCTTCCACTGACAGGCCTTGCCTATCACTGGTAATAGCTTGTCTATCAAAAAGCTGTTCCAGATTATGAGAGTTTAGTGTTTCATCACTCGATGGGTCTTTTGTAGGTGCTAGATTGGTGCTGTAGGCATGTGTATTCTGACTGGTAACTGTGTGGCTTGTCACGGAGCTGTTTATTGGGTGCTCTTCCTCCAGTTCATCCAGTCCTGTGATATGAAGAAAGATAGAGTTAGAATATTAACAGAAACATTGCATCAGCTCCCAGAGACTAAAGTTATGTTATCAGGTCCCAATTTTGGATAATTGTACATATCATTTCTCATATCCTACATTAGAGGTGGCAAACCTTTTGTAAAAGTGTGCCAAATAGACAATAATCTAAAAACTATCTTATAGACAGTATGGTACTAGTAGTTTGCATTTTGTGGGTAGCCCAAAGGAAACTGCAAGCGAAAAACATTTTTTGATTTCCTCCTAGGGCAAGGTTTGTCACCTCTGTTCTATGTGAGTAGTATAAATTGTAACTTGATGTATGATTTGCATACAATGAGACTTAGTTCTGCATCTGTTCAAAATTCTGTATCATTCTGATTTACTATGCTCAAACAATTCGCTATGCATTCTGCTACAGTATCAGCAGAAGATGAGGTCAACCAACACAAGAAAATAAATCTACTTTGTACAATATATTTCAACAGTTAAAAATAAGCTTATATTACACATTTTACAAAATTTCCCAAATGGTCAAACTTTTGATGCTCCAGAAATTAAAGAAAAAAAATCCACAGTAACAAATTATAGGGGGCACAGAAACAAAAAAATGGCAATGAGATAAAAGAATGGAATTATTTAACTAGACAAGATAGCATATAAAACAATCAAGGAGGGACACTAGAGCACTGGTTTTCAAACCTGTCCTCAAGCCTCCCCAGCACACCAGATTTTCAGGATTACCTTGAATGAGAAAAGGTAAAATAACCATATTTACTAATCAGCCTATTGTTTCACCTGTGCTTTGAAAAACAGTGCACTAGAGGCAGCTCCTCTTCTTGGCAAGCTTTGTAGTTTAAACCATAAAATAACAAGAAACATGAAACAGACACACCACATCATTTATTAAAACAGGGGGACAATTAGAAATCCCAGTAGTAAAATGGCGCTTGCAAACTTGGTGCAAAATCCAGCATGCTGGGTAGTCACAGTTAGCTCAAGACAAAGAAAACCAGCGAGCCTCAAATGCATCAAGTATTTATTTCATCCAACTCAGGAAAACAAGGTAAAAAAAGAATAAATAAAAGAAACGACCAACAGCCCTCTGCCAGTCTAACGCGTTTCGGCTGTGAGAGCCTTAATCATAGATGGGTAGTCACGGTTCCTAGCTAGCCAAATCCAATGAATGCAGAAATCCCTTTAATGAAATAGCAGCCTCCTGCACATTGGCAGTTGTGGGGAAGGTGTAAGTAACCCCGTATATTACTGTAGCACTCCTAAACCACAAGGGTGCCAGGGTGCCAGCTGCCCAGCGTTTGTATAGTAGTGGCTTTTTACATGTTTGTGCTCTTCACAAAGCAATAAGAGGAGTATACGAGGAAGAAGGAGGATTTTAAAATGAATAAAGGTTGGAACAAGCAACAGAAAATGAAACCTCTCCCATTTGTACCTCCTACACACTTGATATTTGGCATTGTAGTCAATATTTTGCGCCTCCAGATCTTATGGTATAAAGCCACCCAACCTCCTGTGTGCAGCTCAGTGTATGCTCAGTTATCAGATGCAGACAGGGCCTGTTAGTCTGCTCACTCACTTGCTAAGCCTTAGCTTGAGACAGAGCAATGAGTGAGTGAACCCAGTGCCGCAGACTACCAGGCCCTGCTTACATGTGAGTGCTGGGTTTTACCTGCTGCAGCATTACAAGAGTAGCTGGAGGACTGCAAACACTCTTATCCACAACCAATTTACTAATACATAGCTATAATCCCACAACAGGATTTTGGAACATAATATGTCCCCTTTAAAGGGACATTAAATTCAAGTTTTCATTTTCCATAAAATGTTTAATTATGCATAATTAATGGGACAGTCTACCCCAGAATTGTTATTGTTTAAAAAGATAGATAATCCCTTTATTACCCATTCCCCTGTGTTGCATAACCAACACGATTATATAAATATACCTTTTACCTCGGTGATTACCTTGTATCTAAGCCCCCTTATTTCAGTTAATTTGACAGACTTGCATTTATCCAATCAGTGCCCTCTCATTTGTAACTCCACGGGCATGGTCACAATGTTATATAAGCCCTCTAGCTGTGAAAAACTGCCAAATGCATTGAAATAAGGGGCGGCCTTCAAGGGCCGCCAATGTTTAATATTTACAAGGTAGCCTTTCTAATCAGTCAAATATACTTTTTGTGTACCTCTTCCAGTTGTTCTGCTGGGAGACTATGCTATGAATCCATTATACATTTTTTAAATTAGAGCTTTCTCGCATTGCCGTTGAGATTGCTGCATCCAGGTAAAGAACATTGAATATTTCTCCAACCTACAGCTATTTACACAGGTTACCAAAATTAGACAGAAAGTTCTTCATATAGCGCCACATTTATATACTGCATCCACTGCTATATAAAACACATGGTATAATTAGTGTTATTTAAAGGTGTCATCTTTCTCTGTAGTGCTAGAAGGGACTGTTCCTTAAATAGCAAGTACTGAGATGCAGAAAATATGCTTAATTCACAGTGGGTAGTAATTTATTCACAAATGGATTAAGGAAAATAGGAAAAGGCTGAAATTTCAGAAAAGGTGACAGTTAATATTTTGCAGTCAAATGCAATTTCTTCTGTCCCTTGTCCCTTCTTGCCTTAATGTGCCTCTATTAACAGCACTTAGCAAGACTGGTAATTGCTCAGTTTGGGAAATACAATATCACAATACAAATATTTAAAGAGTTCCTCTTTCATTTGGAAGACACAGGAGGGAATGGAAATCAGATGTAGCTGCTCTCAGGAGGCACAGAGATAAGCAGAGAAGAAAAAATGTGGATGGAGATGGAAGAGGGAGAGTGACTGAAATGAGAGAGGAGGATAAGAGAAAAAAAGAAAATTAACTGGTAGAGGGAGAAAGCATAAGGTAAGTATGAAAATTACAGTGACATTAAAGGGACACTGAACCCAATTTTTTTCTTTTGTGATTCAGATAGAGCATGCAATTTTTAATAACTTTCTAATTTACTGCTATTATCAATTTTTCTTCGTTCTCTTGCTATCTTTATTTGAAAAAGAAGGCACCTAAGCTAAGGAGCCAGGCAATTTTTGGTTCAGACACTGGTCAGCACTTGTTTATTGGTGGGTTGAATCTATCCACCAATCAGCAAAAACAACCCAGGTTGTTCACCAAAAATGGGCCGGCATCTAAACTTACATTCTTGCTTTTCAAATAAAGATACCAAGAGAACCATGCCACCCCTTCTAAATCACTGGCAGTGTCTTATGGACCTGTGTCTGAGCCACTCCAATAATTTAGCTCAATGAAACAATTCAATTATAACGATAGGGAGCCCAAGAAAACAATAATTTAGCTGACTGCTGAGCTCTTGCTTAAAATCTGCCACCCCCACAAAAGTCTTCCCCTAGAGCTAACACTAGTATTGTACCAGACTGGCTGGTGTTTTTAAGGTTCAGCCCAATATAGATAATAAAGAATACATGTAAAGATAAATGCCATTATGTGTGGTGTCTAGTTTGTGAATAAATGATCAATTAAAATCATACTTTTCAGCTATAATGTGACTTTTTAAATTATGCCACACACTTATTTATGCAAACATATGCTAATTTTTCAAAAGAAGGTATAACCCTACTATCCCCCAGAGTTTGGGTCTAATGTGCCTCTGTTATATATACGACTCTGGTAGAAAAGAAAGTGCCAATGATAATAAACTGATGGAAGTGGAACACAAGATTGATGCACTAGGGGGTTGATTCCAAACTTTGCAAAATCCTCGTTCGATATAAAGAAAACTGTATCGGCCATTATTTATTTATTAAAACATACACAATTTTTCCAAGATAAACACAGCTGATGTTGATGACTCCTAGAATATTTGATCTCCATTTCCCCGTAACGGCAAGGTTAACAGTCGATAATGGCTGTCGATCACCGAAAATCAAAAAGGTTTTTTTATAGGGTTAATGGGGTCCATGTGTATGTTTTGCCATTGGATAGAGTAGTGTTCCTGACACGTGTTACTGAATGCCATTTGTATTTTGGCATTATGGGTGTCTATGATTTTTTTTAAAACTTTTGATATTTAAAACATTTTTTTGGAGTCATTGAGAAAATCTCATATTCCTTTTAGGCAACATTTTCATTAAAAATCAAGAACAGTTAGTGAAATTAATTTCCATTAGAAAGTGCAGGTAACTTATCTCTATCTCTTATCTTCTATAATGGGATTTTAACAATTATCATACTGTAAATCACAAAACTACTAAGTGATGAGGTTTAAAATATCAGCAATAGTTCCAAACCACACTGTAGAGATGAGGTTTGTCTTTGCTGAATATATCTAACTACTGTAAGAATATTAAATACATATGTAAATATCTGTACCACTCACAACTGGCGGACTATACAACAGTCATGAATATACGTTTAATGAATCTAGATCATTATCAAATTTATCAAATGTCTTGTGGACCTGATCCGACAGTGTGGATCAGGTCCGCAAGACATTGCTGAATGCGAAGATCAATACGCTCTCCGTATTCAGCATTGCACCAGCGTACTCGATCGGGTTGAATTGCGGCGATTCCTGTCCACCTGCTCTGAGCAGGTGGACAGGGTTATGGAACAGCAGTCTTTGTGACCGCTGCTCCATAACTTGTGTTTCTGACAAGTCTGAAGACTCGCCAGAAATACGGGCCGTCAAGCTCCATTCGGAGCTTGATAGGTTGGCCCCCATATAGTCATCTATACATCTAAAATAGCATCAGTGGTAATTTCACAGTACATTGCACATGCACAGGATAATATAATTATTCCAAATCATCTTGTAATAGTCATAAAGGACAGTTTTGTACTTTATCAAGTGCCTTTGGCTGTAGCATATTTTTTGTGTCCATTTTGTTATCAGTATTTAGTTAATAACTTGTGATTGGGTGGATTTTGATTGCCATAGCTGATGTTGTGCATGCATGGTAAGGTGGGAATTTTCTGATATCATATCTGATATTTTCGGACTGGGATTTCTCCGATGTCAAGAGTAAGGCACATTGAGAGCAGAAAAATAGCTGACAAACATGATCCACAAAGAGAGGGGTTTTATGAAAGGGATAGGGTGGAATGGAATATAGTGAAAGAGATGAAAGATTATGTCATGTGAGAGAAATAAAGGGTAGTGAAAGGGGATAGCAATAAAGGACAAAGATAATGCAAGTGGACACTTCACAAAGTAAGCAGGGGAAGTGGTGAGGAGGTAGAGACTAAATTACAGAAAATAATAAAATAATTACAAAGTTTTGTTAAACTAATTACACCTAATCTAATCCCCCTAATAAAATAAAAAAGCCCCCCAAAATAATAAAAAGCCCTACCCTATACTAAATTACAAATATCCCTTAAAAGGGCTTTTTGCGGGGCATTGGCCAAAAGTAATCAGCTCTTTTACCTGAAAAAAAAGTACAATACCCCCCCCAACATTAAAACCCACCACCCACACACCCAACCCTACTCTAAAACCCACCCAATCCCCCCTTAAAAAAAACCTAACACTAACCCCTTGAAGATCACCCTACCATGAGACGTCTTCACCCAACTGGGCAGAAGTCCTCCACAAAGCCGGGCGAAGTGGTCCTCCAGACGGGCAGAAGTCTTCATCCAAGCTGGCCAGAAGAGGTCCTCCAGACGGGCAGAAGTCTTCATTCAGGCGGCATCTTCTATCTTCATCCATCCGGCGCGGAGCGGGTCCATCTTCAAGACATCCGAAGCGGAGCATCCTTCCTGGCCGACGACTAACCGATGAATGAAGGTTCCTTTAAATTACGTCATCCAAGGTGGCGTCCCTTCAATTCCGATTGGCTGATAGAATTCTATCAGCCAATCGGAATTAAGGTAGGAAAAATCCTATCAGCCAATCGGAATTGAAGGGACGCCATCTTGGATTTAAGGGATATTTGTAATTTAGTATTGGGTAGGGCTTTTTATTATTTTGGGGGGCTTTTTTATTATATTAGGGGGATTAGATTAGGTGTAATTAGTTTAAAAAACTTGTAATTATTTTATTTTCTGTAATTTAGTGTTTTTTATTTTTTGTACTTTAGTTTTAAATAGGAATAATTTTATTTATATTCATTTAAATTATATTTAAGTTAGGGGGTGTTAGGGTTAGTGTTAGACTTAGGTTTAGGGGTTACTACATTTAATATAGTGGCGGCGGTGTAGGGGGGGCAGATAAGGGGTTAATAAATATAATATAGGTGGCGGTGGGCTCCGGGAGCGGCGGTTTAGGGGTTAAACACTTTATTTTGTTGCAGCGGGGTCCGGGAGTGGCGGTTTAGGGGTTAATACATTTATTAGAGTTGCGGCGGGGTCCGGGAAAGGAGGTATAGGGGGTAAACAGTGTAGTATAGTGTGGGTGTTTAGTGACAGGGTACCAAGAAACCTGTAAAAAAGCCGAAGAGCAGCGAGATCGATGACTGTTAGTTAACAATAGTCCGCTGCTCATCACCCCGTACTTGGTGCGCAGGTTTTTGACAGCTTTTTTGATAATTTTGGAGAACATATTCAGATCGGCGGCAGCGATGTTAGGCGATCTTAGGTGAGCGTATTGGTGCCGGTGAATGCAGGTAAGTTGACAGGTTGATAAATAGAGGCCTTTAAGATGACCAAGGTGTAGACTGTCCCTTTAAGTTTGTTCCCAGTAGCGCATTGTTGCTCCTTCAACAAAGGATACCAAGCGAATTAAGCAAATTAGATAATAGAAGTTAATTGGAACGTGTTTCAAAATTTTATGCTCTATTTGAATTATGAAGAAAAAAAACAGGTTTTATATTTCTTTAAAGGGGCATTAAGTAAAAATTAAACTACCATAATTCAGATAGAATTATAAACACTTTCTGAGGCACAAGCTCCTAATGAGCATTTAAAAATTCCCAGTTTATACATATATGAGTCTGTGATTGGCCAATGTTTAATGTGTTTTGTGACACATTTTTTGTCTTGCGTAAGAGTTAACCAGGGATCTGAGGTTGCGGTAATCATTTTAACATAAATCACAATTGTGTTCACACGTTCACATTTACTTTCAACTTGTAATATGAGCGCTGCTTCCGACACATGCAAACAGCCGCAATAAACCCAATACTGCTCATACAAAAAAGTTAGCACGTCACTTGAAATCTGGCCCTAAGTGCGCTAAGTAGCTGACTACTGCTCAGTGGCAATGCAATGTGGCTACTGAGTGAACTTTTACTATGTGCATTTCTTCTGGGTGGATATAATGACTAACCTCAAGTTGCTTTTGACCGTAGCCAATGCATCTATGATTGTTGAGTATAGATGTCCCTAAAATAAGGGATCATCTGATACCTGTGTGTGTGAGTTGCTGTTTTTTTAAAGGGATGACCTTGCACTGAGAGGGTAAGGTAGGGATGGTTGAGTACAAGGGAACTTAGTAGGACAAAGGTTAGTGGAGCAGTGATTAACGCTGATTAGGGGGATGCAGTGCAGTGGGGTTAATGCGGTGGGGGTCAAAGGATTTAAATGCTGTTCACGTCGGAGATGCAGTTAGTCAACTGTGGTTGGCAGAACAAGTGCAGTAATTGTGGAGGTAGCAGTGAGAGTTTACATGCTAGGAGGGGTAGGGGTTATTTGTTGTCTGAGGAATCTTGTGCGTGTTGGATAGTGCTCGTATCACAAGTTGAAAGTAAACCAATTTTGCTTGTGCGCTTAACTATCAATGAAGCAAAAAAAGCTGAAGAAACCTAACACCCTACTCACATACAAACCCAATCGCATATTCCCCAATGTGCTAACCCGACATGAAAATATAAATATTTCGCAATATAATGTTCTTCACATAGCAGACTATGTTCTATTTATTCATAAATACATATTTCTATATACAGTATATCTATATATATATATATATATATATGATGGTATTTTGGTACATGTTCTGCTATGTGTAGAACATTGGAATGTGAAATATTTACAGTTAATACACAGTATAACACTTTATTAAATATAAATATTGCATAAATATGACTTTACATGTTTTCAGCTACTTGACTGCAAAAAGATCCAATGCACTTATATATGTGTCTATATATATATATATATATATATATATATATATATATATATATATATATATATACAGGGAGTGCAGAATTATTAGGCAAATGAGTATTTTGACCACATCATCCTCTGTATGCATGTTGTCTTACTCCAAGCTGTATAGGCTCGAAAGCCTACTACCAATTAAGCATATTAGGTGATGTGCATCTCTGTAATGAGAAGGGGTGTGGTCTAATGACATCAACACCCTATATCAGGTGTGCATAATTATTAGGCAACTTCCTTTCCTTTGGCAAAATGGGTCAAAAGAAGGACTTGACAGGCTCAGAAAAGTAAAAAATAGTGAGATATCTTGCAGAGGGATGCAGCACTCTTAAAATTGCACACATCCAAGTACTCCACAGCGTGGCTGGCAAGAAAGGGTATAAAAGAAGAAAATCTAATGACATGGCCTCCTTGTTCACCTGATCTGAACCCCATTGAGAACCTGTGGTCCATCATCAAATGTGAGATTTACAAGGAGGGAAAACAGTACACCTCTCTGAACAGTGTCTGGGAGGCTGTGGTTGCTGCTGCACGCAATGTTGATGGTGAACAGATCAAAACACTGACAGAATCCATGGATGGCAGGCTTTTGAGTGTCCTTGCAAAGAAAGGTGGCTATATTGGTCACTGATTTGTTTTTGTTTTGTTTTTGAATGTCAGAAATGTATATTTGTGAATGTTGAGATGTTATATTGGTTTCACTGGTAAAAATAAATAATTGAAATGGGTATATATTTGTTTTTTGTTAAGTTGCCTAATAATAATGCACAGTAATAGTCACCTGCACACACAGATATCCCCCTAAAATAGCTATAACTAAAAACAAACTAAAAACTACTTCCAAAACTATTCAGCTTTGATATTAATGAGTTTTTTGGGTTCATTGAGAACATGGTTGTTGTTCAATAATAAAATTAATCCTCAAAAATACAACTTGCCTAATAATACTGCACTCCCTGTATATATATATATATATATATATATATATATATATATATATATATATATATATATGTATGTGTTTATATGTGTATCAATGTATGTAAATGTATATATAAATACATAAATACATATATACACACACAAAACAAGAGGAGTGTTACACAGTTATACAAAATCCAATCATAGAAGCATGTATGACAACAGAATAAGTCCAGTAAGAAGTTTGTGTTAAAATGGCAACACTAATATTCATAGCTAGTGAAAGGAAAATATCACACCTTGGGCAATCAGTGTACTTACGGACAAGACCTCAATCATATATGAGGTAAGTGAAAGGTATCGAGGGGTGAGGGACTTCTGCCAACGTGGATAGCGTGTGATTCTTTCAGCCGTATGGTAGAAAACTTCAAGGTCCGCTGCAGATTTTCCGTACAGGCGCCCAAATTAAAAACTTTTTTTCCAGGAAGTTTCCACACGTGAACAGAGCGGACTTTGAAGTTTTCTACCATACAGCTGAGAGAATCACACTCCTCGATACTTTGATTGGGTTTTTTCTATGATTGGATTTTCACTTTGACTGATGTTATTATCATTATCATTATTATTATTTATTTTTTGTTTTCACTGATTTATTTGTATTGTGTATTTTAGCATACTATTAGTGTCACATATTGTGGACTCTGACATATATATCCCATTGGGTGTCACATTTGCTTTTTCCTGTCATTCCTTTACTTGTTTCCGATAGGTGTTCTACTTATAGCGCTGTGTAACACTCCTCTTGTTTTGTATTTTTGTTTTTCGAAGTGGGTTATATTTTTTCTAAGGGAATTTTCAAATTTTCTAGTTACATTAGGGGCTCCTTTCCTCATCCAGTTTAATTCATTACTGTGTTATATTTTAGCGCCTATCGCAAATACATCTCTTTGGGACTTGTTCTCAGATCGATTGTTATCTACTTGGCTCTTGTTTTGTTATTTATATATATATATATATATATATATATATATATATATAATATAATATTTATAAATATGACTAAGGGTCTACATGACTCGAAACGTTGCTGTTTTATCCTATATGTTGCTTCAATAAAGTAAGGATTTTTTACTGAAACAGTGCTGTCGCTATCATTGGAATTTTGTATATATATATACTGTATATATTTATTTTTATATATATATATATATATATATATATATATATCCATTGAGATTTATATGTATGTATCTTTATGTTAAAGGGACATGCAACCCAAATTTTTTCTTTCATGATTTAGAAATTGCATGCAATTTTAAACAACTTTCTAATTTACTTCTATGATCTATTTTGCTCCATTTTCTTGATATCCTTTGCTGAAAAGCATATCTAAATATGCTTAGTAGTTGCTGATTGGTGACTGCACATAGATGCCTCATGTGATTGGCTCACCCATGTGCATTGTTATTTCTTCAGCAAAGGATATCTAAAGAATGAAGCAAATTAGATAATAGAAGTAAATTGGAATGTTGTTTAAAATTGTATTCTCTACCTGAATCATGAAAGAAACATTTTGGGTTTAGTGTCCCTTTAAGTCATTTCCCTGCCTTCTTTTTTGTACACCTCAGCCCTTATATCCTTGAGCCCTTATAACTTTTTTGTACAGTTTATTTCATATTAATTATCAGACAGTATCTTGTTGTACACATGAGCCGCACATCATTTTAACAAAGGTGCCCATTGGCTTCAAAAGAGTGACTCAAGTGGGTGCTTATGTTCAGCAATAAAGAGGATAATTGTAGGTGGGATTTCCCCCCATTATTCCCCCTTTCATACTCGGGCTGTCAATATACTGAGTGTGTTTAACCCTCAGTATATCTATAGGCAAGCAATAATTCAGTAAGAAGCTCATCTAATTCATTAGAGCATTTTGTATTGCAGTTTTAGGTCCCTTTAAGCTTAACACAAGTTTGTTCAAATCCAACATTATAAATAATATGCAGAGCATGGTGCTAGTGATATAAATAAGTTACATTTAGTTCCCACATTATTGTTGATTTAAATAAATACCATATTTCTTGCTTAACTAGTGTATATTCACTGCTGTCCCACTGTTGCTGTGCTACACAGCAATGTAACTGAATTACAGACAATAAGAAGTGAGTCATTTCATATATTACAGGAGTCGGATAAAAAGGGAATAAAGACTAAAGTACAGAGAATATTGTTCCATATACGGCAGTTGCAATGTTCCTAGCTACCATAGTAATACTAGTTATTGTCTGACCCTCCCACCCCCCAAATAAAATACAGGGTTAGGGCAGCAGGGAAAATAAAAATAACTTTCAATTCAAATGTTTCCTGTCATGAACATGAATCAGCAGCATTTCTTAAATTGGATGTGAAAAAACGTAAAGCGATGTGAAAAAAGTTGCAGTTAAAGGGACAGTCTACTCCAGAATTTTTTTTATTTAAAAAGATAGATTATCCCTTTATTACCCATTCCCAGTTTTTCACAGCCAACATGGTTGTTTTAAAGGGACAGTATACTCCGACATTTTAAGATCAAAATTACATGTGCAACATGTATTCAACCTAAGTTTCTTTCATCAATTGTTAAAAAAACTGTATTTTTAGACTATATATTTGATCTACAAACCTTTACCCCTTGTGTGTTCACTGTCCACCTACCGAACCTCTGCTTTTTTTCCGATTTTTTTTTAAGAATTAGAGATCAACTTATAGTGATGAGATCTGTCACGCTATGTACCAGATTAGTGACTGCGCGCACGATGACATCATCTACTTCTGGTTTTTCTTTTCTCATTTATGCGCATGCCCAAAATCCTATGTTCATGGGAAGAAATCGATGTCTCCAACAGTGTATATATCAGAGGATGCGCCAAATTTTGCAATTGCGCATTCCGTTCTTCATAAGACGCATCGAACAAAAGAAATTAGTCAAGCTTGCATCCTCATCATTATTCGGTATAAGAAATAGACAATGCTGTCTATATTTACACTGAATTATACATACAATTTAATCATTGTATATAAATCATATAAACACAGATTTCATTAGCGCAACAAACAATTTATATAAGTAATAGATGATTTCCATCATGAGTTTATAAAAGATCAATTTATAAAATATAAATGGTTTGTTTTCAATAAAGAAAATGCCGCCAAAATTAATGTCTCTAAAATTGGTATGTAATTACCTTAGCAAATACAGAGTTAGAAATGATATCAGATCAAGGTATAGATACTTGATTTATGCATGCGCTGTTGCTATGAGAAAAAAAACGCTCTGTTGTCACTGAAGCGTGAGCGAGCTTCAATGGGAGGTAAAAAGGTAAAATGGGCATAACAACATTTTCATGTGGGAGGCACAAATTCGGTCTATACCGCCCACGTCTGAGATGACAAAGAGAGATTGGCGAACGGACGCACCTAACGGTCACAGGGCAAAAAGTAAGATGAAATTTAATATATTAAAAATGATATTTTTTTAAAAATTAGACAATACGGTCCGAATCTAATGTGTGTGTGGAACATAGAGTAAGCAATTATACAGTCTGAATCTACTGCCCCTTTAATATACTTTTTACCTGCGTGATTACCTTGTATCTAAGCCTCTGCAGGCTAAATATTCTCCCCATCTATGCCATTGTACCATCCAAATCTGTTTATCCTTTGGTTCTTAAAAAACTCAATGCATATATCCCCCTTTACTATCAGTTGATCCACATTCCTTTTTAACTCTTCATTTCTCTTTAACAGCTTCTTTCCTTTATTCAAAAAAAAATTCATTTGTGAACAAGTCAAGTTAGATAGCTTTTACTGTCAAAGCTGTTCAGTACCTATTTTTCATCCCAATTACAATGGGAATAGGGATGACAACATTGATAGAAAGAGGAATCTGGCTCTAGTAGTAATGTGCATAGTTAGTTGTGGAACATCACATAGAAATAAAGCTATTACTAGGGGTTTAAAGGGACGTGTAAGTCATTTATATGCTGTAAATCATCAGCTTACTTTAGCAAGTCACATTTCCAATGCAAAGTGTGTTAAAAAAAAGGCTGCTTTACCCATGCATGCATGTGTGTGCTGACTGACAGGTATTACTGTATTGTATTTACCAATCAATGTGCCTGGTAGATCTGAGATTGACACCAGATAGTCCGTTTTTAAAAAATAAAACATAACTTTTATTTGAGAAAATACAGCTTGGTTTAAAAAGTTACGATGTGGAACCAACACTTTCAATAAGTAGCATATGCAATGCCAGTTTCGGCATTAGCCATAGTCATAGCTTAATGAAACTAGATGCAAACACAACCTTTAAAAGACCTACTATTCATTGATAGGTTAATTAAAATTTCAACTCTACTTATTGATTGGCAATGTCTCTATTCCCTTGTATCTTCACCTAATAATCGAGTGTGCTACATGTCCATTAACCCCTTCCTATCGTATCAATCAGGACAACTATGGGGTATTATTTTAAGCCTTTTAATGCATTATATCGGCTTTTGATTATATATTAGGTTAAACCTTAAATGTCTGGACTAGTGCGTACCAGGCTTGCTTTCCTTTATATATATATTAGAATTTGTCTCAGACTATAGTACAAGATACTATTTATTATAGCTTGCATATTGCAGAAAGTTATTTCTTACCCAACCTTTTTACAGCCCTTTGATCTGGTGATTGATTAAAATATCATATGTATCATATTCATACTAAATCTTATTTACTATTGGCTGTAGTTATTCATGATTGTTTACACTTTGCTAGTACTTGTAAATATCGTCTGTTCTCATTATATATAATTTAACTCTGTGTTTATCACAATCATCCTTATTAATTTGTTAAATATTGTCCATGTACGTATTCGTTTATATTTATTGAAGTCATATATTGTCTATGTTTACTCATAAATTAGAACTTCATTATAATGAAACTCAACAGGACAAGATCTGCGAAACGGGCATAAGTACATAGACAAAATAACCCATTGGAGCTGTGGGTTGCTATTTAGGAACAATAATTGTACTGTTAATTTGCGCCTTAAGATCTAAAACTCCTAGATATTATTTAGGACAACACAAAAATACAGTATAGCACAGCCTAAATAGAAATGTCTATTGCAGAGATAAATACTTAACCAAATTTGTTCATGGAGCTAAGTGTTCCACAATTTTAAGCACAACTTTTAGCACCAATAATTGATTACATCGTATTGTGAATTTAGCCCTTGAGGTGTTCTGGTCTTAAATCTATGTATCCAGAAAACTTCTCTAAGTGCCAGTCTGGATTATTTGCTTACACCTCTCTTGCTGCACACTTTTTCAATAATAGTCCATCTCATGGACTCATTTTTTTTTGGTGATTCTCCTTAAAATGTTGTACTAATGGTGTGGTCAAGGAACCATTTTTGATGCTAGTGACGTGTTCCCTGATTCTTTCACGTACCTCACGGTAGTGAAACCTATATACAGTAGGTCACAAAGGGTGCACGTAAAAAGGTATACTATATGTGTATCTCTGCAATTTGAGCACATTTTGTGTCTAAACACCTCTCCTGTGGCTGAGCATCTAAAGCCATCCCCTTCTTGTAAAAACTCACAAGCCCGGCAAGTTATATTACTGCAGCGGTATATACCTCTGAATCTTAACTATGAACTTTGTAAGGTATTTGGGTTAGGTAATCTAGTAGGTGCTATGTGGTTTCCTAGTGACATGCCTTTCTTGAATGAAAATCTGCAACCTTGGCGTACTATTTCTACTAATTTCTCATCAGCATGTAAAAATGGTAAATGTTTCATTATGATATTACAGATTTCATGATATTGGTTACTATAAGTAGTTACAAATGTGACTCTCTCCTCTGAACCAATCTGTATGATTTTATCTTTTAAGAGATCTTCTCTGTTCACTTTGTCTACTGAGGATTTGGCTCTATCTATAATTTTGTTGGAGTACCCTCGGCTTTTTAGTTTATTGGACAGAATTTCTGAATGTTTATCGTAAGTCTTGTCCGTACTACAATTGCATTTAAGCCTGGTGAATTGCCCCTTCGCAACAGATCCAAAAACTCTTTTTAGGGTGATTACTGTGTGCATGTAACAGAATGTTCCCTGTTATGGGCTTAATGTACACTTCTGGTTATATTTTGCCATCACTTCCCCCTGACATTTTCACATCCAGGTAATTCATCTCTCTATTGTCAAATTCTGATGTAAATTTAATCCCTACTTTGTTTGTATTTAAGAGGTCAACAAATTCCTTAGCACTGTTGCTATCTCCCTTCCATATACAGATCAGATCATCTATGAATCTGCGGTAATAAACAATATTGTCTTTGAGGGGATCTTCACATCCATAGATGTGGGACAGCTCCCACCACCCCATAAAGAGGTTGGCATACAAGGGGGCAAATTTTACCCCCATAGCTGTCCCACATCTCTGGAGGTAGAAGATCCCCTCAAATGAAAAATAATTGTGGGTCAATATATATGTACTCAATATACAGTATATGTACTGAACGATTCATTTACATCTTCTCTTCTATTTATAAATAATTCAATGGCCCTTAATCCCATTGTATGTGGTATTGATGAGTACAGAGCTTGTACGTCAATCGTCAACCAACCATAGTTTGGCTTCCAAGGGATTAAGTCAATCTCTCTTAACAACTGCTTTGTGTCACGTAAGTAACTAGTTAACCTCTTGACCAGTGGCTTTAGAATTTCATCCAGCTACTGCGACAAGTGTTCGGTCACTGACCCAATACCACTGACTATAGGCCTACCAGTCATATTTTCTAAACCTTTATTGATTTCTGGTAATAAATTGAAAACTGGTATGTTTTTTGTTGATCAAAAAACCCTTCTTCAAAACCCTCATCAATTAAATGAAATAACTCTCTCTTATATCTTGCAGTGGGATCTAACTCCAATTTGATATAATGTGTAGTATCACTCAATTGGCGATTTGCTTCCTGGACAAAATGAGATTTATCCAGAACGACAATTGAGCCACCTTTATCCACTGCTCTTATCACTATATTGTGATTGCTTTTAAGTTTGCTAATTGCCCCTTTAACTTCTCGAGTAAGATTAGGTTTAGTGTTTTCTGATTTGTACGCCAAGATTGTTAGATCTTGTTCTATTCTCTGTTGGAACTTTTCTAGGAAAGCCCCCCTGCTTTGAATGGGATAAAATACAGATTTTTTTTGAATTTTGGTGTAACTACGATCCAAATCATTCCCTATATGTCCCCCTTCTACTGCTAAGTCTTCTAGTGCTGCTAGATCACAAGCTTCGCTAAATAATAAATTATTGGTAGCATGGATAAAAGTATCAGGTACCTTAGGTTCTATGATTTTGTTTGTGGTATCTTGTACATCCTCTGAGAAATGTTTTTTTAAGAGTTAAATTTCTGATGAGTTTATTGACATCAAGTAATGTCTAGAAT
Source organism: Bombina bombina (assembly GCF_027579735.1). Classification (NCBI taxonomy): domain Eukaryota; kingdom Metazoa; phylum Chordata; class Amphibia; order Anura; family Bombinatoridae; genus Bombina; species Bombina bombina. Next base: position 770,605,022 of record NC_069500.1, on the reverse strand, counting down.
AAATTGAAATTCTCATCATACCAACTACAGTAGTTTGATACCTAGAAGTTTCATCTGTTTTCTCTAAAGAAGCTTCTATCTGTTGGGAAAGAAATAACTTTCTGCAATATGCAAGCTATAATAAATAGTATCTGGTACTATAGTCTGAGGCAAATTCTCATATATATAAAGGAAAGCAGGGGCGGACTGACAAGTCGGTCAAATCAGCCCTTGCCCGTGGGCCCGGCTTGTTAGGGGGCCCCACCCCCATGCATCACTGAAGCAGGATTTTTTAAAATGTATATATAAAAATATATATATTTTTTTGTGGAGGGGTTCTGATATGTGCGGCCGTCGGCCGGTAGTGATGGAGGACTTAGTGTGGGTGTGGTACTGTGGTGGCTGGCCATCTTAGCCTCATCAACTAGAGACTAGTCACTTAAGTAAAGTTGGAATTGAGAAGGAAAGAGCTGCTGTCCGAGCCGGTAAGTGCTCAGCTCCACCCACCCACACGTGACGAGGCACGCTGTGCACACACAATTTTAAGTGCGCATTTAGAGGCGGCAGCTGCAGCAGGCTGAGGGCTGAGGCTTAGGAGCATAGGACAAGACACAGGAGCAGTTTGTGGCAATGTCTAAGGCAAGGCAAGTGAAACTGTGATGCAACATAACATTACAACATCTTCTATAATCGTCTGAGAGTGTTTTTTTCATATGTTGACAACAGGAGCAAGATCCACAGGGGTGGGAACCATGTATCTTGTGTTCCCTGGTTTCTTATTTCATACAAAATGACTTGGACTCAGTAAGTCTTTAAGATTTGTGGTCCTTCTGTAGCTGACATCCACCTTGGGGTCTATGAGCTCCCTCAGGATGTTGTCCGACTGTAGAATGTGGCAATGTTTTTGCACTATTTTGAGGATGTCATTACTTTGTGAGTTATAAGTTAAAACTAGTCTGGTTTTACTATCCTGTTTGCGTAATTTAGGTTGTAGTAGATCTTGCCTTTTGGAATGTAACGCTCTTCTTTTATTTTTTTTGATAGATGTTTGGCTATACCCCCTCTTACGTAGTCTGTTTTCTAATTCTGTCAATTGACGATAAATTTGGCAAAACACATATAATTCGCTCTTATATAAGCTGTAACACTACAGGAATCATATATCTGTTAAAATGCAAATGCCCCAAAGTATATGTAGCTATGATATCACGCAAAATACGTTTAAGACTTCAAGAACATCTTCGAAATATCAAAAACACAGTCAAAGATCTAGAGAAAAAGAAAACCATTACCTCTGTAGCCTATCACTTCTATAAATACAATCAAGCCAAAGTGAAAGACCTAGAATGTTGTGGCATAATTTAATTAAGAACTATATACATAACCCCTCAGTAATATAAAATGGCAACCATGTTGCAGTATAACCATTTATATTTATTTCCAGCATTATATTCTAGAAGCATAAACATATGAACCCTTATAGATAAACACTGCTAATATAGTAACCCACTCACATTATAAGCATAGTGAGAAATAACTATCTCATATGATATTCAATTGAGATCAATACCAGAATTCCTAATAACACAATAAGTAAAAACATAATATTTGAATTATAATCCGAAAATATCATTAGTTATCTTTATGTCCATTTTATAGTTGAGCAATGCCTAGGGTTAAAATTTGCTAAGTAAATCATCCTCTCTGTCTAATATCATATTTGTTTACTTTTTAATGTACAAGTACCCAAACACAAGACAAACGCACACTGTGGATGTATGCGCATGTAATATATAAATTCGATAGGCACCTTAAGATATTATAAAGTATCAATACAGATAGGTACCAAAAGGAATTCTGTTATTTCTCCACACACTCCCATTATATGTAACAGTGCACTCTGCAATCCAGCATAATTACAGCTACTCAGGTGTTAACAATGTCACAGTAAGGAGATAATAATATTCTGAAATAATAAGGGGAATTACAATATTTAGGTAAACCCATCATATGTTATTGCAGCAGCATAGGTTACACTGATATTATTCAGGTATTCATTTGGTTACATTGTTGCAAGCCAGAACTATTCCCAGTATATATTTATTGCATCAGTTCGATGTGCACAGAATTCCTGCTCATTTGTACCCTTCTGTTAATTTAGGGAACCTCTTAGCCTGTGGGCTTGAATCACACCCGTAATGACTACACTTTAGACCATGGATTAATACCTACATCCTAGGTCTATGGGAGTAGCCTTACCGTATGCTCATTAATACCGTTATTGAACGTTCGTTCTCCCCCTCCAGCAAGTTACGACTTGTGTCTTTAATTTGTTTGTCTTATTTGATTTTATATGGTGAAATAAAAGTTATATTTTAATCTACCAACTCTCTCTGCCAGCGTAACACTGCTCTCCTGGTAAGTCACTAAGGAACGTGAGTGCTTTTAAAGTGTACACACCCTTCAGTCATGTAATGAAAACTTGTTTGCTATTTTGTAACGAGCACACAGCACCCATTTATTATTGTCTGCAGATAATATCATTGGATAAGCAGACACATTATCTAGTTATAAGGTACTTCCTGACTCCATTTGTAAGTAGGGCCATTTGCTGTCCTTTTTCAGAATGACTTATGTTGCCTGGAGGAGAGATGCAGCTTGCTGCTTGGGACATGTGCGAGTGATAGGATGTTAAAGGATAGATAATAACAGCACAACTAGTGACAAGTAACGTACTTTTATAGAGTAGACCTCCCAACCATCCCTACTCCTATGGAATTGTCAAGGATTGGGCGATCTGACCTACTTCCCGCCAGCAGCTTTTCAGATTCCCTGTTTTTAGGGACTGTCTGAGCTGTGCCCATAACATGACCTGTGGCTCCCAGGACATGCTCTGTAAATCTAAACGTTGCATCAGTCCTGTCCAACACCTGTTGTGGTTCCACCCAGAAAATGCCAGTTACTCACTGTTCACAAGTTCCCTAAACTTTCCATCATGGAAAGTCAGTGGCAAATATTGCTTGATATGAGAGTAACTGTCTAAACAGAAAGACTTCAAGGTTGGAGTGAATAAAACCAGAGCGATAATGTGAGGTCATAAAGTTGGAATAATGATTTTGCTTATGCAAAGCTTTTCAATGTACTGCAGTGAAGGAATGAATAAAAAAAAAAAAATACAAAAATGCCACTATCTTTACTGAGCAATTATTCTCTATGAGTACTAAGTGTAGAGAAAATGTTTGAATAATCAGTGAAATAATTGCACCCAGTCTTCATGTGTTACATCAGAAATAATGCAGGTATGTAATTGGCACTTTGCTAGATTGATTGTTGTAGGAAACCAAACGGATGCAATTTTTCACATCTTGGCAGCTGTATTGTATGGAATAGCTATTCAAAATCAACACAGAAATGCCTTGGCCACAGAAAATCACAGCTAATCATGCTATAGAAGTTCACCATTTACTTGCTGGACAGTTACATTGTAAGTAATGGAGCAAATAGCACCAAGGCAACAGTAGGCGCAGAAAAATGATTTACATGTGTTTTATACTAAAGATTATTCATCCCAGAAGCCTGCAATGATGATTACACATAAATGCATTCTTTACTTACATAAAGCATTGTTTTCCCTAAAACAATCTGAACAAATGACAACTTATTCATTTTCTGGGTTTCGCTCAAATATAAAAGCTTTCGTTTGATTTTCACACATAAACATATTTTCTATTGTTGTACAACACATGCCCAGGATAATGGGTGGTATTAATGTGTTGCTTTGAGTAAGCATGTAAATATGCATATGGTTTGTTCTATGTGGTTACGTATTGGCACATAACATGCATGCACTCACGTGGCAGCTCTTTGCAAACACTGCAAAACAAGATCGTATATATTAATTTTGCACTCTTGCTTGTATGTAACTGTGTGTTTAATTCCTACAAAGAGATTAAACACACGGTTAAAGTCAGCTCCATAGCAACAATACACCATTGCGAACTAGCTGAACACATCTGGAGCTAGCTTACGAATGGAGCAATAACCGTAGCACGCAAGCAATAAGGTACAAGATGAACGTAAACGCTTTTGCGTGAGCACAATTGAATTTAAACGCGCATCGGGTTAGCACAACTTCAGAGCTCTGGGTAACTGTTACGCAAGGCAAAAATAGTTGCACAAAAATATCAAAAATACATGTAAAAGTACAGTTACACTCATAATCACTCTGTCCGATAAAAATTATTTTAAATTTTTTTATTAAAAGTTATAACGGCTCAAAGATATGAGTTCTCAGGTGTTAGAGAAAAAAAAAAGTTGCAAAGGGCTATAACATAGATATACATACATACACATTTCTAAATATGTATATGTATGTGAATATGTATATATATATATATATATATATGTATAGATGTTTGTACATATGTATTTATATGTTTACTGTATATTTACTGTACATATTTCACATCCCAATGTTCTTCACTTACAGGATAATGTAATTTTTATTGGAAAGACATATTTCTAAATGTATCTGTATATACCTATAAATCTATTCCTATAGATATAAAGGTTTAGATATGTATTTTACATGAACAATATCAAATATATATTTAATAATAAAAAGCACATTATTTTCTAGGTGAAGAACATAGGAATGTAAAATATGCGTTTTGTGCATCGGGTTTCACGATTTTGATTTTAACGAGGTTGAGTTATCACACATGAAAACTTAGTAATCTTAAAGGGCATTGTTGAAATATAAAATATTTTTAAAAATGAATAAAAATTATTAAACATACTGTAAAATGTATATACAGTATATTTATATACAGTATATATATATAGTCTATTTATTATATAGAATGATTTACTGTATGTTTCATAATTTTTAATAATTTTTTTTTTATATTTTATATTTAATATATATAAATTAATAAATATAATTAATAACACATCTTAAGATTACCAAACTTCTATGTGCGCTAACCCCATCTCGTTAAAATCTAAATCTCGAAACCCTATGTGCAAAAAGCATATTTTACATTTCTATAATCTTGACATAGAAAATGTTTTTTTTTTTTAATATATTTTTTATTGAGATTCAAAACAAAGCAAGCGAACATTACATAGTCATATAATATGCATAAATAAATCATTTCCATGTACATAACTTATAAAATCAAGGTACAAAAACAAAGTGAGCTTCTATGTCCATATTCAACATTAATGAATACAGTGCATGCTAATCAAACTATATGCCCTCTAATTAGCAGCTGAGGCGACTCTTGGACCTCCAGTATTATTGTAAACACAAGGTTACAGGGGCAACCATGAATAATATGAGACCACTTTTAGATCTCAAATGATGAATCTAATTTTTTCCTTTTATATTCAACCTTGTGTGGTGTGGTGTGTATATCATGCTAGAGAGAGATAATATGGAGTTATGTACACTCACAATAACCAATGAGAATCAAACATGAATAAACTGAAATATATATGGGGTTGCAAATTGTTATGGGCCTGTTAATGTATACAATGGGGTGATGAACCTTTTCTCTTAGGATTTATTGCTGTAACTTCAAATGGAAGCAGGAGCTGGGAAATCTATCTCTGAACGTATACAGCTGCTATGAAACTCAAACAACAATGTACACTTAAAAGGGTAAACAAATAAAGATTTGTAGTGGCTTATCTAGAATATATATGATTCAACGTTAAATGGAGGCACAGTGATGGAAATAGTACTTGATGTTACCTGATAGGCGATGAGTTTTCTAACTTCTAGCTTATATGGTCAACTAACATAGCAGAATAGATAAACATCCTAGAGTTATAACGTTAAGGGCCTATGTGCTTATAGGGTGTAAAGATTTACTAGAATGTTACCTCTGTGCAAAGTAACTATCTGAGCTAGTCTTTGTAAGGTAAGAAATAATCTTTTTGCGCACTTCCTCCTATTGAAACCTCTTGTAGAGACCTACAGGCCCATTTATCAAGCTCCGTATAGAGCTTGAAGGGCCGTGTTGCTGGCGAGTCTTCAGACTCGCCAGAAACACAACTTATGAAGCAGCGGTCACAAAGACCGCTGCTCCATAACCCTGTCCGCCTCTCTGAGCAGGCGGACAGGAATCGCTGGAAATCAACCCGATCGGATGTCTTGAAGATGGAGCCGCTCCGCGTCGGAAGGATGAAGATAGAAGATGCCATCTGGATGAAGACTTCTGCCCGTCTGGAGGACCACTTCTGCCCGTCTGGAGGACCACTTCTGCCGGATTTGTTGAGCATATCTTGCCGCTTGGATGAAGACTTCTCCCGGTAAGTGAATCTTCGGAGATTAGTGTTAGGATTTTTTTAAGGGTGTATTGGGTGTGTTTATTTTTTAAGTTAGGGCTTTGGGCCTGCAATAGAGCTAACTGCCCTTTTAAGGGCAATACCCATACAAATGCCCTTTTCAGGGAAATGGAGGGCTTAGGTTTTTTTAGTTAGTAATTTATTTGGGGGATTGGTTGTGTGGGTGGCGGGTTTTACTGTTGGGGGGGTTGTGTGTATTTTTTTTACAGGTAAAAGAGCTGATTACTTTAGGGCAATGCCCTGCAAAAGGCCCTTTTAAGGGCTATTGGTAGTTTATTTTAGGTTAGGGTTTTTTATTTTGGGGGGGCTTTTTTTATTTTGATAGGGCTATTAGATTAGGTGTAATTAGTTTAAAGATCTGTAATTTGTTTTTAATTTTCTGTAATTTAGTGTTTGTTTTTTGTAATTTAGTTAATTTAATTTATTTAATTGTATTTAATTTAGGTAATTTATTTAATTGTAGTGTAGTGTTAGGTGTTATAGTAACTTAGGTTAGGTTTTATTTTACAGGTAAGTTTGTATTTATTTTAGCTAGGTAGTTAGTAAATAGTTAATAACTATTTAATAACTATTCTACCTAGTTAAAATAAATACAAACTTGCCTGTAAAATAAAAATAAACCCTAAGCTAGCTACAATGTAACTATTAGTTTTATTTATAGGTAAGTATTTAGTTTTAAATAGGAATTATTTAGTTATTAATTGTAGGTTTTATTTAGATTTCTTTTAATTATATTTAAGTTAGGGGGTGTTAGGGTTAGGGTTATACGTAGGTTTAGGGGTTAATACATTTAGAATAGTGGCGGCGACGTTGGGGGCGGCAGATTAGGGGTTAATAAATGTAATGTAGGTGGCAGCAGTGTAGGGGGCGGCAGATTAGGGGTTAATAAATGTAATGTAGGTGGCGGTGGTGTAGGGGGCGGCAGATTAGGGGTTAATAACATAATGTAGGTGGCGGTGGGCTCTGGGAGCGGCGGTTTAGGGGTTAATACGTTTATTTCATTGCGGCGGTGTCCGGGAGCGGCGGGATAGGGGTCAAACAGTTTAGTATAGTGGCAGTGTTTAGTGACAGTATACAAATAAAGATGGGAAAAAGCCGAACAGCAGCGAGATCGATGACTGTTAGTTAACAACAGTCCGCTGCTCATCGCCCCGTACTTGGTGAGCGGCTTTTTGACAGCTTTTTTGATAATTTTGGAGAGTGTATTCAGGTCCGCCGCCGCGATGTTAGGCGATCTTAGGCGAGCGTATTGGTGTCGTCGAATGCAAGTAAGTTGATGGCTTGATAAATAGGCCCTCTAGTGTCAGTATGTAATTTTACATTAGATTTTGCAAGACAAAAGGACCCATTTAGTATTATAGTATGAACAAATTATACTCTAGGTAATAAGTAATAAGGAGTAAGGGTGTAGCTCAACCAGTAAATGCTACAGAATATAAAAGCCTTTTTATGCCATTGTTGCTAGGGCTTCGGGTCTATAGAACGTCCTGTCAACACATTGCCACTTGATATGTAAAGGCCACACATAGTTAAGGTTATATGGGGAGAAATGGAATTAACAATAACATGGAGGCATAGGGGCCTAGTTATCAAGCCGTCAACCTCAAATACGCTGGAATTCCGCAGCGTATTTGTGGCGAGGCTGATTCGCCTTAGTTATCAAAGGCTAGAGACCGGCAAAAGTAGAATTTTGTGACGTAAACTTCGATCCGCCAGACTCAGTCCGACACAGATCGATTCTTACGTCACTCCAGATGTTCCGCACACAAGTGCGGCACAATCTGACTACTTTTGCTAGTTATCAAAAAACTAGCAGGTACGTTCGGCACTTTTACGGCCCAGCGTACCTGGTTTTCAATCCGCCGCCCTGGAGCCGGCGGATCCCATAGGAATCAATGGGAGTCTGACCATAGCGAAAGTACAAGTTCGCTGCTGCCAGACATCCCATTGATTCCTATGGGAATCAGCAACTAAATAAATGTATTACCCCCTAAACCGCCGCTCCCGGAGCCCACCGCAAGCTACTCTATCCATATTAACCCCTAAACCGCCGCTCCCGGAGCCCACCGCAACTATAATAAATGTATTAACCCCTAAACCGCCGCTCCCGGAGCCCACCGCCACCTACATTATACCTAGTAACCCTTATCCTGCCCCCCTATACCGCCGCCCTCTATAATAAAGTTATTAACCCCTATCCTGCCGATCCCTCACCTCGCCGCAACTAAATAAATAGTTTAACCCCTAAACCGCCGCTCCCGGACCCTGACGCAACCTATATTAAATTTATTAACCCCTAATCTGCCCCCCTACACCGTCGCCACCTATAATACATTTATTAACCCCTATCCTGCCCCCCACTACACCGCCGCCACTGTAATAAATTTATTAACCCCTAAACCTAAGTCTAACACTAACCCTAAATATTAATTAAATAAATCTAAATAATATTTCTATTATGAACTAAATTAATCCTATTTAAAACTAAATACTTACCTTTAAAATAAAACCTAATATAGCTACAATATAAATAATAATTATATTGTAGCTATGTTAGGATTTATTTTTATTTTACAGGCAAATTTCAATTTATTTTAACTAGGTACAATAGCTATTAAATAGTTATTAACTATTTAATAGCTTACCTAGCTAAAATAAACTGAAATTTACCTGTAAAATAAAAACTAAGCTAAGTTACAATTACACCTAACACTACACTATACTTAAATAAATTATTTCTATTTAAAACTAAATACTTACCTGTAAAATAAACCCTAAGATAGCTACAATATAATTAATAATTACATTGTAGCTATCTTAGGCCTAGATTTAGAGTTCTGCAGCCAAAGGGGTGCGTTAGCTACGCTGGCTTTTTTCTGGCCGCACCTTTAAAATAACTCTGGTATTGAGAGTTCACAGAATGGCTGCGTTAGGCTCCAAAAAGGGAGCGTAGAGCATATTTAACGCCACTGCAACTCTCGATACCAGAGTTGCCTACGGACGCGGCCAGCCTCAAAAACGTGCTCGTGCACGATTCCCCCATAGAAAACAATGGGGCTGTTTGAGCTGAAAAAAAACCTAACACCTGCAAAAAAGCCGCGTTCAGCTCCTAACGCAGCCCCATTGTTTGCTATGGGGAAACACTTCCTACGTCTACACCTAACACCCTAACATATACCCCGAGTCTAAACACCCCTAACCTTACACTTATTAACCCCTATTCTGCCGCCCCCGCTATCGCTGACCCCTGCATATTATTATTAATCCCTAATCCGCCGCTACTTACATTATCCCTATGTACCCCTAATCTGCTGCCCTAACACCGCCGACCCCTATATTATATTTATTAACCCCTAATCTGCCGCCCCCAACGTCGCCTCCACCTGCCTACACTTATTAACCCCTAATCTGCTGAGCAGACCGCACCGCTATTATAATAAAGTTATTAACCCCTAATCCGCCTCACTAACCCTATAATAAATAGTATTAACCCCTAATCTGCCCTCCCTAACATCGCCGACACCTAACTTCAAACATTAACCCCTAATCTGCCGACTGGAGCTCACCGCTATTCTAATAAATGTATTAACCCCTAAAGCTAAGTCTAACCCTAACACTAACACCCCCCTAAGTTAAATATAATTTAAATCTAACGAAATAAATTAACTCTTATTAAATAAATTAATCCTATTTAAAGCTAAATACTTACCTGTAAAATAAACCCTAATATAGCTACAATATAAATTATAATTATATTATAGCTATTTTAGGATTAATATTTATTTTACCGGTAACTTTGTATTTATTTTAACCAGGTACAATAGCTATTAAATAGTTAAGAACTATTTAATAGCTAAAATAGTTAAAATAATTATAAATTTACCTGTAAAATAAATCCTAACCTAAGTTACAATTAAACCTAACACTACACTATCAATAAATTAATTAAATAAAATACCTACAATTACCTACAATTACACCTAACACTACACTATCAATAAATGAATTAAATACAATGCCTACAAATAACTACAAATAAATACAATGAAATAAACTAACTAAAGTACAAAAAATAAAAAAGAACTAAGTTACAAAAAATAAAAAAATATTTACAAACATAAGAAAAATATTACAACAATTTTAAACTAATTACACCTACTCTAAGCCCCCTAATAAAATAACAAAGCCCCCCAAAATAAAAAATGCCCTACCCTATTCTAAATTACAAAAGTTCAAAGCTCTTTTACCTTACCAGCCCTGAACAGGGCCCTTTGCGGGGCATGCCCCAAGAAATTCAGCTCTTTTTCCTGTAAAAAAACACATACAATACCCCCCCCCAACATTACAATCCACCACCCACATACCCCTAATCTAACCCAAACCCCCTTAAATAAACCTAACACTAAGCCCCTGAAGATCTCCCTACCTTGAGTCGTCTTCACCCAGCCGAGCCAAATTCTTCATCCAAGCGGAGCAAGAAGAGGTCCTCCATCCGGTAGAAGTCTTCATCCAAGCGGGGCAAGAAGAGGTCCTCCATCCGGTAGAAGTCTTCATCCAAGCGGGGCAGAAGAGGTCTTCCATCCGATTGAAGTCTTCATCCAAGCGGCATCTTCTATCGTCATCCATTCGGAGCGGAGCGGCAGCATCCTGAAGACCTCCGACGCAGAACATCCATCCTGGCCGACGACTGAACGACGAATGACGGTTCCTTTAAATGACGTCATCCAAGATGGCGTCCCTCGAATTCCGATTGGCTGATAGGATTCTATCAGCCAATCAGAATTAAGGTAGGAAAATTCTGATTGGCTGATGGAATCAGCCAATCAGAATCAAGTTCAATCCGATTGGCTGATCCTATCAGCCAATCAGATTGAGATCGCATTCTATTGGCTGATCGGAACAGCCAATAGAATGCGAGCTCAATCTGATTGGCTGATTGACTGATTCAATCGGATGGAAGACCTCTTCTGCCCCGCTTGGATGAAGACTTCTACCGGATGGAGGACCTCTTCTTGCCCCGCTTGGATGAAGACTACTACCGGATGGAGGACCTCTTCTTGCTCCGCTTGGATGAAGAATTTGGCTCGGCTGGGTGAAGACGACTCAAGGTAGGGAGATCTTCAGGGGCTTAGTGTTAGGTTTATTTAAGGGGGGTTTGGGTTAGATTAGGGGTATGTGGGTGGTGGGTTGTAATGTTGGGGGGGGGGTATTGTATGTGTTTTTTTACAGGAAAAAGAGCTGAATTTCTTGGGGCATGCCCCGCAAAGGGCCCTGTTCAGGGCTGGTAAGGTAAAAGAGCTTTGAACTTTAGCAATTTAGAATAGGGTAGGGCATTTTTTTATTTTGGGGGGCTTTGTTATTTTATTAGGGGGCTTAGAGTAGGTGTAATAAGTTTAAAATTATTGTAATATTTTTCTTATAATTGTAAATATTTTTTTATTTTTTGTACTTTAGTTAGTTTATTTCATTGTAGTTATTTGTAGGTATTGTATTTAATTAATAAATTGATAGTGTAGTGTTAGGTTTAATTGTAGGTAATTGTAGGTATTTTATTTAATTAATTTATTGATAGTGTAGTGTTAGGTTTAATTGTAGATAATTGTAGGTAGTTTATTAATTTATTTATTGATAGTGTAGTGTTAGGTTTAATTGTAACTTAGGTTAGGATTTATTTTACAGGTAATTTTGTAATTATTTTAACTAGGTAACTATTAAATAGTTCTTAACTATTTAATAGCTATTGTACCTGGTTAAAATAAGTACAAAGTTACCTGTAAAATAAATATTAATCCTAAAATAGCTATAATATAATTATAATTTATATTGTAGCTATATTAGGATTTATTTTACAGGTAAGTATTTAGCTTTAAATAGGAATAATTTATTTAATAAGAGTTAATTAATTTCGTTAGATTAAAATTATATTTAAGTTAGGGGGGTGTTAGTGTTAGGGTTAGACTTAGCTTTAGGGGTTAATACATTTATTAGAATAGCGGCGAGATTCGGTCGGCAGATTAGGGGTTAATAATTGAAGTTAGGTGTCGGCGATGTTAGGGAGGGCAGATTAGGGGTTAATAAATATAATATAGGGGTCGGCGGTGTTAGGGGCAGCAGATTAGGGATACATAGCTATAATGTAGGTGGCGGCTCTTTGCGGTCGGCAGATTAGGGGTTAATTATTGTAGGTAGCTGGCGGCGACGTTGTGGGGGGCAGGTTAGGGGTTAATAAATATAATATAGGGGTCGGCGGTGTTAGGGGCAGCAGATTAGGGGTACATAAGTATAACGTAGGTGGCGGTCGGCAGATTAGGGGTTAAAAATATTTAATCGAGTGTCGGCGATGTGGGGGGCCTCGGTTTAGGGGTACATAGGTAGTTTATGGGTGTTAGTGTACTTTAGAGCACAGTAGTTAAGAGCTTTATAAACCGGCGTTAGCCCAGAAAGCTCTTAACTACTGACTTTTTACTGCGGCTGGAGTTTTGTCGTTAGATTTCTAACGCTCACTTCAGCCTCGACTCTAAATACCGGAGTTAGAAAGATCCCATTAAAAAGATAGGATACGCAAATGGCGCAGGGGGATCTGCGGTATGGAAAAGTCGCGGCTGAAAAGTGAGCGTTAGACCCTTTTTTGACTGACTCCAAATACCGGCGGTAGCCTAAAACCAGCGTTAGGAGCCTCTAACGCTGGTTTTCACGGCTATTGCCAAACTCTAAATCTAGGCCTTAGGAATTATAATTATTTTACAGGTAACTTTGCATTTATTTTAGCTAGTTAGAATAGTTATTAAATAGTTATTAACTATTTAATAACTACCTAGCTAAAAGAAATACAAAATTACCTGTAAAATAAATCCTAACCTAAGTTACAATTAAACCTAACACTACACTATCATTAAATTAATTAAATAAATTAACTACAAATAACTACAATTAAATACAATTACATAAACTAACTAAAGTACAAAAAATAAAAAAAGCTAAGTTACAAAAAAAAAAAAAAAAAGTTACAAACGTTTTAAAAATATTACATCCATTTTAAGCTAATTACACCTAATCTAAGCCCCCTAATAAAATAACAAACCCCCCCAAAATAAAAAAATGCCCTACCCTATTCTAAATTAAAAAAGTTCAAAGCTCTTTTACCTTACCAGCCCTTAAAAGGACCTTTTGTGGGGCATGCCCCAAAGAATTCAGCTCTTTTGCCTGTAAAAGAAAAATACAACCCCCCCCAACATTAAAACCCACCACCCACATACCCCTAATCTAACCCAAACCCCCCTTAAAATAACCTAACACTAATCCCCTGAAGATCATCCTACCTTGAGTCGTCTTCACTCAGCCAAGCAGCGATGGAACCGAAGAGGAGACCCGGAGCGGAAGAAGTTATCCTCCAAGCGGCGCTGAAGAAATCTTCCATCCGATGAAGTGATCCTCCAAGCGGCGCTGAATAAGTTTTCCATCCGGGTGATGTCATCTTCCAAGAGGCGCTGAAGAAGTCTTCTATCCGGGCGATGTCATCTTCCAAGCGGGGTCTTCAATCTTCAACCCGCCGACGCGGAAGATCCTTCTTTACCGACGGACTACCGACGAATGAAGGCTCCTTTAAGGGACGTCATCCAAGATGGCGTCCCTTCAATTCCGATTGGCTGTTAGGATTCTATCAGCCAATCGGAATTAAGGTAGGAAAAATCTGATTGGCTGATTGAATCAGCCAATCAGAATCCTATCAGCCAATCGGAATTGAAGGGACGCCATCTTGGATGACGTCCCTTAAAGGAGCCTTCATTCATCGGTAGTCCGTCGGTAAAGAAAGATGTTCCGCACCGGCGGGATGAAGATTGAAGACCCCGCTTGGAAGATGACATCGCCCGGATAGAAGACTTCTTCAGCACCTCTTGGAAGATGACATCGCCCGGATGGAAGACTTCTTCAGCGCCGCTTGGAGGATCACTTCATCGGATGGAAGATTTCTTCAGCACCGCTTGGAGGATAACTTCTTCCGCTCCGGGTCTCCTCTTCGGTTCCATCGTTGCTCGGCTGAGTGAAGACAACTCAAGGTAGGATGATCTTCAGGGGATTAGTGTTAGGTTATTTTAAGGGGGGTTTGGGTTAGATTAGGGGTATGTGGGTGGTGGGTTTTAATGTTGGGAGGGGTTGAATTTTTCTTTTACAGGCAAAAGAGCTGAATTCTTTGGGGCATGCCCCACAAAAGGTCTTTTTAAGGGTAAGGTAAAAGAGCTTTGAACTTTTTTAATTTAGAATAGGGTAGGGCATTTTTTTTATTTTGGGGGGGTTTGTTATTTTATTAGGGGGCTTAGATTAGGTGTAAGTAGCTTAAAATTGTTGTAATATTTTTAAAATGTTTGTAACTTATTTTTTTTTATTTTTTGTAACTTAGCTTTTTTTATTTTTTGTACTTTAGTTAGTTTATGTAATTGTATTTAATTGTAGTTATTTGTAGTTAATTTATTTAATTAATTTAATGATAGTGTAGTGTTAGGTTTAATTGTAACTTAGGTTAGGATTTATTTTACAGGTAATTTTGTATTTCTTTTAGCTAGGTAGTTATTAAATAGTTAATAACTATTTAATAACTATTCTAACTAGCTAAAATAAATACAAAGTTACCTGTAAAATAAATATAATTCCTAAGATAGCTACAATGTAATTATTAATTATATTGTAGCTATCTTAGGGTTTATTTTACAGGTAAGTATTTAGTTTTAAATAGAAATAATTTATTTAAGTATAGTGTAGTGTTAGGTGTAATTGTAACTTAGGTTAGTTTTTATTTTACAGGTAAATTTCAGTTTATTTTAGCTAGGTAAGCTATTAAATAGTTAATAACTATTTAATAGCTATTGTACCTAGTTAAAATAAATTGAAATTTGCCTGTAAAATAAAAATAAATCCTAACATAGCTACAATATAATTATCATTTATATTGTAGCTATATTAGGGTTTATTTTAAAGGTAAGTATTTAGTTTTAAATAGGATTAATTTAGTTCATGATAGAAATATTATTTAGATTTATTTAATTAATATTTAAGTTAGGGGTTGTTAGGGTTAGTGTTAGACTTAGGTTTAGGGGTTAATAATTTTATTACAGTGGCGGCGGTGTAGTGGGGGGCAGGATAGGGGTTAATAAATGTATTATAGGTGGCGACGGTGTAGGGGGGGCAGGATAGGGGTTAATAAATTGAATATAGGTTGCGGCGGGTTCAGGGAGCGTTGGTTTAGGGGTTAAACTATTTATTTAGTTGCGGCGAGGTGCGGGATCAGCAGGATAGGGGTTAATAACTTTATTATAGAGGGCGGCGGTAAAGGGGGGGCAGGATAGGGGTTACTAGGTATAATGTAGGTGGCAGCGGTGTCCGGGAGCGGCGGTTTAGGGGTTAATACATTTATAAGAGTTGCGGCGGGGTCTAGGAGCGGCGGTTTAGGGGTTAGTAACTTTATTTAGTTGCGGGGGGCCCCGGGGTGCCGGTATAGGGGGTAGAACAGTGTAGTTTAGTGTGGGTGCTTAGTTACAGGCTAGCAAAAAAGCTGTAAAAAAGCCGAAGAGCAGCGAGATCGGATGAGTGATAACTATCAAAGTCCGCTGCTCATCGCCCCGTACTTGGTGCGCAGCTTTTTGACAGCTTTTTTGATAACTTAGGCAAATTTTTGCAGGTCCGCGGCGGCAATGTGAGGCGAGCTTAGGCGGGCGTATTGGGCCGGCGAAGGCAGGAAAAGTAGACACGTTGATAACTAGGCCCCATAGTAGGTAGTAGAGAACAAAAAGGCACAGTAAATAATAAATAGCCTAATGCGAGTTTGCAGTCCCACCAAGCTCAGGAGTGTATCTTAAAACAGACACTGATGATACAGAAAAAATAACAGACATTAAAAATTAGCTGATGTACACTGTTAAACTTCACAGCAAGAGGAAATAAAGTATAAAATAAATATTCTAAACTAGTAGTCCAGTGCAATATTTGTTGTGATGGTATATACTATAATGAGAGTACCACATGCAGAATCATGCCAGGCTGACAAATATTTTTTCTCTTGTTAAGTGTATCCAGTCCACGGATCATCCATTACTTGTGGGATATTCTCCTTCCCAACAGGAAGTTGCAAGAGGATCACCCACAGCAGAGCTGCTATATAGCTCCTCCCCTCACTGCCATATCCAGTCATTCTCTTGCAACTCTCAACAAAGATGGAGGTAGTAAGAGGAGAGTGGTGTATTATAGTTAGTTTTCTTTCTTCAATCAAAAGTTTATTATTTTTAAATGGTACCGGAGTGTACTATTTTCTCTCAGGCAGCATTTAGAAGAAGAATCTGCCTGCGTTTTCTATGATCTTAGCAGAAGTAACTAAGATCCACTGCCGTTCTCACATACAGGGAGTGCAGAATTATTAGGCAAATGAGTATTTTGACCACATCATCCTCTTTATGCATGTTGTCTTACTCCAAGCTGTATAGGCTCGAAAGCCTACTACCAATTAAGCATATTAGGTGATGTGCATCTCTGTAATGAGAAGGGGTGTGGTCTAATGACATCAACACCCTATATCAGGTGTGCATAATTATTAGGCAACTTCCTTTCCTTTGGCAAAATGGGTCAAAAGAAGGACTTGACAGGCTCAGAAAAGTCAAAAATAGTGAGATATCTTGCAGAGGGATGCAGCACTCTTAAAATTGCAAAGCTTCTGAAGCGTGATCATCGAACAATCAAGCGTTTCATTCAAAATAGTCAACAGGGTCAAAAGAAGCGTGTGGAAAAACCAAGGCGCAAAATAACTGCCCATGAACTGAGAAAAGTCAAGCGTGCAGCTGCCAAGATGCCACTTGCCACCAGTTTGGCCATATTTCAGAGCTGCAACATCACTGGAGTGCCCAAAAGCACAAGGTGTGCAATACTCAGAGACATGGCCAAGGTAAGAAAGGCTGAAAGACGACCACCACTGAACAAGACACACAAGCTGAAACGTCAAGACTGGGCCAAGAAATATCTCAAGACTGATTTTTCTAAGGTTTTATGGACTGATGAAATGAGAGTGAGTCCAGATGGATGGGCCCGTGGCTGAATTGGTAAAGGGCAGAGAGCTCCAGTCCGACTCAGACGCCAGCAAGGTGGAGGTGGAGTACTGGTTTGGGCTGGTATCATCAAAGATGAGCTTGTGGGGCCTTTTCGGGTTGAGGATGGAGTCAAGCTCAACTCCCAGTCCTACTGCCAGTTTCTGGAAGACACCTTCTTCAAGCAGTGGTACAGGAAGAAGTCTGCATCCTTCAAGAAAAACATGATTTTCATGCAGGACAATGCTCCATCACACCCGTCCAAGTACTCCACAGCGTGGCTGGCAAGAAAGGGTATAAAAGAAGAAAATCTAATGACATGGCCTCCTTGTTCACCTGATCTGAACCCCATTGAGAACCTGTGGTCCATCATCAAATGTGAGATTTACAAGGAGGGAAAACAGTACACCTCTCTGAACAGTGTCTGGTAGGCTGTGGTTGCTGCTGCACGCAATGTTGATGGTGAACAGATCAAAACACTGACAGAATCCATGGATGGCAGGCTTTTGAGTGTCCTTGCAAAGAAAGGTGGCTATATTGGTCACTGATTTGTTTTTGTTTTGTTTTTGAATGTCAGAAATGTATATTTGTGAATGTTGAGATGTTATATTGGTTTCACTGGTAAAAATAAATAATTGAAATGGGTATATATTTGTTTTTTGTTAAGTTGCCTAATAATTATGCACAGTAATAGTCACCTACACACACAGATATCCCCCTAAAATAGCTATAACTAAAAACAAACTAAAAACTGCTTCCAAAACTATTCAGCTTTGATATTAATGAGTTTTTTGGGTTCATTGAGAACATGGTTGTTGTTCAATAATAAAATTAATCCTCAAAAATACAACTTGCCTAATAATTCTGCACTCCCTGTATGTCTGAGGAGTGAGGTAACTTCAGAGGGGGAATGGCGTGCAGGTTATCCTGCAATAAGGTATGTGCAGTTAACATTTTTCTAGGGATGGAATTTGCTAGAAAATGCTGCTGATACCGGATTAATGTAAGTTAAGCCTAAATACAGTGATTTAATAGCGACTGGTATCAGGCTTATTACCAGAGATACATACTCTTATAAAAGTGCAATATAAAACGTTTGCAGGCATGTTTAATCGTTTTTATATATGCTTGGTGATAAAATTTATTGGGGCCTAGTTTTTTTCCACATGGCTGGCTTGATTTTTGCTTAGAAACATTTTCGTGAGGATTTCAACTGTTATAATATGAGTGGGAGGGGCCTATTTTAGCGCTTTTTGTGCAGCTAAAATTACAGACAGAGACATTCAGCTTCCCTCTGCATGATACAGGACATCTCTGAAGGGCTCAAAAGGCTTCAAAAGTCGTGTTTGAGGAAGGTAACAGCCACAGTAGAGCTGTGGCAGTTGTGACTGTTTTTAAAAACGTTTTTTTCATTTGTTATTCCGTTTTTGGTATTAAGGGGTTAATCATCCATTTGCAAGTGGGTGCAATGCTCTGCTAACTTGTTACATACACTGTAAAAATTTCGTTAGTGTAACTGCCTTTTTTCACTGTTATTTCAAATTTTGACAAAATTTGTTTTTCTTAAAGGCGCAGTAACGTTTTTTATATTGCTTGTTAACTTGGTTTAAAGTGTTTTCCAAGCTTGCTAGTCTCATTGCTAGTCTGTACAAACATGTCTGACACAGAGGAAACTACTTGTTCATTATGTTTAAAAGCCATGGTGGAGCCCCATAGGAGAATGCGTACTAAATGTATTGATTTCACCTTAAACAGTAAAGATCAGTCTTTATCTATAAAAGAATTGTCACCAGAGGGTTCTGTCGAGGGGGAAGTTATGCCGACTAACTCTCCCCACGTTTCGGACCCTTTGCCTCCCGCTCAAGGGACTCACGCTAATATGGCGCCAAGTACATCAGGGACGTCCATAGCGATTACTTTGCAGGACATGGCTGCGATCATGAATAATACCCTGTCAGCGGTATTAGCCAGATTGCCTGAATTTAGAGGCAAGCGCGATAGCTCTGGGGTTAGACGAGATACAGAGCGCGTAGATGCTGTAAGAGCCATGTCTGATACTGCGTCACAATATGCAGAACCTGAGGACGGAGAGCTTCAGTCTGTGGGTGACATCTCTGACTCGGGGAAACCTGATTCAGATATTTCTAATTTTAAATTTAAGCTTGAGAACCTCCGTGTGACACAATTGCAGTGCCAGAGAAATTGTGTAGACTGGATAAATACTATGCAGTGCCGGTGTGCACTGATGTTTTTCCAATACCTAAAAGGTTTACAGAAATTATTAGTAAGGAGTGGGATAGACCCGGTGTGCCATTTTCCCCCCCTCCTATATTTAGAATTTTTTTTCCAATAGACGCCACTACACGGGACTTATGGCAGACGGTCCATAAGGTGGAGGGAGCAGTTTCTATTTTAGCAAAGCGTACCACTATCCCGGTTGAGGAAAGTTGTGCTTTTTCAGATCCAATGGATAAAAAATTAGAGGGTTACCTTAAGAAAATGTTTATTCAACAAGGTTTTATTTTACAGCCCCTTGCATGCATTGCGCCTGTCACTGCTGCGGCGGCATTCTGGTTTGAGGCCCTGGAAGAGGCCATCCATACAGCTCCATTAACTGAAATCATTGACAAGCTTAGAACACTTAAGCTAGCTAACTCATTTGTTTCTGATGCCATTGTTCATTTGACTAAATTAACGGCTAAGAATTCTGGATTCGCCATCCAAGCGCGTAGGGCGCTATGGCTTAAATCCTGGTCAGCTGACGTGACTTCAAAGTCTAAATTACTCAACATTCCTTTCAAGGGGCAGACCTTATTCGGGCCTGGTTTGAAATAAATTATTGCTGACATTACTGGAGGTAAGGGTCATACCCTTCCTCAGGACAGGGCCAAATCAAGGGCCAAACAGTCTAATTTTCATGCCTTTCGAAATTTCAAGGCAGGTGCAGCATCAACTTCCTCTGCTTCAAAACAAGAGGGAACTTTTGCTCAATCCAAGCAGGCCTGGAAATCTAACCAGTCCTGGAACAAGGGCAAGCAGGCCAGAAAGCCTGCTGCTGCCTCCAAGACAGCATGAAGGAACGGCCCCCTATCCGTCAACAGATCTAGTAGGGGGCAGACTTTCTCTCTTCGCCCAGGCGTGGGCAAGAGATGTTCAGGATCCCTGGGCGTTGGAGATCATATCTCAGGGATATCTTCTGGACTTCAAAGCTTCTCCTCCACAAGGGAGATTTCACCTTTCAAGATTATCTGCAAACCAGATAAAGAAAGAGGCATTCCTACGCTGCGTGCAAGACCTTCTAGTAATGGGAGTGATCCATCCAGTTCCGCAGACGGAACGAGGACTGGGTTTTTATTCAAATCTGTTTGTGGTTCCCAAAAAAGAGGGAACCTTCAGACCAATTTTGGATCTAAAGATCTTAAACAAATTCCTCAGAGTTCCATCATTCAAGATGGAAACTATTCGGACCATCTTACCCATGATCCAAGAGGGTCAGTACATGACCACAGTGGACTTAAAGGATGCCTACCTTCACATTCCGATTCACAAGAATCATCATCGGTTCCTAAGGTTTGCCTTTCTAGAAAGGCATTACCAATTTGTAGCTCTTCCCTTCGGGTTGGCTACAGCCCCGAGAATTTTTACAAAGGTTCTGGGCTCACTTCTGGCGGTTCTAAGACCGCGAGGCATAGCGGTGGCTCCTTATCTAGACGACATCCTGATACGGGCGTCAAGCTTTCAAACTGCCAAGTCTCATACAGAGATAGTTCTGGCATTTCTGAGTTCACATGGGTGGAAAGTGAACGAAGAAAAGAGTTCTCTATCTCCTCTCACAAGAGTTTCCTTCCTAGGGACTCTTATAGATTCTGTAGAAATGAAAATTTACCTGACGGAGTCCAGGTTATCAAAACTTCTAAATGCTTGCCGTGTTCTTCACTCCATTCCGTGCCCTGCGGTGGCTCAGTGCATGGAAGTAATCGGCTTAATGGTAGCGGCGATGGACATAGTGCCATTTGCGCGCCTGCATCTCAGACCGCTGCAATTATGCATGCTCAGTCAGTGGAATGGGGATTACACAGATTTGTCCCCTCTACTAAATCTTGATCAGGAAACCAGAGATTCTCTTCTCTGGTGGTTATCTCGGGTCCACCTGTCCAAGGGTATGACCTTTCGCAGGCCAGATTGGACGATTGTAACAACAGATGCCAGTCTTCTAGGTTGGGGTGCAGTCTGGAACTCCCTGAAGGCTCAGGGTTCATGGACTCAGGAGGAGAAACTCCTCCCAATAAATATTCTGGAGTTAAGGGCTATATTCAATGCTCTTCTAGCTTGGCCTCAGTTAGCAACACTGAGGTTCATCAGATTTCAGTCGGACAACATCACGACTGTGGCTTACATCAACCATCAAGGGGGAACCAGGAGTTCCCTAGCAATGTCAGAAGTCTCCAAGATTATTCGCTGGGCAGAGACTCGCTCTTGCCACCTATCAGCGATCCATATCCCGGGCGTAGAGAACTGGGAGGCGGATTTTCTAAGTTGCCAGACTTTTCATCTGGGGGAGTGGGAGCTCCATCCGGAGGTGTTTGCTCAATTGGTCCATCGTTGGGGCAAACCAGAACTGGATCTCATGGCATCTCACCAGAACGCCAAGCTTCCTTGTAACGGATCCAGGTCCAGGGACCCAGAAGCGACGCTGATAGATGCTCTAGCAGCTCCTTGGTTCTTCAACCTGGCTTATGTGTTTCCACTGTTTCCTCTGCTCCCTCGACTGATTGCCAAAATCAGACAGGAGAGAGCATCGGTGATTCTGATAGCGCCTGCGTGGCCACGCAGGACCTGGTATGCAGACCTGGTGGACATGTCATCCTTTCCACCATGGACTCTGCCTCTGAGACAAGACCTTCTAATACAAGGTCCTTTCAATCATCCGAATCTAATTTCTCTGAGACTGACTGCATGGAGATTGAACGCTTGATCCTATCAAAGCGTGGCTTCTCCGAGTCAGTCATTGATACCTTAATACAGGCACAAAAGCCTGTCACCAGGAAAATCTACCCTAAGATATGGCGTAAATATCTTCATTGGTGTGAATCCAAGAATTACTCATGGAGTAGGGTTAGGATTCCTAGGATATTGTCCTTCCTCCAAGAGGGTTTGGACAAAGGATTATCAGCTAGTTCTTTAAAGGGACAGATTTCTGCTCTGTCTATTCTTTTACACAAGCGTCTGGCAGAAGTTCCAGACGTTCAGGTATTAAGCCTGTGTTTAAACCTGTTGCTCCTCCATGGAGCTTAAACTTGGTTCTTAAAGTTCTTCAAGGGGTTCCGTTTGAACCCCTTCATTCTATTGATATCAAACTTTTATCATGGAAAGTTCTGTTTCTGATGGCTATTTCCTCGGCTCGAAGAGTCTCTGAGTTATCTGCCTTACATTGTGATTCTCCTTATCTGAGCTTTCATTCAGATAAAGTAGTTCTGCGTACAAAACCTGGGTTTTTACCCAAGGTGGTTTCTAACAAGAATATCAATCAAGAGATTGTTGTTCCATCATTGTGTCCTAATCCTTCTTCAAAGAAGGAACGTCTTTTGCATAATTTAGACGTAGTCCGTGCCTTGAAGTTTTACTTACAAGCTACTAAAGATTTTCGTCAAACATCTAACCTGTTTGTTGTTAACTCTGGACAGAGGAGAGGTCAAAAGGCCTCGGCAACCTCTCTTTCTTGTTGGCTTCGGAGTATAATCCGTTTAGCCTATGAGACTGCTGGACAGCAGCCCCCTGAAAGGATTACAGCTCATTCTACTAGAGCTGTGGCTTCCACCTGGGCCTTTAAAAATTAGGCTTCTGTTGAACAGATTTGCAAGGCTGCGACTTGGTCTTCGCTTCATACCTTTTCAAAATTTTACAAATTTGACACTTTTGCTTCTTTGGAGGCTGTTTTTGGGAGAAAGGTTCTACAGGCAGTGGTTCCTTCCGTTTAAGTTCCTGCCTTGTCCCTCCCATCATCCGTGTACTTTAGCTTTGGTATTGGTATCCCACAAGTAATGGATGATCCGTGGACTGGATACACTTAACAAGAGAAAACATAATTTATGCTTACCTGATAAATTTATTTCTCTTGTAGTGTATCCAGTCCACGGCCCGCCCTGTCCTTTTAAGGCAGGTCTAAATTTAATTAAACTACAGTCACCACTGCACCCTATGGTTTCTCCTTTCTCGGCTTGTTTCGGTCGAATGACTGGATATGGCAGTGAGGGGAGAAGCTATATAGCAGCTCTGCTGTGGGTGATCCTCTTGCAACTTCCTGTTGGGAAGGAGAATATCCCACAAGTAATGGATGATCCGTGGACTGGATACACTACAAGAGAAATAAATTTATCAGGTAAGCATAAATTATGTTTTTTACAGCATTTGCACCTATACGGCTAGATTTAGAGTTTTGTCGGTAACGACCCGCATAGCTAACACTGTTTTTTTTCCCCCGCACCTTTTAAATACCGCTGGTATGTAGAGTTCACAGAATGGCTGCGTTAGGCTCCAAAAAAGGAGCGTAGAGCATAATTTACCGCCACTGCAACTCTCAATACCAGCGGTGCTTACGGATTCGGCCAGCTTCAAAAACGTGCTCGTGCACGATTCCCCCATAGGAAACAATGGGGCAGTTTGAGCTGAAAAAAAAAGCAAAAAAGCAGCGTTCAGCTCCTAACGCAGCCCCATTGTTTCCTATGGGGAAACACTTCCTATGTCTGCACCTAACACCCTAACATGTACCCCGAGTCTACACACCCCTAGCCTTACACTTATTAACCCCTAATCTGCCGCCCCCGCTATCGCTGACCCCTGCATATTTTTTTAACCCCTAATCTGCTGCTCCGTACACCGCCGCAACCTACGTTATCCCTATGTACCCCTAATCTGCTGCCCCTAACACCGCCGACCCCTATATTATATTTATTAACCCCTAATCTGCCCCCTCCAACGTCGCCGCTACCTACCTACAATTATTAACTCCTAATCTGCTGACCGGACCCCACCGCTACTATAATAAAGTTATTAACCCCTAATCCGCCTCACTCCCGCCTCAATAACCCTATAATAAATAGTATTAACCCCTAATCTGCCCTCCCTAACATCACCGACACCTAACTTCAAGTATTAACCCCTAATCTGCCGACCGGACCTCACCGCTACTCTATTAAATTTATTAACCCCTAAAGCTAAGTCTAACCTTAACACCCCCCTAAGTTAAATATAATTTAAATCTAACGAAATAAAATAAATCTTATTAAATAAATTATTCCTATTTAAAGCTAAATACTTACCTGTAAAATAAACCCTAATATAGCTACAATATAAATTATAATTATATTGTAGCTATTTTAGGGTTTATATTTATTTTACAGGCAACTTTGTATTTATTTTAACCAGGTACAATAGCTATTAAATAGTTAATAACTATTTAATAGTTACCTAGTTAAAATAATTACCAAATTACCTGTAAAATAAATCCCAACCTAAGTTACAATTAAACCTAACACTACACTATCAATAAATTAATTAAATAAATTACCTACAATTATCTACAATTAAACCTAACACTACACTATCATTAAATTAATTAAATAAATTACCTACAAATACCTACAAATAAATACAATTAAATAAACTAACTAAAGTACAAAAAATAAAAAAAGCTAAGTTACAAAAAATAAAAAAATAATTTACAAACATAATAAAAATATTACAACAATTTTAAACTAATTACACCTACTCTAAGCCCCCTAATAAAATAACAAAGCCCCCCAAAATAAAAAAAAAATGCCCTACCCTATTCTAAAATTAAAATTGAAAAGCTCTTTTACCTTACCAGCCCTTAAAAGGTCCTTTTGCGGGGCATGTCCCAAATAAATCAGCTCTTTTGCCTGTAAGAAATCAGCTCTTTTGGCTGTAAAAAACCCCACAATACCACCCCCAAACATTACAACCCACCACCCACATACCCCTAATCTAACCCAAACCCCCCTTAAATAAACCTAACACTAAGCCCTTGAAGATCTTCCTACCTTGTCTTCACCACGCCGGGTATCACCGATCGGTCCTCCAGAGGGTCCCGAAGTCTTCATCCTATCCGGCAATAAGAAGTCCAGAAGAGGCTCCAAAGTCTTCATCCTATCTGGGCAGAAGAGGAGATCCGGACCGGCAAACATCTTCATCCAAGCGGCATCTTCTATCTTCATCCATCTGACGACGAGCGGCTCCATCTTCAAGACCTTCGGCATGGATCCATCCTCTTCTTCCGACGTCCTAACACAGAATGAAGGCTCCTTTAAGGGACGTCATCCAAGATGGCGTCCCTCGAATTCCGATTGGCTGATAGGATTCTATCAGCCAATCGGAATTAAGGTAGGAAAAATTTGATTGGCTGATGGAATCAGCCAATCAGATTCAAGTTCAATCCGATTGGCTGATCCAATCAGCCAATCAGATTGAGCTCGCATTCTATTGGCTGATCGGAACAGCCAATAGAATGCGAGCTCAATCTGATTGGCTGATGGAGGACCGATCGGTGATACCCGGCGTGGTGAAGACAAGGTAGGAAGATCTTCAGGGGCTTAGTGTTAGGTTTATTTAAGGGGGGTTGGGTTAGATTAGGGGTATGTGGGTGGTGGGTTGTAATGTTGGGGGGTGGTATTGTGTTTTTTTTTACAGGCAAAAGAGCTGATTTCTTTGGGGCATGCCCCGCAAAAGGCCCTTTTAAGGGCTGGTAAAGTAAAAGAGCTTTTCAATTTTAATTTTAGAATAGGGTAGGGCATTTTATTTATTTTGGGGGTCTTTGTTATTTTATTAGGGGGCTTAGAGTAGATGTAATTAGTTTAAAAAAATTTAATATTTTTATTATGTTTGTAAATTATGTTTGTAAATTATTTTTTTTATTTTTGTAACTTAGCTTTTTTTTATTTTTTGTACTTTAGTTAGTTTATTTAATTGTATTTATTTGTAGGTAATTTATTTAATTAATTTAATGATAGTGTAGTGTTAGGTTTAATTATAGATAATTGTAGGTAATTTATTTAATTAATTTAGGGGGTTAGGGTTAGGGTTAGACTTAGCTTTAGGGGTTAATAAATTTAATAGAGTAGCGGTGAGGTCCGGTCGGCAGATTAGGGGTTAATACTTGAAGTTAGGTGTCGGTGATGTTAGGGAGGGCAGATTAGGGGTTAATACTATTTATTATAAGGTTATTGAGGCGGGAGTGAGGCGGATTAGGGGTTAATAACTTTATTATAGTAGCGGTGAGGTCCGGTCGGCAGATTAGGGGTTAATAATTGTAGGTAGGTAGCGGCGACGTTGGGGGGGGCAGATTAGGGGTTAATAAATATAATATAGGGGTCGGCGGTGTTAGGGGCAGCAGATTAGGGGTACATAGGGATAACGTAGGTTGCGGCGGTGTGCGGTCGGTTGATTAGGGGTTAAAAAATTTTATTAGAGTGGCGGCGGTGTGGGGGGGGCCTCGGTTTAGGGGTACATAGGTAGTTTATGGGTGTTAATGTACTTTAGAGCACAGTAGTTAAGAGCTTTATGAACCGGCGTTAGCCCAGAAAGCTCTTAACTCCTGGCTTTTTGCTGCGGCTGGAGTTTTCTCGTTAGAGTTCTAACGCTCACTTCAGCCAAGACTCTAAATACCAGCGTTAGAAAGATCCCATTGAAAAGATAGGATACGCAAATGGAGTAGGGGGATCTGCGGTATGGAAAAGTCGCGGCTGCAAAGTTAGCGTTAGACCCTTTCCTGACTGACTCTAAATACCAGCGGTAGCCCAAAACCAGCGTTAGGAGCCCCTAACGCGGGTTTTGACGGCTAACGCCAAACTCTAAATCTAGCCGACAGTGACATAGAGTGGAACCAAGTTGTATTGCCATTTAGAGGAATCATGATACGCTCATTTATGTATTTTTTTATTATTAAGCTGAATTTTATATTTTTTTTACTATTTTCAAAAAACATTTTTTTTACTTTTTTATTTTTTCCCCCAGATCCCCAAGACTTATACCATTGGAAAGGTTAGGTGATTACTGTAGCTGCTTAGATCCCTGAGATACAGGTTTCTAAGCAGCATGCCCCCTTTCCCTATACTTTGTATTGACAATTTTAAATAAAGTTGCGCGATGACGTCATCACGTCATTGCGCGTGACGTCACCGCACGTAACGGGAAGCCCCAGCGATGCCTGTCACTATGCAGGCCCGATTGCCGGGGTAGGAGCTGGTGGGGGCCCCCAGATTGCAAAAAAAGGTAATTTAGTGCTAATGATGGCTCTGAGCCGTCATTAGCACTCAAGGGGTTAAAGTGATACCACATTTTTTCTTTCATGATTCAGATAGAGCATGGAATTTTAAGCAACTTTCTAATTTACTCCTATTATCAATTTTTCTTTGTTCTTTTTCTATCTTTATTCGAAAAAGCAGAAATGTAAGGTTAGGAGCCAGCCCATTTTTGGTTCAGAACCTGGGTACAGCTTGCCGATTGGGGTTTAGTATAACTTTAAATGTACATTTATATATATATATATATATATATATATATATATATATATATATATATATATAAAAATATATATATATATATATATATACTGTATATCTGATACTGTTCATGTAAAATACACTTCTATACCTTTATATCTATAGGAATAGATATATAGGTTTATATATACTTTATATATATATACTAGTCCTAAAGCCCGTTCACACGGGCCATTTTTTGCAGTACATCGGTCCCACCCCTTGCTCTCTCTCCCTCTCCCTTTCTTTTGCTCTCTCTCTCCCCCTCTATTTTGCTCTCTCTCCCCCTCTCTTTTGCGCTCTCTCGCTCCACCTCTCTTTTGCTCTCTCTCCCCCTCTCTTTTGCTCTCTCCCCCTCTCTTTTGCTCTCTCTCCCCTCTCTTTTGCTCTTTCCCCTCTTGTTGCTCTTTCCCCTCTCTTTTGCTCCCTCTCCCCTTTTGCGCTCTCTCTACCCCTCTCTTTTGCGCTCTCTCCCCTCTCTTTTGTGCTCTTTCTCTCCCCCCTCTCTTTTGCGCTGTCTCTCTCCTCCCTCTCTTTTGCGCTCTCTCTCCCCCTCTCTTTTGCGCTCTCTCGCTCCACCTCTCTTTTGCGCTCTCTCGCTCCACCTCTCTTTTGCTCTCTCTACCCCCTCTCTTTTGCTCTCTCTCTTTCTCCCCCCTCTCTTTTGCTCTTTCTCCCCCCTCTCTTTTGCTCTTTCTCCCCCCTCTCTTTTGCTCTCTCTCCCCCTCTCTTTTGTTCTCTCTCCCCCTCTCTTTTGCTCTCTCCCCCTCTCTTTTGCTCTCCCTTTCCCCCTCTCTTTTGCTCTCCCTTTCCCCCTCTCTTTTGTGCTCTCTCTCCCCAACTCTTTTGCACTCTCTCTCTCCCCCTCTCTTTTGCGCTCTCTCTCTCCCCTCTCTTCAGCTATCTCCCCCCTTTCTTCTGCGCTCTCTCCCCCTCTCTTTTGTGCTCTCTCTCTCTCCCCCTCTCTTTTGCACTCTCTCCCCCTCTCTTTTGTGCTCTCTCTCCCCCTCTCTTTTGTGCTCTCTCTCTCCTCCCTCTCTTTTGTGCTCTCTCTCTCTCCCCTCTCTTTTGCTCTCTCTCTCTCCCCCTCTCTTTTGCTCTGTCTCTCTCCCCTCTCTTTTGCTCTCTCTCTCCATCCCTCTCTTTTGCTCTCTCTCCCCCTCTCTCTCTCCCCTCTAACCCCTCTTTTGCTCTCTCTCTCCCCCTCTCTATTGCTCTCTCTCCTCCTCTCTCTCCCCCCTCGCTTCTTTTGCTCTCTCTCTTCCCCTCTCATTTGCGCGCTCTCTCTCCCCCTCTCTTTTGCTCTGTCTCTCTCCCCTCTCTTTTGCTCTCTCTCTCCATCCCTCTCTTTTGCTCTCTCTCTCCATCCCTCTCTTTTGCTCTCTCTCCCCCTCTCTCTCTCCCCTCTAACCCCTCTTTTGCTCTCTCTCTCCCCCCTCTCTATTGCTCTCTCTCCTCCTCTCTCTCCCCCCCCGCTTCTTTTGCTCTCTCTCTTCCCTTCTCATTTGCGCGCTCTCTCTCCCCTCTCTTTTGCTCTGTCTCTCTCCCCTCTCTTTTGCTATCTCTCGCCATCCCTCTATTTTGCTCTCTCTCCCCCCTCTCTCTCTCCCCTCTCCCCCCTCTTTTGCTCTCTATCTCCCCTCTCTATTGCTCTCTCTCTCCCCCTCTCTTTTGCTCTCTCCCCCTCTCTTTTGCTCTCCCTTTCCCCCTCTCTTTTGCTCTCCCTTTCCCCCTCTCTTTTGTGCTCTCTCTCCCCAACTCTTTTGCACTCTCTCTCTCCCCCTCTCTTTTGCGCTCTCTCTCTCCCCTCTCTTCAGCTATCTCCCCCCTTTCTTCTGCGCTCTCTCCCCCTCTCTTTTGTGCTCTCTCTCTCTCCCCCTCTCTTTTGCACTCTCTCCCCCTCTCTTTTGTGCTCTCTCTCCCCCTCTCTTTTGTGCTCTCTCTCTCCTCCCTCTCTTTTGTGCTCTCTCTCTCTCCCCTCTCTTTTGCTCTCTCTCTCTCCCCCTCTCTTTTGCTCTGTCTCTCTCCCCTCTCTTTTGCTCTCTCTCTCCATCCCTCTCTTTTGCTCTCTCTCCCCCTCTCTCTCTCCCCTCTAACCCCTCTTTTGCTCTCTCTCTCCCCCTCTCTATTGCTCTCTCTCCTCCTCTCTCTCCCCCCTCGCTTCTTTTGCTCTCTCTCTTCCCCTCTCATTTGCGCGCTCTCTCTCCCCCTCTCTTTTGCTCTGTCTCTCTCCCCTCTCTTTTGCTCTCTCTCTCCATCCCTCTCTTTTGCTCTCTCTCTCCATCCCTCTCTTTTGCTCTCTCTCCCCCTCTCTCTCTCCCCTCTAACCCCTCTTTTGCTCTCTCTCTCCCCCTCTCTATTGCTCTCTCTCCTCCTCTCTCTCCCCCCTCGCTTCTTTTGCTCTCTCTCTTCCCTTCTCATTTGCGCGCTCTCTCTCCCCTCTCTTTTGCTCTGTCTCTCTCCCCTCTCTTTTGCTATCTCTCGCCATCCCTCTATTTTGCTCTCTCTCCCCCCTCTCTCTCTCCCCTCTCCCCCCTCTTTTGCTCTCTATCTCCCCTCTCTATTGCTCTCTCTCGCCCTCTCTTCTTTTGCTCTCTCTCTTCCCCTCTCTTTTGCTCTCTCTCTTTCCCCCTGTTATTTTCTCTCTCCCCCTCTCTTTTGCTCTCTCTCTCCCCCTCTCTCTTCCCTCTCTTTTGCTCTTTCCCCTCTCTTTTGGTTTTTCCCCTCTGTTTTGCTCCCCCCCCCCCCCCTCTATTTAGCTCTTTCCCATCTCTTTTGCTCTCTCCCCCTCTCTTTCTATCTCCTTCCTCTCACTACCGTGCCCGGCCCCGCCATATTCGACCATGCCCCGCTCACACCCGGCCACGCCTGCTTACAACCACCCAAACCCACTCATGCCTGACCACGCCCACTTCCGCCCACCGTCACCGTGCTGCCGTAGATCAGGTAGACTCTAAGGCCAGGTGTGTTTGTCCTTGTGCTATCTCTACTGCACATGACAGCTTCAGACAAACCAGGTAAACACATAAATTGTTCTTTTTCTGTTTGTTTTGTAAAGTCTGAGGACGGGGGCAACCCCGAAAACGTTCACTTAAAGTAAAGCTAGATTTATCAAATACGGAGAGTGCCTTTCTCATTTAATTGGTATATATATATATATATATATATATATATATATATATATATATATACACACTGTATATGTATTTAAGAATACATGGAACATAATCTTCTATGTAAAGAACATTGTTGGGTTAAGCATTCTTGAATGTACACAGTCGGGCTAAGGTGTTAGGTTTTTTGCACTTTTTTTAATTTTTTTTTTGCACTTTTCATGCTCCATTAAAGTCTATGGGCTCGATTCATCAAGATCTGAATGGAGCTTGATGCAGCTGTTTCCGCACGAGCCTTCAGGCACGCCGGCAAAAGGAGTTAAAAAGCAGCAGTCTTGACCCCTTAATGACCAGACCATTTTTCAATTTCTTACCCTTAAAGAGACATTAAAACCCAAAAAATTATTTCATGATTCAGACAGAGAATACAATTTTAAACAATGTTCAATTTACTTCTATTATTGAATTTGCTTCATTCTTTAGATATCCTTTGTTAAAGAAATAGCAGTGCACATGGGTGAGCCAATCACATGAGGCATCTATCAATGAGCAGCTACTGAGCCTATCTAGATATGCTTTTCAGAAAATAATATCAAGAGAATGAAACAAATTAGATAGTAGAAGTAAATTAGAAAGTTGTTTAAAATGGTATTATCTATCTGAATCATGCGAGGAAAAATTGTGGGTTTAATGTCCCTTTAAGGACCAGGGCTATTTTTACATTTCTGAGGTGTTTGTGTTTAGCTGTAATTTTCCTCTTACTCATATACTGTACACATATTATATACCGTTTTTCGCGCCATTAAATGGACTTTCTAAAGATACCATTATTTTCATCATATCTTATTATTTACTAAAAAAAAATGATAAAATATGATGAAAAAATGAACAAAAACACATTATTTCTAACTTTGACCCTCAAAATCTGTTACACATCTACAACCACCAAAAAACACCCATGCTAAATAGTTTCTAAATTTTGTCCTGAGTTTAGAAATACCCAATGTTTACATGTTCTTTGCGTTTTTTTGCAAGTTATAGGGCAATAAGTACAAATAGCACTTTACTATTTCCAAACCATTTTTTTTTTCAAAATTAGCGATAGTTACATTGTAACACTGATATCTGTCAGGAATCCGTGAAAAACCCTTGACATGTATATTTTTTTAGTAGACAACCCAAAATTAGCGATAGTTACATTGTAACACTGATATCTGTCAGGAATCCCTGAATAACCCTTGACATGAGTATATAATTTTTTAGTAGACAACCCAAAGTATTGATCTAGGCCCATTTTGGTATATTTCATGCCACCATTTCACCGCCAAATGTGATCAAATAAAAAAAATAGTTAACTTTTTTACAAACTTTAGGTTTCTCACTGAAATTATTTACAAACAGCTTGTGCTATTATGGCAAAAATTGTTGTAAATGCTTCTCTGGGATCCCCTTTGTTCAGAAATAGCAGACATATATGGCTTTAGCATTACTTTTTGGTAATTAGAAGGCCGCTAAATACTGCTGAGCACCACATTTGTATTATGCCCAGCAGTGAAGAGGTTAATTAGGTAGCTTGTAGGGAGCTTGTAGGGAGCTTGTAGGGTTAATTTTAGCTGTAGTGTAGTAGACAAACCAAAGTATTGAGCTAGGCCCATTTTTGTATATTTCTTGCCACCATATTACCACCAAATGCGATCAAATAAAAAAAAAATGTAAATTTTTTCACAAACTTTTTTACAAACATTAGGTTTCTCACTGAAATTATTTACAAACAGCTTGTGCAATTATGGCAAAAATGACTGTAAATGCTTCTCTGGGATCCCCTTTGTCCAGAAATAGCAGACATATATGGCTTTGGCATTGATTTTTGGTAATTAAAAGGCAGCTAATTGGTGCTTCGCCCACACTTGTATTAAGCCCAGCAGTGAAGGGGTTAATTAGGTAACTTGTAGGGTTAAGCCCATTTTTTAAAAATACTATTAAAAACAGGGGCACTTTCATTCATCAAAGTTAAGAAAGCAGCCGTTTTGATTAAAAACGTACCATTGTTCTTTTCACAGCCAGAGCAGCTTCCCCCACATGGAGATCCTCTCTCACAAGTCATCAATGACTAATCCGGCTTCCTCCAATCACGCCTTTCCCCAAAGGGGAGTCATTGCCTGAGGCCATGCCTTGATTGGAGGAATCCAGATTAGTTATTGCTGACGTGTGAAGAGAGGATCTCTACGGGTGCGGGAAGCTGCTCTGGCTGTGAAAAGAACAAAGGTACGTTTTTAAACAAAACGGCTGCTTTCTAAACTTTGATGAATAAAAGTGCCTCTGTTTTTAATAGTATTTTTAAAAACTGGGCTTTCATTCATCAAATTTTACCTTCACTTTAAGTACTGGCAGAAAGTCTGCCAGTATAAAAATAAAGGTGCTTTTTTTGTATTTTTTTTTTAAATATATTTTAAATTAAGTGTAGGATCCCCATTACCCCAACCACTCTGACCCCCCCCCCAAACAGCTCTCTAAGCCTCCCCCTTGACCTATTGGCTGCCATCTTAGGTACTGGCATCTGTCTGCCAGTACCCAGTTTACTAACAAATTTGCCATTTTAAAAAAAAATTAAAAAATATATAAACCCCCTATTTTGTGTAGTGTAGCTTCCCACCCCTCAATACCCTACCCCCACCCGGATCACTTTCCAAAAATGTTTTCCCTTTCCCCTCTACCTCCTCCGGCTGAACATTGAATTTGATGACCGTGTGCACACGTGCACACACGCACAGGCTCCCGAACCCCGCCCCCGCCTCCTTGCACGCTCACTGACAGGATCCTGAACTCACACCGGCGATGGGCCGTCCCCACTAACGATCGGCACCACCGCTGTCCGATGCAGAGAGGACCACAGAGTGGCCCTCTCTGCATCAGTAACTCTGCAAATCTATTTCTGCAGTGCCCCACTCATGGGGCATGTAGAAATAGTGCGATCTCACAATTTTTAGTGAGATAGCGGCAGGGAGAAGCCCAGGACTGCAGCGACATGCAGGGTACGTTGCTGGTCCTTAAGGGCATAACAACCAGCGTCGTACAGGGTACGGTGCTGGTTGTTAAGGGGTTAAGACCGCTGCTCCTTAAATCATCCGCCTGCTTTTGAGGCTGCGAACATCAATCTGCCCAATCGCATATGATCGGGTTGATTGACACCCCAAATCTGCAGGAATCGGCATTGCACAAGCAGTTCACCAGAACTGCTTGTGCAATGTTAAATGCAGACATTGTATGCTGTCGGCATTCAGCAATGTCAGGCGGACAATTGATAATCTGGCCCCTTAGAAAGAAGAAATTAACACGGTTGCATTATTTTTCTTGTGTGCGTCAGGTTTATGCTTGCACGCAAACTTTTTTACTTTCAACTTGTGATACTAGCGCAACCCAACATGCACAAAAAGCCTCCTTCTATCATAGTTTACGTTTGTGTGGGAGCGCTAAATTGTTCTCCACTCGTAATCTAGCCCCTGGTGAGCCAATGACAAGAGACAAATGTATATAGCCACCAATAACCAGCTAGCTCACAGTAGTATAAGATATATCCAAATTATTTTTCAACAAAGGATGCCAACAAAGTACATTTGTAAATAGAAGTTAATTTAAAAGTGCCTTAAAATTACATGTTCTATCTGAATCTTGCAAGTTTAAATTTGACTTTCAGTAAAATGTGACTTAAAGTAATATTTTTGTTAGCCCCTTTCTATAACAATTATTTGTAAAGCATTTTGACAGTGTGAGTGTTAATTATGTAAGATTCCATCATAATTACTGGCTAGGAACTCTGGTTGTTACAGCTTTATGGTGCTGCATCCATACGGTGCTCTTAATACTTATTTGAGTTAAGCACTGTATTTGCATCTTGCTGACTTAGACAGCTGGCTGGTTGTCTCTGTGTACCAATAATAACAACCGAAAAACAAACAGCACTACAGAGTGTACTATTGCTGTAATATTAGAGGGAAATGAGCAAATATTACTCTGTAGAAAGAACAATCATTGAAGACTTTGCCAGGCAAGATGGGACAGGTTACTACAACATATGAACTTATGTCTTGTGATACAATCATTTTTTACTTGTTTACAAAAAGAAAACAAGAAAAATATAGCATTGCAAGTATGAGAAGCTAAGCTGGATCTGATTCTGCACTTTATATTACTTCTTATAGGAAATTTAAAAGGACATCAGAATAAAAAATCAAAAAAATCTTTATTCCATCTAAAAAAGAATATTTTGAAATGCACTGCAGTCATAGCTGTGCGCACAGGGTGTCCCAGTTGTGCAGACGACCCTAGATTAAGCTAAATGACTTTTACCAGTGCACCTCTCTCACCTAGAGCCACTTGGAACTTTTAATACTTGCAAGCCCCTCTCTATTCAATGGAAGTAAGAGGGAAAGTGCAGACAGGGGTCATTGGCGTCAGGACCTGCCCGCCTGCTAGACTAGGGCTCAATTAAATCACTACCAATGCTGTAGCTGCCTTTGTGCTTTAATTTGAGCATGGCATGATGGTAGTCTGCATGTTATGCACAGTTTTTAGCAGCTTCAGCAGCCCAAGGAGACAATGAGGCCGATTTATCAATGTCTGGCAGACATGATCCGCTGTAGCGTATCATGTCTGCCAGACATAGCTGAATGCCGACAGCATACGCTGTTGGTATTTAACATTGCACAAGCAGTCCTAGTGAACTGCTTGTGCAATACCGCCCCCTGTAGATTTGTGGGTAATCGGCTGCTAGCAGGGGGTGTTAATCAACCTTATCGTACAAGATCAGGCGGATTGATGTCTGCAGCCTCAGAGCAGGTGGACGAGTTAAGGAGCAGCGGTCTTAAGACCGCTGCTTCTTAACTTTTGATTTCCGGCAAGCCTGTAGGCTTGCGCAGAATTAGAAGCATTCGTGCTGGTTGACCACTTGGTACATCGCCCCCTATATCTTAATGCACCTGGCAGTTACTTTCTCCCTGCACTGCATCAGGCAACCAGTGTGGGCGGGGCTTGGGGCACTGCTTCTGGTCCGCATGTATAGGGTTTGAGTTCTCTGCTTAACAATTTATACTAATTTTGTGTGCCTGGTTATCACTACTAGAAAATGTTGGTATTTTGTGCCATATTAGTTGAGTTTGTATCTTTAAAGGGACACTGAACCCAAATTTTTTCTTTCGTGATTCAGATAGAGCATGAAAGTTTAAGCAACTTTCTAATTTACTCCTATTATAAAATTCTCTTCATTCTCTTGGTATCTTTATTTGAAATGCAAGAATGTAAGTTTAAATGCCGGCCCATTTTTGGTGAACAACCTAGATTGTCCTTGCTAAAAAAGTGCTTTCCAGAGTTCTGAACCCAAAAAATAAACTTAGATGTCTTCTTTTTCAAATAAAGATAGCAAGAGAACAAAGAACAATTGATGATAGGAGTAAATTAGAAAGTTGCTGAAAATCGCATGCTCTATCTGAATCTTGAAAGAATAAAAAAATGGGTTCAGTGTCCCTTTTAGTAAAGTTCTTCCATGAAAACTTTGTTTTCTTTGGTTCTGTTTTCATTATAATTGATTCAAATGAATGTTCTTTCTTTTCACCTAATAAAAATCTCTGGGTGCTCACTACTCACCCTAATGAAATCTCCTGCTTACGCCTATGACTACAGTGATATTTTTACATTGGTATTATTGTGCTGTATAAACCATATTTTTCTGTGAGTTGTTCCTTTCAGCCAATAAGCAATAGGTATTGTTAATTGTTAGTTTAACTTTAAATGAAAAAGTCTTTATATAAACCTTAAAGAGACTCAGACTCAGATAGAGCATACGATTTTAAACAACATTTTAATTTCCTTTTGTGATCTAGTTTGCGTTATTCTCTTGGTATCCTTTGTTGAAAAGCATACATAGGTAGGCTCAGGAGCTGGGATCTAACTGCTGATTAGTGGCTGCACATGTATACCTCTTGTTATTAGCTTACAAATGTGCTCAGCTAGCTCTCAGTAGCGTATTGCTGCTCCTTCAATAAAGGATGCCAAAAGGATGAAGCAAATTTGACAACAAGTGAACTGGAAAGTTGTTTAAAAATTGTATGTTCTATCTGACTTATGAAAGAATAAAATGGGGTTCATGTCTCTTTAAAGGGCCATTATGCACCAAATTTTTCTTTGCATAAATGTTTTGTAGATGATCCATTTATATAGCCCATCTGGGAGTGTTTTTGTAACAATGTATAGTTTTGCTTATTTTTTAATAACATTGTGCTGATTTTCAGACTCCTAACCAAGCCCCTCAGTGTCAGAAGTATAAGCGCTTTCCAAGTCTATTGCTGGCTTCTGTTTGTATAATCTGTCGTTTCATATGCAGGGAAGGGGGGAGTGTCTGCAATTTAGCCACTTTCCCTGGGTGTTCCTGCTTATCTATTTAACAGAGCTAAACTTGGAGATTCTAAGTTTTCAATAAGTTTATTATTCTTTATAGCAGTGTCTATTACATGCAGTTATATGAAAATTGGTGTATACTGTCTCTTTAAGGTGTAGATAATGAATGAATATAAGATTGAAATATTTTAGTATTTTCAGCTGTTGTGAGACTATTTGTTTTTTTGACTATTTGCACAGACCAGCTGCCTCTCCCTTTTCTGTATCTTATTGGGTGTAAGGTCTAGTGCTCTCAAGCCCCTGATATAATGGATCTGGTAGCTGTAGGACTGCTATAACTAAACTTTAATATATCTGTCCCTCAGGTCCTGATTGATGAAGGTTAAGGCCAGACTTGCACAGACTGTATTCCTTATAAAAATGGGAACTGGTCCATCTTCCTGACACTAATTTCAAGCCTGGATGACTCCGTCCCTTCTTTCAATAACTGCCCCCCTCCTTATATAACCCCTTCTGATGAATGGAGCTTATTTAATCAATGACCTCCCTACAATAACAAAGAGATTAGATGGACATGTTTATTAAAGAACCTGTCAACGTTTCTGCCCAAAGCTGGATGTTCCTTGGGAACAATTAATCTTGACTTTTGTCCAGCAGGAGAAATTGCATTTTTATTACTCCTTCTTTTAAATATAATTCACTTTTTTCCCCAACAAAGTACTGGTGCATTAGTCAAAGAAATAGATTCCCAAATTAGATGGATGTCTTAAAATTATGCAAAATAAATCTTTCAGTGGTCTCCCCATGCATATTGTAGGAATAAATATATTAAAGGGACATAAAATCCCAAAGTTTTTTTTCCATAATTCAGATATAGCAGACAGTAACTATTTCCAATTTACTTCTAATATCAAATCTGCTTCATCCACTCTGTATCCTTTGTTGAGGAAGTAGCAATGCACTACTGGAAGAAAGCATAACACATCGGGTGAACAAATTACAAGGGGGCATATGTGTGCAGCCACCAATCAGCAGAGAACAAAGCAAATTAGATAATAGAAGAAAAATGGAAAGTTTTAAAAATTGTATGGAATATCTGTATCATGAAATATTAATTTTGACTTACTGTTCCTTTAATAAAATTAGCACATTTATCTTGATCAAAATGGAACAAATAAGGTGTAATATTTATTTAGGGCCAGATTACGAGTGCGAGCGATATCGGGCTTATTGTGGCTGTTTGTGTGCATCGATGTATGGCTCATATTACAAGTTGAAAGTAAACACGATCAATTGAGCGCAATTGAAGTTAAAGGGACATGAAACCCAAAAATTTTATTTCATGATTCAGATAGAGAATACAATTTTCAACAACATTCCAATTTACTTCTAATATCTAATTTGCTTAATTCTTTTGATATTCTTTGTTGACGAAATAGCAATGCACATGGGTTAGCCAATCACACGAGGCATCTATGGGCAGCCACCAATCAGCAGCGACTGAGCATATCTAGATATGCTTTTCAACAAAGGCTATCAAGAGAATGAAGCAAATTAGATAATAGAAGTGAATTTGAAAGTTGTTTAAAATGGCATGTTTTTTCTAAATCATGAAAGAAAAAAATTGGGTTTCATGTCCCTTTAACTCACGTCGGTATAGCGCGTCCTCAGAGCTCTGGTTAACTGTTTCGCAAAACAAAAAAGTGTCACAAAACACATAAAAAATACACTATAAAGTACAGTTACACTCATAATAACAGCATCTGATAGAAAGAAAAAAAATTGCACAAAAAAAGTTATAAGGGCTCAAAAACATGAGGTCTCAGTTGTGGGGGGAAGAAAAGCAGGCAAGGGGCTTTAACATAGAGATACATACATATACATGTCTAATGATGTATATGTGTGTGTGTGGGTATATATATATATATTTACAGTATATGTATATATGTGTGTGTGTATATATATATATATATATATATATATATAACTATATATATATATATATATATATATATATATACAGTATTTGTATATATGTGTGCGTGTATATATATATAACTATATATATATATATATACATAGTATTTGTATATATGTGTGTACAGATGTATTTATGTATTTATATGTGTATTTATTTACAGACATATATACACATATAAACAAATACAAATGTATCCACATACTGTATATAATTTTATATATATATATAAATGCATTGGAGCACTTTGCAGTCAAGTAGATGAAAATATGAAAAATCATATTTATGCAATATTCATATTTAATAAAGTGTTATACTGTCGATTTATATAAATAGTTCACATTCCAATGTTCTGCAAATAGGGAAATATGTTATATTTATTTATAAATAGATATTCCTATATATATCTGTATATATCTATACCGATATATAATCATATATAGGTATAGATATATGTTATACCAAAATACCATCAGATATATGTAGAAATATGTATTTATGAATAAATAGACAATATTATGCTATATGAAGAACATTAAAATGTGAAATATCCATAATTTCATGTCAGGTTAGCGCACTTGAGAATATGCGATCAGGTTTGTGCGCGAGTAGGGTGTTAGATTTTCCCCCACTTTTCTTGCTCCATTGACTTCAATGGGGGAATAAGTTATTGCAGTCACAAAATTCTAACTAAGGCTTTTTTCACGCAAGTGAAACATTTTACTTTCAACTTGTAATATGAGCGCTACCCGACACTTGCATAAAGCTTACTTCTAGAGGCGTTAGCGCGTAAGTGGGAGCGTTAAATACTGCTTCACTTCTTATCTAGCCTTTAGAAGGGAAATAGGGATGCAAATAATTATAATATAATACCTATATATGGATGCAAAAC
The DNA here is from genome assembly GCF_027579735.1 of Bombina bombina. NCBI lineage: Eukaryota > Metazoa > Chordata > Amphibia > Anura > Bombinatoridae > Bombina > Bombina bombina. The sequence continues at coordinate 770,564,694 of NC_069500.1, read as the reverse complement.
AATGTATTATTTCAATATATAGTAAAACCATTGAAATATTTACTTATATTTCTATATTAAAAATAATAATAGCTTCAACTTGTTACAAATACATTCGTATTCTAGTGTCCCCAGGATGCTAAACCAATCTCATTATGTGCTAAACAATGCAGTAAAAGCTGGTATTTAAGTGCACATAATATAACCCCCACTTCTGCTGCTCCTGCAATCATTTGTCCCTGAATAAGTCATGGCCCAGAGAGCTCCAGTAACCAGAGTGAGGTGTGCCGTGGGCGTCATTATGTAGAGATGTTATGGCACAAAGTTCATTATCAGGAGCCTGTGCTGTAACCAAAGCTGTGATTTCATTGCTAAATGAAGCTTATAACAAGGGACAAAGGCAATTCATCTGCACACAGCAGGGACTACAGGAACTTCACAGCTCTCTATTTGTTTTATTAGTGTAGGATACTGCAACAAAATTATTAACTCTTTCTGTACTATTATGCAGGCAAATGGTTTGTTTGATGAAGACATCTTTGACTACTATATGAACATCCTATAAATCTTAAAATGGCTCCATATATGCTTCTTATAGTTCTTGCTCCCTCCTTATAACGTATTCTACATATTTCTCCCTATATACTCTTCTATATATACACCCCATATACCTGCCCTATACACTTCTTTTACCCCCTTGTATAATGATTTTGAGTGTATATATATAGTGAGCACACTGTATTGTATAATAATGTGGGGTTCTGTACACTGTGCCCATATGAGTACACTGCTGTGTATAAATATGATGAGTGTGTTTTCTCTGATGAATATGCTGTGCTATATAATGACAGAATACCTATACACTAATAGTGAACACGCTGCTCTGTATAATGATGTATTTATACACTGCTGAGTATACTGCACAGTATAACAATGATGAGAAGCTATACACAAATACTGATCCCACAGACACACACCTATGTATAGACTGGTACTATGCCCTCCCAACACTTGAACCCTGGTGTAACTACACCTGTTGCACCAATGGTAATTCCGCCTTTGCTTCCCTTATATGCAGTTCTTCAACATATACTCCCACTATATACACTTCTACATATACCATCCCTATAGACTGTTGCTCCATAAAACTTTCCTATAACTATTGCTACTGCTCCATAGACCCTCCCTATAACACTTACTCTCCATATACCCACCCTAACCCCTCTATTTGTATAGCTTAGTTTGCTCATCTGTATAGCAGTTCCATTTTACTATATTTAGCCCACCAAAAAATAACTCATCTATCTCTAGATAACCATCTCCAGAACACACTGTATTCATGCTCAATTCTTACAAAACATTCTTATTTAATTAAATTGCTACAAAGTGTCCTGGTTCAAATGTTTACAGCTATGCAATTCCCAAACATTTTAAGCTGCTGAAACAGATTATAGTTATCACAACTGACCTATACAAACTGTAATTCCTAACACCAGTTGCTGTACCTTCCATCACCCTAGGGAAGACCAATTTAAAAAAAAAAAAAAAAAAATGAATGAAAACTGTTTTGTCTTCAAACACTCAGTACATTTCCTCACTAAAATGTGAGGACAACTAAGTCTGCCCATAAATAGAGGAAGATGTGTAAATAGATATGTATGGCCCAGTGGTTAAAGGGTTGCAAAACAATGAGTACAAGTGTTTGACAATGCAATTAAATGTAATATAATTGACTATTACATTCATAAACCATTTGTTGCTCTGGAAAACAAAACATATGCAAAGTGTACAATACATATTAAACCATAAGACAAGTAAGTGCATATTGCATTTGTAAAAAGCACTCATTCATTGTGGGTAGCCCAATAAAACACATGTGCTCATAATGAAATTTATAAATGCTAAAATCATCTCACAGGCACAGAAAAAGACAATGAACTTAGCACAGATCATTCTCCCAATCATTCTGAGATGGAATAACTAAAAGAACAAGCTAAAATATACCTCTGAATAACACATTAGTGATAATAAATCTGTATGCAGAACTTTGGAACAATAAATGGAAGCACAAATTAAGGAAAATTCACAAATTAGCAATGTTATTTTAGCCCTAACCCATAAATTGTATTAAAGTGAAGGCAAACTTTGCTGTATTACTGTGCACTTATCTGCAATACAGCAAAAATCAATGGTACTTTCATTCATCAAAATCTTAAAATTTATCCCTATTATTAGTTTTTTAATTTATTAGCAGCAATCTTACAAGCGTTAGATTCAACCCGTTTTTTTTTCTGCTTTTTGGTCACGTTGACTTCCTGGCCGTTTCACCGCTATCTCCAAAGCTCTGCGCATGCGTTAGGTTACTTCCTCTCCCTGGAAAACCAAGCGCGTTGCCGAGATCAATGACGCTTGCATGACGCTTGCTATTTGTAAAGCAAAAGGGCATTAACGCATGTGCATTATGTGAAATTCTGGATGTTTTGCGCATGCGGAGAATTTTACGAAGCCGGGCACGAGCATTGTTGACACGTATAGAGCGGGTGGGAACGCTCTATACGTTATAAGCTAAAGAGAGAGGAAATGGATGGTGGGCGGAGCTTGGAACAGAATAGTAGGGTATAATAAAATATATTTTTTAAAGAAATATGTTAGGTAAAAAAACAAAGTTAGCGACTGTGCATTTTGCAAGGTGATAGATTAAATAATGTTTACAGAAAGAGAAAACTTTACCTTCACTTTAATATAATTTATTGCTAACTCAGAAACATTATTAATATGACAAATTGCAAGAAGGGGCTGGCTGTTTAAATGGGAAAAAATCTAAAATACATATGTGAAGATTCATGAAAGCCTATAAGCATTAATATGAAATACATAAGAATCTACAAAGTTACATTTTCATTAATTTGAACTCACTCTTACTTTGTTTTATCTGTCCTGTATCCTCTACATCATTGGAAATGGAAAGAGATCCTCCATAAGCAACAGAGATAACATCATGAAGTGACCTAGTTGTGTGTTCAACACTGTTCTCCACCATATTATTGGGTAACAGAGAATGGGCTTCCAAAACACCCTCTTCTTTATCTACCTCCCTTTGCTTAGTAATTAAATCCTGCTCATGCAGAACCAGAATCATTTGTCCAGTATTGGATTCAAGAGGTGTTGCGTGACTCTGATGTTTTGAATTTTTGTATATACTGGTTATTGTAACGTGAGCAGTTGGGATTTGCTCTACATTTTCCTGAAGAACTATAGGAGAATGTGTTGGTGCTTCTGATGTTTGGAGCAGAGCAGAAGTTGCAAAGTTATTTAATCCATCAGTCAAAAAAGTTGGGTCTCCCTGGAGCCACGTGAACTGCAATGAATTTCTAGAATTGTCAAGAACAGAACTTTTGTCCATAGTCAACTCTTGCTCTTCAACTGATTGGCCAATTTCTGAAGAATCTGCCTTCTGCTGCTCTAGAAAATCTCTCCAGCCCTTCTGTTTTGGTTTAGTCTCCCTGTCCACCATATTCAGAGACCAGTTCTCCTCCTGTCCCTTGACACTTGCAGATTGTCTTATTTTTGTCCTAACTAAACCCAGCTCTGATTTTGGATCTTGAATTTTTGTTGTCGTCGTTCCCTTCCACACAGGTGCTTCTGTAGTAACTAATGCCTTTGGCCTCACAGAATGGAATTTACCTCTATTTAACAAATCTCTTCCAGCAGTGTGAGCGGTCACCAACTCTAGCTGTTTTTCTTCAGCTGAAGGTTGGAGCAGAAGCTTTGAAGATAAGGTATTGATTCCCTTTGTGCCTGTGGGTGTTATTGGATCACTGCTTTCCATATGAAATAACCCATGTGTTGTAGTAGATATTACTCTGTCAGTATCAGGCAGCACATTATTAAATTCCAATTGTATTGCCTGTCCAGGCTCTTGACTTTGAAGATCAGGCTTCATCAGCCTGGGGTCTTCATGTGGCACAAAAACTGGCCCTTGTTGTTCATTTTCCAGTGGGGTGGTGATTGTTGCTTGGAGAGCTGTTGAAAGGCAACATGTCAGAAGGATAAATTAGAATCCTATCATGCTGAACGGGGAGAGAAGCCATCGCACAGAGCACAAATATTACACTTAATTCAGCAGTCACTTCCTAGCAATAGAAAGATCGAGATTTATCCATGCTCCATTTCTGCTCTGAATCATACTGCAGGCTTTAACAAGATTAGCATCCCGACATGCAACAGAAACTTACTTTATTAAGCGACAATGGCTTATATTTATGAAATGCCTTTCAATTATCTGTTATCGTTTCTATAACACAGTACTGAATGCAATCACCCCTGGAGTGAAAAATTTGATTCTGGGAACATATTTATGGCACTCTAGTCCATGCAGTATATTATTATTCTGTAACAGCTTAAAAAATCTGACAGGGGAAAATTATATCCATTTTAGAGTAGACAAAATAAGACAGGAATGCAATGTACACATATATCAAGGGTTTAAATAAAACACCTAGAGAAAGTATAGATAAAGAGATATTTCAAAACAGAACAGGATGTGCTGTTAAAGATGTGTACTTGCATTAAAGTTACAAAAATAGCAATTTTTTTCAACTAAAAATATCTAGAAGAGGGTATTTCTTTTAATTGTTTTTTTAAAAATTAACTCATGTTCTTAATAATTCTATTTTTCGAGAGAGAAGTCTCTGTTTACCAATATAGCTGTGGAGATTGTCACTTTCAGTCAATGAGAGTATACAATATATCAATAGTAAGAGAAAAAAAATGTACTGCTAGTTTAGACTATAATGTCAGATTTCATTATGCCTGTATGTCTATCGACCTATATTCATTGTATTATATTTCACTTTCCTAATTATAAAATAGAAAAAGAACCCCTTTAAAACTCTTGATCTATAAGGAACTGTACTTCATGTAACTTTTGATTAGGTGAACAAATCTCAGTTTTGTGTTCACAGAATTAATGCAAATGATCACAATTTTAATAAATATTAAAGAAACACTAAAGTCAAAATTAAACTTTCATGATTCAGCAAATAAGTTTACAGTTCACTTCTATTATGAAAATTTGCAAAATCTTTTTATATGCACACTTTCTGAGGCACCTGCTTCTACTGAGCATGTGCAAGAATTCACATATCATACAAATATGCATTTGATTGTGATTGGTGGATGGTTGTGATTGGTGGATGGTTGTCACATGATGCAGTAGAAAAAAAATTGAACAAAAGAACAAAATTTTGTCAGTAAAATAATCTACTACTCATTTAAATTCAAATGTTTGTCCTTTTGCATTGTCTTTTTATTATGTATGTGTTAATCATGCAATTCTTCTGTATTTAATGGTCATTTAAGTCTATTGACTGAATTTTATTGGGTTTATTAAGTGTTGAAAAAAGTCACTTTTAAACAAAAACAAAATGACCTTTGCAGCAATCTATGAAATTGTGAAATTTGGCTTTGATTTTAGACTTTAGCAATATATATATAGATAGATAGATAGATAGATAGATATAGATATACACTCATACATACATATATACAAACAAACAAACAGGCTTTCACCAATAGAGCAGGTCATTTCTAGCTTAATTTCCATCTTAAGCACAAGAGTTTTTTTCTTCTACTATACTTCGCATGCATTGGTGAATACTTCTATAAGGTCATAATAATTTATCTGATTAAAGCTGCCATCAAATATTCATTGAAGAGGATTAGTCAGGACAAACAAATTGATCTGAAGAAATCAATATTCCTTGCCTTTCTTCATTAATTTTACCTTCTCCCTTGCATGTAATCTACTAATGCCCAAACATACTGTAATTATTGGACTATGTAACCTTTAAGTCAGGGAGATGTTTCTGATGATGGTTGTCCTAAACTTCTGATCAAAATGTTGTCATTATTCCACCGGTTGCCATAAAGGTATATAATGTATTATATTGAAGAAAACGGCTCAAAACTTTGTTTTGAAGGTGATGATTTGAGATTTGAATTAACATCTAATTCAAAATAAGATCAATTGTGAACACAGCCAAGTCTGAATAAATCCAATCAGGGCTTTTTTTTTGTGGCGGTACTGAGTACCACCACTTCCCCAATCTCATATCAGGTAAGAGGGGGCTGCAAAATATATCAAGCATTGTAAACAACTCTGTCCTTTTGCTTTTCTCAAAGGTACTAAGCACAATATATCAATCAATAATCAGTAAGTACCGGCACTTTTTTTTTTAGTTTTTTAAAAAACAACAATGACCCAATGAATCCAGTACATAAATAAGCAAATGTTGCAAGGCTCTGTTCAGGGTAAATTCCTGCATTGCTCCTCTATTTTTGTGTAAAGAAAGTTGTCTGAGTTGCAAATTATTTTAGTAAATAAAGTTTGTTCTGCCAGACTTTCTTTAATGGTTATTGTTATTTATATCCTCATTGGAAGATAAAATGAAAATGGGAATACTGCAGAATCGTATTTCTGGCCAGATAGGGGGAGGCTCCAGTAATTTGAGGAGTGGTGGTACTTGGTGCAGTGGTCATTGACCAGACAGATGGGCACCTTTAGCGGGAAGAAGGTTGCGGGATGTAAGCCATTGCCAATATGGGGAAGATTAGAGAGATCTCAGAGGTGTAGGTGTGAGCTGGAGGTGCGTTGGTCTAACTTGAGGAGGTATTCACCAGTTGCAGGCTGACAGAGGAGAGAGGACAGAGAGAAGACCAGAGGAAAGACCAAGAAGAGAGATATGGCAGATACAGAGAGAAGGGTGGATGGCTACAGCTCACACAACTTCAGGTGAGATTTCTGGGGGTGCCAGGCATGTTTCTGCATCTGACAATAAGGTGAAGCACTAAGATGTAGTGCGGGCTAGGCAGACCGGATCCTCAGAGTTGTCCGGTAAAACTCTCCTCTTGGTTTGCAAGGTACAGATGACTGTGGTCTCACTCCCTTCACAATGGGTAGATGATTAACCTTGGGAATCCACCTCTCTGTTCTAAACCTCCAGGTGTTTGGAGATTAATTGCCAAAGGAATCAAAGTAGCAAGTTGCTTAAAATCAAGTGTTTATTAAACACATATAATATACAGCAATGCTTTTCCCAGTATTCAGTACTGTTTCTTCAGGCTGAAGGATCAGATTTTGATAAATTTTTCTGATATTGCATACAGAATTATACTATGTGATGCCTTCTTTACTCTTTTATAGAATAATCTTGAAGTGGATGGCCTTATATCTCATGGAGAGCAGTCAACTTATACAATTCTAACATGCATTCTATTGGACTCCAATTGGACTCTATATGCGGTCTAGTACATATGTGGTTTGTGTATACTAATGCAATAGAATTGTGTCAATCATTTTAACTATTTATGAATATCTGAATATTGACAATGGATTGTTTCTACGTTGTGTTATAATCATATTTGCTGTGATAGCGCCCCTATTTTTACACTTTAGAGTGTTATATCTTGTTTGCATCTGACAATAGTTTTGGCATTAGTGTTGTTTGGTATTGTTTAAGGGTCTAAAAGACCTGGTGGCCCAGGGAAAGGCAGTGTGGTGGTGATGGGGAAGTAGGAGGACAGATGGAGGTGGAGCTGGTACCGCTGGAGGAGGGGGTATAACTGTTGCTGTGGTGGTAGGAAGCCGAAGGTCTGAGGCGGTGGTGGCTTTGGGGTCTCCAGCAAGTGGGAGAGCTGGTGTGGATTCTATAAAGGTAGTGTAATGGCTTTTATTTCAACGATGGACAGTGTTGGTTTGGAAGCTAATGCAAATACAAGCATGAATGTTCCGGTTGCGGGGGACCCATGCCTTTTCCAAGTGTTTAAAGTGGAGGAGGCATATTGGTAAGCCAGGGGACTTGGGTGTACTGGACTCGGACACTGGTGAAGGTCAAAAGGATGAATTGTTACGCTAAGGTGGGTGCTCGAAGGAGGGATAGAGAAATATTGGTAACTGGTTTTAGTTCTGAATTTTGGATTCTATTTGTTTAGCAGAAGGGGTCGGATGTGCATAGGAATTTGTCCACTAGGTAATTTCAAGAGATTGTTCAGGCTAAGCTGTTAAAGGAAGTGTTGTTGGAAAGGATTGCAGGGTCTTTTGAGTAGTGTCAGTTTTGTCATTTTGAGAATATCTCCTTTGGGGGGTGGTGCCAAAAAAGCCCAGGGCCAGTTCCGAATGATTCATCATTTATCATACCCTAAAGGTTCTATAGTGAATGATGGCATTGACCCAGAGCTGGCGGTGGTGTGGCACGCATCCTTTGATAAGGCAGTGGAATTGGTCAGGACACCTGGGATGGGCGCTTTGCTGGCAAAAGTGGAATCACTTTCTGCTTCCTCCTGGTTCATCAGAAGTGCCATCATCTATTAGGGTGCTTTTTTTTATGGCTCTTATTTCATGGACCTTTGTCTCCCCATTGGTTGCTGGATTTACAGTTCTTATTTTGAAAACATAATTTGTTTTGTTGAATGGGTTGTTAAGAAGAAGAATCAGGTCTTTTTTCCCTACTGTATTATTTGGATGATTTTTTGTTTGTGAGACCTGAAGAGTCTCCTGTGTGTGGGAGGTTAATGGAAGTTTTTATGGGGGTGGCATGTGAGTTTGGGATCCCAGTGGCTGTTGAGAAGACTGAGGGCTCATCTACGAGCTTGAGTTTTTTGTGAATACAGATTGATATGATCCAGATTGAGTGTCGTTCACCGGAGGACAAAGTGAGAGGTTTGCGAGGTGTTGGTGAGGCAGAAAATTCAATTGAAGGAATTGCAATTGTTTTAGGAGAAATCATTCCAATGGGGAAGTTTTTTTCTAGTTGTCTGTCACTGGCAACTGCAGACATTCAAGAACCTCATCATAGGATTTGGCTGTTGAAGGAACACAAGCAGGATTTGCAAGTGTACTGGCATTTTTGGAGAATTTCAGCAGGGCAGTGTTTACCATTACTTCGTGAGCAATAGAATTTCAAGATTTTCTGCAAGGAAAGTGGTGTGTGGATCAATAGCCTGGGGTTTGAAATAATTTGATTTTCCTGGAGCTGTTATCGCTAGTTGGGGCTTTGAAAGTTTTGCCCCAACTTTTGTGCGATAGACATGTGACCTTTCATTCTGATAACATTGGTGTGATGATGGCTATTAACCATCTGTCTGCTAGCTCTCCTCCTGTGGTCCAACTGCTGTGCTTGTTTGTGCTGGAGTGTTTGAAGTGCAATGTGTTATTTAGGGCTGTGCATGTGCCGGGTATGTGTAATGAGGTGGCTGACACTCTTTCCTGTTCACAGTGGGACAGTTTTCACTGCTAGGCTCTGGAAGAAGACGAGATGTGGGAGAAGTGCCCAGAAGAATTGTGACATTTGTGACAGTCTGGGTTTGGTGAGGGGGAGCTTTAGCTCATGAGACGTGGAAAATGCAGGTATGGTTTCAGTGGTGGGATATCTTAAAAGGACACAAAAACAGGTGAATTCTGCTGCAGGGAGGAGGAAAGCATTGTTAGATTGGATGCAGGAGTGGAAGAGTTCTGATGTTTTGAGGTCAGTGGATTGTAGGCATTTGCCTTTTTGCTCCAACTGATGGGGTAGGAGGACATTACAAAGACTTTTATGGTTAAATAAGTTGCGAAAGGTCTATGCAGGGGAAAGGTTGGGGTAGATGGCACACACCCTGTTTTTTTCTCTGTGATTCAGATTTTTATGAGGAGATTGTCAGAGGTTTCTTCTTTTTGTTATGAAACTTTGCTGTTGCTTTTGTTTTGGTTTTGGGGGGGATTTTAGAATCTCTAAATTACTGGGGGAAGTTGGTTAAAGTGGGACTTCAGTGGTGGTTTGTGGTGATGTGTTATCTATTTGGTTGAGAAAATCCAAAACAGAGCAAGGGGGAGTGGGTCAACAGGTAAAATTAAGAGCAATGGGGGAGCCTTTGTAGTTCTGTGGCTGAATATTTTCAGTTTTGTCCTTAGTTGAGGGGTCCATTGCTGATCCACACAGATGGTTCATCTTGTCACATTTTCAGTCTCTGTCTGTATTTTAGAAGGCATTGTGTGTCATTGGTTTGTCTCCTGCTTAATGTGAGACCCATTTAACCCATTCTTTTATAAATGGGGCTTAAATGGAGGCTCATACATTGGGGTTGGGTGTTGATGGGATTAAGGGTATCAGGAGGTGGTTTTCTAAAAGGTATATGTCATACATCATTGGCTTAGTTCTTTTGTTTATTTTCTTTTAGGTCCTATCCAGTGCTGGGTAATGGGTTATTCATATATCTACTGGGCTAGGAAAGATGCGGCAGAGAGAACAGGGTTCAGTTGGGTTTTTTTCCTTCAGAGGTCAGCCTATGCTGGTTTGGATTCAGAGACATGAGGTGGGATCGGTTAGTAATTAAAGTTGTAGAGTATGCTATGTTATTTCATCCCCCAGATATTTTGTTAATTAATGTGGGTGATAATGATTTAGATTATTTGTCCAAGAAGAATTTGGTAGACAGAATAAAATGGAATGTAAGGAGATTGGTGGCTTTGTTTCAAAATTTGGTAATTTGGTCTGAGAATAATTCTAGAGTGACTTGAAAGGAGGCGTGGAATACTAAAAAGTTGGATGCTTCACGTAGAAAGCAGAATTGGATGGTGAGCAGTTTTGTAAAAGGATTGGGTGGGGTTGCCATTCAGTATGTAGAATTTGAAGGGAAATCAGGAAAATACTTTTTCTTAAAGGATGGTGTTCATTTAAATGAGGTTGGTTTACATTTATTTAATTTTAATATTCAGGAAGGGGTTATAAAAGCTTTAGATCTGGTTGGCAGGGCGTAACCTTAGACCTTGTCTGTGGTGGGGTGCTTGTCTTGTGGCTTAGCAGTTTTGTGAGGTCACTTCCTGGATGATCAGGAAGGGTTTAGGTTGGGATTGATTTACCCGGATGGGGATGTTGAAGCTGCTGAGGGGCAAGCATGGATTGGGGATATGATATTTATTGTTATGTTTATATTTATTGTTTATAAATAAAAGCTGCAGATTTACATCCCATGTTATTTATGCTTACTACCTAGCAAGGGGATTAAGTGTAACCGGAATTAAAATGCTCACCAGCACATTTTAGTTTTAATTATACTTGCACAATGGTTGCTTAATTATGTATATTGTAAAAATGCTTCTGTTTAAAATTGAAATGTAGCCATGTACATTTCAGTCTTAGCTAAAAGATCCCTTTAAATGGACTTACTTGTGCTTACTGGCCAGAAAGGCTTTTAAAGGACATTTATTTAGGCTTCCTTCTTCTGGAAGAGCAAACGTTCCACTTTCCCACAAATGTGCACAGCTGTGCATTACAATATTACTGGCTTTGTATTTGCTGCAGGCATGCTTGCAGCAAGTCCAGAGCAAATGCAACGGTAGAGTATGATTGGGAGTTTATGGCAGGGGTATCAAGCTCATTGTATTCGGGGGCCACTGACCAAGTGTTCTTCTCCCATAGGGCCACTTGAACAGAGTGATTACTCTGGAACAAGATATACTAGAAACTGGAAGTGACATTTACACAAGTAATAGTGCATGTAGGAGCTGTAGTCTACAATAGACATACACATTTTGTATTTATCTTATGAGTGAAGTGATCATTCTGGAACTAAATAAAAACTGACATTTATACCAGCATTGAATAATGGGAGTCTATACTGAACAATGCATGCTTGTCTTTATATTTATCTTGTTAGTGTCTATATAGAACATGAACTTGTTTCACCTCTTAGAACCCTAAAAAAATGATGGGGCCAAATTAATAATGTACCTAATAAACAAGGGAGGGCCAGATTCAACTATCTTGAGGGCCGCATATGACCCCAGGGCCGGTACTTTGAGACCACTGGTTATGGTGATGTATTTAAACTTAAAGTTACATATTACTCAAATGTTTATCATGTATATGAAAGAGAATCATTTCATCATGGTTGTAAAAAATGGTTAAAGGGACAGTCTAGGCAAAAATAAAGTTTCATGATTCAGATAGGGCATGTAATTTTAAACAATTTTCCAATTTACTTTTATCACCAATTTTGCTTTGTTCTCTTTGTTTTCTTAGTTGAAAGCTTAACCTAGGAGGTTCATATGCTAATTTCTTAGACCTTGAAGGCCACCTCTTTTCAGAATGCATTTTAACAGTTTTTCGCCACTAGAGGGTGTTAGTTCATGTGTTTCATATAGATAACACTGTGCTCATGCATGTGAAGTTATCTGGGAGCAGGCACTGATTGGCTAAACTGCAAGTCTGTCAAAAGAACTGAAATAAAGGGGCAGTTTGCAGAGGCTTAGATACAAGATAATCACAGAGGTTAAAAGTATATTAATATAACTGTGTTGGTTATGCAAAACTGGGGAATGGGTAATAAGGGGATTATCTATCTTTTAAAACAATACAAATTTTGGTGTAGACTGTCCCTTTAAGTTAAGGCTTTAAAGGGACATGAAACTAAAAAAAAAATAATCATGATTCAGATAGAGCATACAATTTTAAACAATTTTCCAAATTACTTTAGCTATTAAATTTGCTTAATTCTCTTGGAATCCTTTGTTGAAGGAGAAGCAATGCACTGATGGGAGCTATCTGAAAACATCTGGCGAGCCAATAACAAGAGACAAATGTGTGTAGCCACCAATCAGCTGCAGCATTGCTTTTGCTGAGCATATGTACATATGGTTTAAAAACAAAGGATTACAAGAGAACAAAGCACACTTATAATACAAGTACATTAGAAAGTTTTTTTAAATGGAATGCTATATCTGAATCATTAAAGTTTACGTTTGACTTTACTGTCCCTTTAATAATTTAAGGAGAAGTGCATGATTATGTGCAATGGAATGCAGGGACTCTGTTGCTCACAGGGACAACTCCCACAGAAAAAAACATCAGTTAAAACAAAAAAAAGCTATATTTTGAAGCATTCTCTTTATATACAGCAGATCATTTTCATTGTGTCCACTTACTCTTAGGCTCTTATGATCAATAGGGTCTAGAAAGTCCGGTAATAGGACTAAGGCATTCCATTATTAAACAAATTCTCATTTGTAACTATGGGATCAATGTTCCTGCACATGCTCAGTTCACGTTAATAAATTAGTTCCTTTTTTTTTATTTTTTTATAAAAGTTCAAAATAAAGTTGAAATCATACTTTTAAACTATGACATTTATAGACAAAATAAATGTGATCATCTAAATATCCTTTTGTGGATGCACAAGTCACAAATTAATATGATTGGTTAAATCCTACATTCAAACATTTAAGGCTGCCATTATCAATACTGAATTAATTATCTGTCATCTGTATTACTTTCACTTTGAAAAAAAAGAAAATAGTGAGTGCACCCAAGGCTAAAGATACTATAAAGGATTTATTAGCATCCGGATTGGATAGTTTATATGATAATTACAATAATAAAATCACAATGGAAAAATACATATAAAAGTGGGACGTCTCCCAATGCTTGTAAAAAGATGAATTCATAAAATGTGCTAATTCATAAAAATGCTAATATATCTAAACGTACATATGCATGCTTAAATATTATGGTAATATCAAAAACAAGATATGCGTTAATGCAGATAACCAAAAACAATGTGAAGATAACAGTGGCTAAAAAAGTTCATCTGTTGTATAATAGGGTATAAATTAACTGCCATATGTGCAAAAAGTTTAAAGCATAGAGCACAAGTCAATTCTGCTGCAAATATTGCGTTATCTACTTCTTAGCAAACAAAAACAGTGAATAGGACTATTCAAATTGAGTGTATAAGTCGCTCCAAAGCTAAGTGTGATATAAGACTTATAGGCCTAGATTTAGAGTTCGGCGGTAGCCGTCAAAACCAGCGTTAGAGGCTCCTAACGCTGGTTTTGGCCGCCCGCTGGTATTTGGAGTCAGTCAGGAAAGGGTCTAACGCTCACTTTTCAGCCGCGACTTTTCCATACCGCAGATCCCCCTACGCCATTTGCGTAGCCTATATTTTCAATGGGATCTTTCTAACGCTGGTATTTAGAGTCGTTTCTGAAGTGAGCGTTAGAGCTCTAACGACAAGATTCCAGCCGCCTGAAAATAGCAGGAGTTAAGAGCTTTCTGGCTAACGCCGGTTTATAAAGCTCTTAACTACTGTACCCTAAAGTACACTAACACCCATAAACTACCTATGTACCCCTAAACCGAGGTCCCCCCACACCGCCGCCACTCGATTAAAATTTTTAACCCCTAATCTGCCGACCGCCACCTACGTTATATTTATGTACCCCTAATCTGCTGCCCCTAACCCCGCCGACCCCTGTATTATATTTATTCACCCCTAACCTGCCCCCCACAACGTCGCCGCCAGCTACTTACAATAATTAACCCCTAATCTTCCGACCGCAAATCGCCGCCACCTACGTTATCCCTATGTACCCCTAATCTGCTGCCCCTAACATCGCCGACCCCTATATTATATTTATTAACCCCTAATCTGCCCCCCTCAACGTCGCCGACACCTGCCTACACTTATTAACCCCTAATCTGCCGAGCGGACCTGAGCGCTACTATAATAAAGTTATTAACCCCTAATCCGCCTCACTAACCCTATCATAAATAGTATTAACCCCTAATCTGCCCTCCCTAACATCGCCGACACCTACCTTCAATTATTAACCCCTAAACTTCCGATCGGAGCTCACCGCTATTCTAATAAATGGATTAACCCCTAAAGCTAAGTCTAACCCTAACACTAACACCCCCCTAAATTAAATATAATTTTTATCTAACGAAATAAATTAACTCTTATTAAATAACTTATTCCTATTTAAAGCTAAATACTTACCTGTAAAATAAATCCTAATATAGCTACAATATAAATTATAATTATATTATAGCTATTTTAGGATTAATATTTATTTTACAGGCAACTTTGTAATTATTTTAACCAGGTACAATAGCTATTAAATAGTTAAGAACTATTTAATAGTTACCTAGTTAAAATAATAACAAATTTACCTGTAAAATAAATCCTAACCTAAGTTATAATTAAACCTAACACTACCCTATCAATAAAATAATTAAATAAACTACCTACAATTACCTACAATTAACCTAACACTACACTATCAATAAATTAAATAAACACAATTGCTACAAATAAATACAATTAAATAAACTAGCTAAAGTACAAAAAATAAAAAAGAACTAAGTTACAGAAAATAAAAAAATATTTACAAACATAAGAAAAATATTACAACAATTTTAAACTAATTACACCTACTCTAAGCCCCCTAATAAAATAACAAAGCCCCCCAAAATAAAAAATTCCCTACCCTATTCTAAATTAAAAAAAGTTACAAGCTCTTTTACCTTACCAGCCCTGAACAGGGCCCTTTGCGGGGCATGCCCCAAGAATTTCAGCTCTTTTGCCTGTAAAAAAAAACATACAATACCCCCCCCCCAACATTACAACCCACCACCCACATACCCCTAATCTAACCCAAACCCCCCTTAAATAAACCTAACACTAATCCCCTGAAGATCTTCCTACCTTGTCTTCACCATCCAGGTATCACCGATCCGTCCTGGCTCCAAGATCTTCATCCAACCCAAGCGGGGGTTGGCGATCCATAATCCGGTGCTCCAAAGTCTTCCTCCTATCCGGCAAGAAGAGGACATCCGGACCGGCAAACATCTTCTCCAAGCGGCATCTTCGATCTTCTTCCATCCGGTGCGGAGCGGGTCCATCTTGAAGCAGGCGACGCGGATCCATCCTCTTCTTCCGATGTCTCCCGACTAATGACGGTTCTTTAAGGGACGTCATCCAAGATGGCGTCCCTCGAATTCCGATTGGCTGATAGGATTCTATCAGCCAATCGGAATTAAGGTAGGAATTTTCTGATTGGCTGATGGAATCAGCCAATCAGAATCAAGTTCAATCCGATTGGCTGATCCAATCAGCCAATCAGATTGAGCTCGCATTCTATTGGCTGTTCCGATCAGCCAATAGAATGCGAGCTCAATCTGATTGGCTGATGGGATCGGCCAATCGGATTGAACTTGATTCTGATTGGCTGATTCCATCAGCCAATCAGAAAATTCCTACCTTAATTCCGATTGGCTGATAGAATCCTATCAGCCAATCGGAATTCGAGGGACGCCATCTTGGATGACGTCCCTTAAAGGAACCGTCATTAGTCGGGAGACATCGGAAGAAGAGGATGGATCCGCGTCGCCTGCTTCAAGATGGACCCTCTCCGCACCGGATGGAAGAAGATCGAAGATGCCGCTTGGAGAAGATGTTTGCCGGTCCGGATGTCCTCTTCTTGCCGGATAGGAGGAAGACTTTGGAGCACCGGATTATGGATCGCCAACCCCCGCTTGGGTTGGATGAAGATCTTGGAGCCAGGACGGATCGGTGATACCTGGATGGTGAAGACAAGGTAGGAAGATCTTCAGGGGCTTAGTGTTAGGTTTATTTAAGGGGGGTTTGGGTTAGATTAGGGGTATGTGGGTGGTGGGTTGTAATGTTGGGGGGGGGGGTATTGTATTTATTCTTTTACAGGCAAAAGAGCTGAAATTCTTGGGGCATGCCCCGCAAAGGGCCCTGTTCAGGGCTGGTAAGGTAAAAGAGCTTGTAACTTTTTTAATTTAGAATAGGGTAGGGAATTTTTTATTTTGGGGGGCTTTGTTATTTTATTAGGGGGCTTAGAGTAGGTGTAATTAGTTTAAAATTGTTGTAATATTTTTCTTATGTTTGTAAATATTTTTTTATTTTCTGTAACTTAGTTCTTTTTTATTTTTTGTACTTTAGCTAGTTTATTTAATTGTATTTATTTGTAGCAATTGTGTTTAATTAATTTATTGATAGTGTAGTGTTAGGTTAATTGTAGGTAATTGTAGGTAGTTTATTTAATTATTTTATTGATAGTGTAGTGTTAGGTTAATTGTAGGTAATTGTAGGTAGTTTATTTAATTAATTTAATGATAGTATAGTGTTAGGTTTAATTATAACTTAGGTTAGGATTTATTTTACAGGTAAATTTGTTATTATTTTAACTAGGTAACTATTAAATAGTTCTTAACTATTTAATAGCTATTGTACCTGGTTAAAATAATTACAAAGTTGCCTGTAAAATAAATATTAATCCTAAAATAGCTATAATATAATTATAATTTATATTGTAGCTATATTAGGATTTATTTTACAGGTAAGTATTTAGCTTTAAATAGGAATAAGTTATTTAATAAGAGTTAATTTATTTCGTTAGATAAAAATTATATTTAACTTAGGGGGGTGTTAGTGTTAGGGTTAGACTTAGCTTTAGGGGTTAATCCATTTATTAGAATAGCGGTGAGCTCCGATCGGAAGTTTAGGGGTTAATAATTGAAGGTAGGTGTCGGCGATGTTAGGGAGGGCAGATTAGGGGTTAATACTATTTATGATAGGGTTAGTGAGGCGGATTAGGGGTTAATAACTTTATTATAGTAGCGCTCAGGTCCGCTCGGCAGATTAGGGGTTAATAAGTGTAGGCAGGTGTCGACGACGTTGTGGGGGGCAGATTAGGGGTTAATAAATATAACATAGGGGTCGGCGATGTTAGGGCAGCAGATTAGGGGTACATAGGGATAACGTAGGTGGCGGCGTTTTACGGAGCGGCAGATTAGGGGTTAAAAGTGTAATGCAGGGGTCAGCGATAGCGTGGGCGGCAGATTAGGGGTTAATAAGTGTAAGGCTAGGGGTGTTTAGACTCGGGGTACATGTTAGAGTGTTAGGTGCAGACGTAGGAAGTGTTTCCCCATAGGAAACAATGGGGCTGCGTTAGGAGCTGAACGCTGCTTTTTTGCAGGTGTTAGGTTTTTTTTCAGCTCAAACAGCCCCATTGTTTCCTATGGGAGAATCGTGCACGAGCACGTTTTTGATGCCGGCCGCGTCCGTAAGCAGCTCTGGTATCGAGAGTTGCATTTGCGGTAAAAATGCTCTACGCTCCTTTTTTGGAGCCTAACGCAGCATTTGTTTGAACTCTCGATACCAGAGTTAAATTTATGGTGCGGCCAGAAAAAAAACCCGCGGAGCGTTAACAGCCCTTTTACCGCCGAACTCTAAATCTAGGCCATAGTTTCTCGCTGATTATCTCTACACAGGCGATTTTCTTGGTGGATAGGATCAGTATTTTCCACAGCGTTTAGCCGTTCTGTATCCTCCGTTCCCCAAAGGAACTACCAGCCGTAATAGCTCAAAACGCTAACTCACATGTCCCAGTGTGACTACTTGCATTTGCGTGACGTGTTGGAATGCCAGCTTACACTGTGAGTGGTTGGTGGTAACAGACCCCTTGCGATAATTGGGCCAAAGTGCCCAGCCTCCTTTTTCTTGTGAATGATGACTCCTATATGGCTTGGAAGGTGTTTGTTAGAAACTATCCTTATGGCGGTAGGATCTTCACATGGGATATGTGGTAGTAGAAGAAATCTGCTCTTAGTGCAACAACTGCACGGAGGGGTAATAGACATTAGACAAGTGATTTAAAAACTGAAATATACCCGGGTAAAGGTGGTTATGTAGAAAAATAGTTGTATTTCATACAATGCTATCCTCTCTTATCGACTAGTTTCACCCTCTTACAGGGCTTTATCAAGATGAGTAATAGCATTTAGAAGTCTTTATTTAAAGGTTGTTGAAAGTTTCTATTGGCTAGAGGGATCTCTACCAATTTATTGATATCAAACAGCTGTGACTTCATTTGTCAGAGTTTATTTAAAGGCAGTATTTTTAAGGTGGTATTTTTGACAGCAGTATCTTTTGATTATCTTTTCTTGATGGAAGAAGCTTATACATTTATATACAATTGTACATACAAATCATTTCAACCGTACATAAGAGCTATTTATTTACAGTCTAACATAATAAACAATATATTCAAAATGTATTTGATAGGCCTAAGCCCTCACATTGTGCAAGATTAGAATGTTTAACTCATATCAGCAACTGCGTGAAAACACTTATCCTAACAAAATTAGTTGACAGAAATGGTGTTAGATCTAATTAATAGTTTAGTCTTTTGGGATACAATGTATCACATTTGTAGATTAGTTCGTCCTCTTTCACTAGTAGTTTGTTTTCCCGGTTTCCTCCTCTTCAATTCCCTTTTACTCTGCATAAACCCCAGTATTGCATGTCCTTAGTTCTACCTCCATGAACTTCCTTAAAATGTCTATATAGGTGTATATTGTCATTTTCATGTTCAATACATAATAGATGCTCTCTTATGCGGTCCCTAAGGCTCCTTTTTGTTTCCCCTAAATATATCAGATTGCAATTGCATTTAAGGGCATATATTACCTCTTTGGTTGTACATTTTATTAGATCTTCTATTACAAATTCTTCCTCTGTATTTGGGATTTGAATGCTCTTTCTCTTTACACTGTGTTGGCAAGCCTTGCAAGTATGGCAGGGAAAAAAAATCAAAACTTTTTTCCCCGTTAAATCTCTCACTTGACTCTGCTTGGGCTTTTTTTGAAAATTCGCTTAGTGCTAGTATTGTTTTGAAGTTCCTGGCTTTTCTAAACACAAATCTTGGGTCAGGGGTCAGGCTATCCCCAATTATCGGGTCTGCTTTCAAAAGATGCCAATGCTTCTTTATAATGTTTCTTATGATGCCATGGTCTGCGCTAAAGTCAATTATAAAGGGAACATTTAGGCCTAGATTTAGAGTTGGGCGGTAGCTGTCAAAACCAGCGTTAGAGGCTCCTAACGCTGGTTTTTACCGCCCTCTGGTATTTGGAGTCAGTCATTAAAGGGTCTAACGCTCACTTTTCAGCCGCGACTTTTCCATACCGCAGATCCCCTTACGTCAATTGCGTATCCTATCTTTTCAATGGGATCTTTCTAACGCCGGTATTTAGAGTCTTGGCTGAAGTGAGCGTTAGAAATCTAACGACAAAACTCCAGCCGCAGAAAAAAGTCAGGAGTTAAGAGCTTTCTGGGCTAACGCCGGTTCATAAAGCTCTTAACTACTGTGCTCTAAAGTACACTAACACCCATAAACTACCTATGTACCCCTAAACTGAGGTCCCCCCACATCGCCGCCACTCTATTAAATTTTTTTAACCCCTAATCTGTCGACCACCACCTATGTTATACTTATGTACCCCTAATCTGCTGCCCCTAACACCGCCGACCCCTATATTATATTTATTAACCCCTAACCTGCCCCCCACAACGTCACCGCCAGCTACCTACAATAATTAACCCCTAATCTGCCGACCGCAAAGCGCCGCTACCTACGTTATCCTTATGTACCCCTAATCTGCTGCCCCTAACAGCGCTAACCCCTATATTTATTAACCCCTAATCTGCCCCCCTCAACGTCGCCTCCACCTGCCTACACTTATTAACCCCTAATCTGCCGAGCGGACCGCACCGCTACTATAATAAAGTTATTAACCCCTAATCCGCCTCACTCCCGCCTCAATAACCCTATAATAAATAGTATTAACCCCTAATCTGCCCTCCCTAACATCGCCGACACCTAACTTCAATTATTAACCCCTAATCTGCCGACCGAATCTCGCCGCTACTGTAATAAATGGATTAACCCCTAAAGCTAAGTCTAACCCTAACCCGAACACCCCCCTAAATTAAATATAATTTAAATCTAACAAAATAAATTAACTCTTATTAAATAAATTATTCCTATTTAAAGCTAAATACTTACCTGTAAAATAAACCCTAATATAGCTACAATATAAATTATAATTATATTATAGCTATTTTAGGATTTATATTTATTTTACAGGTAACTTTGTATTTATTTTAACCAGGTACAATAGCTATTAAATAGTTAAGAACTATTTAATAGCTAAAATAGTTAAGATAATTACAAAATTACCTGTAAAATAAATCCTAACCTAAGTTACAATTAAACCTAACACTACACTATCAATAAATAAATTAAATAAAATACCTACAATTACCTACAATTAAACCTAACACTACACTATCAATACATTAATTAAATACAATACCTACAAATAACTACAATTAAATAAACTAACTAAAGTACAAAAAATAAAAAAGAACTAAGTTACAAAAAATAAAAAAATATTTACAAACATTAGAAAAATATTACAACAATTTTAAACTAATTACACCTACTCTAAGCCCCCTAATGAAATTACAAAGCCCCCCATGTTCCGATCAGCCAATCAGAATTTTTCTACCTTAATTCCGATTGGCTGATAGAATCCTATCAGCCAATCGGAATTCGAGGGACGCCATCTTGGATGACGTCCCTTAAAGGAACCGTCATTCTTCAGTTGGACGTCGTCGGAAGAAGATTGATCCGCGCTGGAGGTCTTCACGATGGAGCCGTTCCTCATCGGATGAAGATAGAAGATGCCGCTTGGATCAAGATGGTTGCCGGTCTGGATCGCCTCTTCTTCCTGGATAGGATGAAGACTTTGGAGCCTCTTCTGGACCTCTTCAGCCGCAGGATTATGGATCGCCAGCCCCCGCTTGGGTTGGATGAAGATAGATTTTGGAGCCAGGACCGATCGGTGATACCCGGTGAGGTGAAGATAAGGTAGGAAGATCTTCAGGGGCTTAGTGTTAGGTTTATTTAAGGGGGGTTTGGGTTAGATTAGGGGTATGTGGGTGGTGGGTTGTAATGTTGGGGGGGTATTGTATGTGTTTTTTTACAGGCAAAAGAGCTGAATTTCTTGGGGCATGCCCCGCAAAGGGCCCTGTTCAGGGCTGGTATGGTAAAAGAGCTTTGAACTTTTTTAATTTAGAATAGGGTAGGGCATTTTTTATTTTGGGGGGCTTTGTAATTTCATTAGGGGGCTTAGAGTAGGTGTAATTAGTTTAAAATTGTTGTAATATTTTTCTAATGTTTATAAATATTTTTTTATTTTTTGTAACTTAGTTCTTTTTTATTTTTTGTACTTTAGTTAGTTTATTTAATTGTAGTTATTTGTAGGTATTGTATTTAATTAATGTATTGATAGTGTAGTGTTAGGTTTAATTGTAGGTAATTATTTAATTTATTTATTGATAGTGTAGTGTTAGGTTTAATTGTAACTTAGGTTAGGATTTATTTTACAGGTAATTTTGTAATTATTTTAACTATTTTAGCTATTAAATAGTTCTTAACTATTTAATAGCTATTGTACCTGGTTAAAATAAATACAAAGTTACCTGTAAAATAAATATAAATCCTAAAATAGCTATAATATAATTATAATTTATATTGTAGCTATATTAGGGTTTATTTTACAGGTAAGTATTTAGCTTTAAATAGGAATAATTTATTTAATAAGAGTTAATTTATTTCATTAGATTTAAATTATATTTAATTTAGGGGGGTGTTAGGGTTAAAGTTAGACTTAGCTTTAGGGGTTAATAAATGTATTAGAGTAGCGGTGAGCTCCTGTCGGCAGATTAGGGGTTAATACTTGAAGTTAGGTGTCGGCAATGTTAGGGAGGGCAGATTAGGGGTTAATACTATTTATTATAGGGTTATTGAGGCGGGAGTGAGGCAGATTAGGGGTTAATAAGTGTAGTTAGGTGGAGGCGACGTTGGGGGCAGCAGATTAGGGGTTAATAAATATAATATAGGGGTCGGCGATGTTAGGGCAGCAGATTAGGGGTACATAGGGATAATGTAGGTGGCGGGGGTGTACGGAGCGGCAGATTAGGGGTTAAAAATAATATGCAGGGGTCAGCGATAGCGGGGGCGGCAGATTAGGGGTTAATAAGTGTAAGGTTAGGGGTGTTTAGACTCGGGGTACATGTTAGAGTGTTAGGTGCAGACGCAGGAAGTGTTTCCCCATAGAAAACAATGGGGCTGCGTTAGGAGCTGAACACGGCTTTTTTGCAGGTGTTAGGTTTTTTTCAGCTCAAACAGCCCTATTGTTTTCTATGGGGGAATCGTGCACGAGCACGTTTTTGAAGCTGGCCGCGTCCGTAAGCACCGCTGGTATCGAGAGTTGAAGTTGCAGTAAATATGCAATACGCTCCTTTTTTGGAGCCTAACGCAGCCATTCTGTGAACTCTAAATACCAGCGGTATTTAAAAGGTGCGGCTAGAAAAAAGCATGCGTAGCTAACGCACCCCTTTGGCCACAGAACTCTAAATCTAGGCGTTAGGGTGTTATTTTGTTTGGGTATTTTATGCTTATAAGTTAAAAGTGACTTTCTATCAGTATTTCTTGTCCTAGGTACTGCTGTTTTTTTAGGCTATCAGACTCATAGCCTCTTTCTTTGAATTTATCTAGTAATGTTGTTACCTGTTCCTCAAAGTCAGAAATTCTAGAGCAATTTTTTCTAATCTGCAAAGTTTGTCCTAGGGGGATATTGGTTTTTCAGTGTGTGAGATGACAACTGTCAGTGTGGATATAGTTGTTGGAATCCACCGGTTTAAAGTGTGTTTTCGTTTCAATCTTGTTTTCTATAGATATGATCTCTAAGTCTAAGAATACTATTTTTTCTTTACTATAATTATAGGTGAAATTAAGGCCTTTAGAGTTGACATTCATTTTATCAAACATATGAGTCAGTTCTAGTTCTGTCCCTCTCCATACTATCAGCATGTCATCTATGTATCTCTTATAGAGCATGATGTTTGCACTGTAGCCATTACTGCCAAAGAACTAATCTTCCCAGTCACCCATAAAAAGATTTGCGTAGCTAGAGGCAAACCTCATGCCCATAGCCGTCCCTTCTATTTGTAGGAAATATTTGTCATCATAACAAAAATAATTATATTCTAATATAAATGCAAAACTTTTTATTATCAAGTCCTTTTTTGTGATCTATTATGGTACATAAAGAGGTTATATCACAAGTGACAAAGAAAAAGTTTTCTAGGTTATCGAGGATATTTAGAACTTGAGTGGAATCTCTTAAGTAGGAGTTCAGGTTTCTAACATAGTCTGTATGCTTCTTTCATATACTTCTCTGTTTCCATGACAACTATCCCTCCCGCCTTGTCCGCTGGCTTAATCGTTACTTTGTTATTCTTTTGGAGATTTTCAAGGGTTTGTTTATCCTTTCTACTTAGGTTATGTTTCATATATTTGGTTGTGTAACTTTTCTTTAGATCTTTAAGTACTAGCTTCTCAAAAGATTCTAAATTACTACCACGAGCATAGGTGGGATATAAGTTAGATTGGATTGGGGTAGTGGTCTGTTTTTCCAACGGTGGTTTCATAAAAAAACCTCTTGAGTGTTAGATTTCTTACATATTTCCTTACATTGTATATGGGTGTTGAATTTATTCAGTCATGTTGTTGGGGCAAAAGTTAAACCTAGGCTTCTTTTTTCACCATCATCTAGTACTGTGTTGCTCAAATTAAAGATTCCTATTTTGGTGTTAGCTATCTCCATCTGTTGTCTTCTTTTTTTCTGGAGCCATTCCATCTCTGTCATCTAAGGACCTTTTCCTTCTGTTTTGGGGTGTGTTTTGTACAGCTTCTTGTCTTAGTAGATCCCTTGATGTGCCCTCCTTCAGAGGGCTTGTCCCTAAAAAAAGACCTTTCCTTATTGGTTAGTCTATTTTTGTTGTCATGTGTATTTCTTAATGGCGTGTATCTATTCTCTAAAGGAATCTGACAATGGCTTCTTGATTTCCTAGTGTTGTCCCAACCCCTATTATTACGGGTCATACCCGTGTGATGGTATTCATTTCTTAACCTCCAATATGGTCTTTGGTATTCTCTATTGGTGGGTTAAATTCAGGATTGTATCTATGATTATACCTGTGGTTATTCTCCCTAGCTCCAAAATAGATTGTTTTATGGTTAGTGCCTCCATATCTATTGTAATTGGACCTGCTCTGATATTGATTAAAGTTTCTGTTGGGGGTTTTTGGGCGAACTACTGTCCATGTGTCTTTTTTCTCCTCTCTGTTGATATTACTCTTCTGTAGGGTAACTTGACCTCCCTATTTTAGTTCTTTCTCACCTGTCATATCCCTTTCCATCTTTTTCCATTTTGTTCTTAAAAGTTTTTTATTCAAGATCTCTAATTAGAGGCGTAACTAGAAACCACAGGGCCCAGGTGCAAGAATCTAAGAAGGGCCCCAGCCCCCCACCCCATCCCCAAAAAAGTGAATTTAATACTTTTTTTTTTTTTACATTTAAACACAGAAAAAAAATGTGAATCAGATTACATGTCCGCAAATGAGGTACCCTGTGCCCACAGTCTATGAGATGGTCTAACCCCCTATTACTGTATATAGTTACACTATTTAACCCACCAGTACTTTATATAGTGAGTCAGTGACACAGTCTGTAATCTGCCGGTGAGATGGCTGCCTAACCCTACCCGTCCCAGTACTTTATAAAGTGACCTCAGTAGTCTGTGACATGGTCCAGCCCCCCCGTACTGTATATAGTGGTACTGTATAGTGACACCGTTTACCCCCCGCCCCCCCATGCTGTAGTAACAAGGTCTGTAATTTGCTGGTTCCACAAACATACACACACACATACATGCATACATACACACACACACACATAAACACCAATGGGTAAAACAGAAACATTAACCCCTGTAGTCAGAGACACTAGTGAAGCATCATGTCACACTCACCTGATATCAGTGCAGGCAGTGGCAGGTCAAATTTTTTTTTGTAAAAAAAATAAAAAAAATTTAAGCTGGGCCCCTCCCTTGGGGGCCTAGTCGCAATTGCGACCTCGGCACCCCCTGTAGTTTTACCCCTGTCTCTAAACTGCCTATCATTACTTTCTGTTTCTCTTTATATTCATTTTTTGTTTTTTCTCTCTTTTAGTTTTTCTTTTAACTCTGAGATTTCATCCCCTAGTGTCTTAAGAGTTTCCTCTCTTGATTTTTTCAAGATGTTGATTAAATTATTAGAAGCTTCTTCCCATTCTAGTTGTAATATGCTACTAAGTGGGCATGTACAGTTTTTAGTACACTTTAAACCTCTTGGAATTATGCCTTTGGTAGTGTATCTATTAAGAAATACTTCCTCTATTTTTTGTTTTAATGCCTTAGTTAATGCTTTTTTAAGATGTTTTCATAAGCTCATCAAGGTTTTCTGAATGTGAGTCTAGATCAGTATTGTGATGTATTTGTTCCTGGGAAAGTTCCCTAAAAATCTTGTTGCTAAAATAAAAAATATCCTCCAGGGCAGGTGTAGTGTGTGATACTTTTAGCTAAGCGTATTTTCTTTGTATATCACATTTACTTCTTTATCCTTCTGGATTATTGCTGCTAGATTATTGTGATTATTGTGTAGATCCTGTATCCTCAATATGGATGATTTTTTTTAATTTAGGGACAAGTCAGTGGACAAGGGGGGAGGGATAGTTGTCAGGGAAACAGAGTATATGAAAGAAGCATACAGACTTCTCTCTGACCAAAAGACCTACAAGAAACTTGAGCTAAACCCCACTGATAATTAAAAAAATAAACTATATGACATTTTGAATAAAGGGAAGGAGATTGGGATTTTTAATTACAAAGAATTTGACTATCTTGCTTGTAAATTCCCTAAGATCCCAATCTTCTATTTCCTACCCAAAGTGCATAAAGATCTTATTAACCCTCCAGGAAGACCCATAATATTGGGTATATACTACCTTAGCTCAAACTTGTCCCAGTACATAGACTAATGTCTACAAAAATATGTTAGAAACCTGAACTCCTACTTAAGAGATTCTACTCCAGTTCTAAATATCCTCGATAACCTAGAATGGCAAGAAAACCTTTTCTTTGTCCCTTGTGACGTAACCTCTTTATATACCATAATAGATCACATAAAAGGCAAGGAATTGAGGCAGTAAACAAATTTTTAACAAAGGATATACGTCTAAAAAAAGAACAAAAAGAGTTCATAATTAAAAGTTTTGCATTTATATTAGAATATAATTATTTTTCTTTTGATGGCAAATATTTCCTACAAATAGAAGGGGCGGCTATGGGCACGCATTTGCACCTAACTACTCAAATCTTTTTATAGCTACAGTGCAAACCTCATGCTCTATAAGAGATACATAGATGACATACTGTTAGTATGGAGAGGGACAGGACTAGAACTGACTTGTATGTTTGATTAAATGAATGTCAACTCTAAAGGCCTTAATTTCACCTATGATTATAGTAAAGAAAAAATAGTATTCTTAGACTTAGAGATCATGTCTATAGAAAACAATATTAAAACAAAAACACACTTTAAACCGGTGGATTACAACAACTATATCCACACTGACAGTTGTCATCTCACACACTGGAAAACCAATATCCCACTAGGACAAACTTTGCGCATTAGAAAAAATTGCTCTAGAATTTCTGACAGGTAACAACATTATTAAATAAATTTAAAGAAAGAGGTTATGAGTCTGATAGCCTAAAAACAGCAGTAACTAGGGCAAGAAATCTGATAGAAAGTCACTTTTATCTTATAAGCATAAAATACCCAAGCAAAATAACAAGTGAGAGATTTAACAGGGAAAAAAAGTTTTGGGTTTCTTTCCCTGCCATACTTGCAAGGCTTGCCAACACAGTGTAAAGAGAAAGAGCATTCAAATCCCAAATACGGAGGAAGAATATGTAATAGAAGATCTAATAAGATGTACAACCAAAGAGGTTATATATGCCCTTAAATCAAATTGCAATCTGATATATTTAGGGGAAACAAAAAGGAGCCTTAGAGACCGCATAAGAGAGCATCTATTATGTATTGAACATAAAAATGACAATATACACCTATATAGACATTTTAAGGAAGTTCATGGAGGTAGAACTAAGGACATGCAATACTGGGGTTTATGCAGAGTAAAAGGGAATTGAAGAGGAGGAAACCGGGAAAACAAACTACTAGTGAAAGAGGACGAACTAATCTACAAATTTGATACATTGTATCCCAAAGGTCTTAACTCTGAATTTGATCTGGCACCATTTTCTCTCAGACTCAAGAATATAGTAATAAACTAATTTTGTTAGGATAAGTGTTTTCACACAGTTGCTGATAAGAGTTAAACATTCTAATCTTGCACAATGTGAGGGCTTAGGCCTATGAAATAAATTTTGAATATATTGTTTATTATGTTAGACTGTAAATAAATAGCTCTTATGTACGGTTGAAATGATTTGTATATACAATTGCATATAAATGTATAAGCTTCTTCCATCAAGAAAAGATAACCAAAAGATACTGCTGTCAAAAATACCACCTTAAAAATACTACCTTTAAATTTAAACTCTGACAAATGAAGTCACAGCTGTTTGATATCAATTAATTAGTAGAGATCCCTCTAGCCAATGGAAACATTCCACAGCCTTTAAATAAAGACTTCTAACTGCTATCACTTATCTTGATAAAGCCCTGTAAGATGGTGAAACTAGTCGATAAGAGAGGATAGCATTGTATGAAATGCAACTATTTTTCTACATAACCACCTTTACCCGGGTATATTTCAGTTTTGAAACCACTTTTCTAACAACTATTACCCCTGCGTGCAATTGTTGCTTTAAGAGCAGGTGTCTTCTACTACCACATATCCCATGTGAGGATCCTACGGCAATAAGGATAGTTTTTAACAAACACCTTCCAAGCCATATAGGAGTCATCATTCACAAGAAAAGGGAGGCTGGGCACTTTGGCCCAATTATCGCAAGGGGTCTGTCAGCCCCAACCACTCACAGTGTAAGCTGGCATTCCAACACGTCACGCAAATGCAAGTAGTCACACTGGGACACGTGATCTAGCGTTTTGAGCTTAAACGACTGGTAGTTCCTTTGGGGAATAGAAGTATTTTCTATAAGAAAAAACTAAGGGGACGCGCTGTAGTGTTGATAGAAATTGTGTTGATGTGAATGAAATTCCTCTGGTATCGTGTGAGTTGAACCGTGACAGATAAGTATGTGAAAGTAGAGGTGTATATGTGTATATGATTGAGTGAAATCTTGTTAATCAAAGGAGAATGTGTGACTTGTTACAAACCGTAAGACTTGAAACAATTGTGATACATAAGCAAAAAAATCATGAAACAATTGTGATACCTAAACAAAAAATCAGTTGGAATATTGCAAAGAACTAAAGACTTGCAACAAAATATGTGAACAGTTGAATTTGATTAAACTCAAAAAACTGAAAAGTCCAATATGTGATAAGTGTTCAGAGATAAAAAGTCCAAATTCAATGTAAAGGATATATAAAGAACAAAAGTTCAAAGGATCAAAACAAATGGCTTGCTCCTCTTGAATCCAAGGTGTGATGAATCAGGAAATCTAGGAGGATAGAAAAACAAGGGGCGCCAACATAGTGTGAATCAGTTTGGAAAACTGGAAAACAGTAGTTATAATAAAATCTACTCACAAGTGGAGTGGCACCTAGAACCAACTGGGTGCATACAGGCAGGCTGACATTCAGGACCAGCAGTCAGTACGCTGGGGGTCTCACCCGGGAGACCTGTGGGTAGGTCAGATGAGGTAGATGGAGTCGGCTGTGTATCGTCTAGTGAGCCGGATCGCCACTGTGGAAGTCCAAAGGGCTGTGTTGTTTATCCCAAAAGGGTAGCTGCTCACACGATCAGCCTTGTTTCCAAACGAGTTTCCAATGTCAGTGTATGGAACAAAGGGATAAAAACCAAACTGGGTATAACCACTGCAAACTGTGGTAATATTAAAAAGGCACAGAAAACCGGGTCTGTCTAAAAACAAGTATTTAATTGCTACGCGTTTCTCAGTCCGTAAAGACCGTTTCCTCAGGCATATTGTTTGGAAACAAGGCTGATCGTGTGAGCAGCTACCCTTTTGGGATAAACAACACAGCCCTTTGGACTTCCACAGTGGCGATCCGGCTCACTAGACGATACACAGCCGACTCCATCTACCTCATCTGACCTACCCACAGGTCTCCCGGGTGAGACCCCCAGCGTACTGACTGCTGGTCCTGAATGTCAGCCTGCCTGTATGCACCCAGTTGGTTCTAGGTGCCACTCCACTTGTGAGTAGATTTTATTATAACTACTGTTTTCCAGTTTTCCAAACTGATTCACACTATGTTGGCGCCCCTTGTTTTTCTATCCTCCTTTGGGGAATGGCGGATACAGAACGGCTAAACACGGTGGAAAATACTGAGCCTATCCACCAAGAAAATCTCCTGTGTAGAGATAATCAGTGAGAAACTGTAAGTCTAATATCACGTTTACCTTTGGAGCGACTTATACACTCAATTTGGATAGTCCTATTGACTGTTTTTTTTTTTTTTTTTAATTATTTTATTTGTAACCAAAAAGGAAAATCCTTACAGATAAAACATATTTAGTTAAAATATACATATTTTGCAATGATTATGAATACATATATGTAAGGAATTACTTAAGCCATGTTGATACATGATTTTTTTTTTTTTTTTTATTGAGGTTCTCTGAAGGCAAACAAAGGGTAACCATCAACTGGTAAAAGAACAAACATTTACAAAACAAATTACAAGTCAAATACAGTCAGATTTGCCTACAAAACTTTGGACCCACTAAACGTCACAAGAGGCCACTTTTGGACCACTCAAGAAAGCAGTGCATGCGTATTCATAGTGGGATATCTTTAACAAAGGGAGGCCACTCTTGGGACTCCGCTGAAGAACCAACTTTTGATTTTATGTGATCTATCTATAGATATATTACGTAATGAAGCTCTATTATAGTTATGAGTATAAGATGCTGGGATTGTTAATAAGAGCTGTAGGAATATAAATGTAAAATAATGGTATAAACAGGAATTATAATTGATTGTGGGAGTGAAGGGACACTTCTAATCCATCAATTTAAGCAACATCATAAAGGCCATGTAGAACTCACTATTGTAAATAGTATAGGCGATATACACACTGAGGTCAGCTATTGTTATTTGTCGAAAAAACATACAAAAACATAATATTGCTGGCAAGGGAAGACAGTAGTCTCTCCTTATGTAATAGGGGCAGAGTGTAGATAATGTTAACCCCACGCATAAAGGGCAAAGATTATATGACTCAGGGTTAGCATAAACTTAGGTTTAGTAGGTAGGTAATTAATTAACAAGGCTAAAAAAAGTAACTTCCAGGATTGTTCTTGGGTCTCCCACCAGAGAGTGTGTCACATGATGTTACAAATTAACTTTTACTGCAAAGCAGCTAGTAGGTGGGAATTACTTAGGTATCTCTCCATATGCCACCTTGGTATTAACCTAAGTAAGGTTTTAATCCTGCTATCTCGGCCGCAGACAGCATAGGTTGGTCTAAGAGAGCTAGGAGATATAGGTGAAAGACATAGTTACACAGTAAATACCAATCCAAATACCCCCCTTCTATAACATCCTGCATTGTATATATAACAGTATAGCGATACAGACCCATCCTAGGAGTAATTACACCCCAGTTATATACATTGACTGAAATAGGAGAAGTGATGCAGACAAACAATAGCGGCTTGGGTAATAGTAAAATGCAGAGGGACTGTCATAAACTTTCAATATGTAGTTTGGTGCATATAGAGTACAGGTAGGACCTAACTAAGTGAACAATCAGGGTGTAATACAGGCTAAAGGCATCATATAAACAAAAAACCCCTAAAGTCCCAGTCCATAGTAACATACAATGCAGCTTGAAATATGAGTCACACAAACATCCGGCAGATGAGCCACCATTAAAGTCACATAATAATAATCAGGGTGTAATACAGGCCAACGGCATTATATAAGCAAAAAGCCCTTAAAGTGAATGTCTCACAAACATCCGGCTGATGAGCCATCATTAAAGTCATATCAGTTTACAACCTAACCAATGAATAAACATGGCTGATTAAAGTTTGTTTGCAGGACGTCTAGGTCACTATCAAACCTGCAGTGTCGATCCTATCTCAGATCCCCTTGTATGTAGGCCTAGCCGATCCCAGACTTCCTCCATTCTGATATATCCTCCGGCTGTTTTGTGAGGGGGGAATGTACCGGATTATGCCTCCAGCAAGTAGTGCATATCCTTTTCAAGGCAAGAATCCTCGGTATTTTCAATCCATAGGGCCCAAGTCGTTGGCCCGCTATCATTGGGGTCAGAAATGCTGTACTGTCCGGCTGACGATTTCGAAACTGAGGCTTTCCGGAGGAATCTGCAGACAGAGCCAGCCTGTTTTTCAGCACACCACTGTTAAGTATAGGGCTCCTCTGAACTGCCTCGTATAGGTTATCGATGTAGCTGGGACCCGTTGCAATCGGCTCCTGGGCAGAAGTCAGCGTGCACATCGGCTCCTGTTCAGAAGGTGGGTTTAGTGAAAAACACTCGCCAATGAGCTTATGGAGTCTCCGATAGTGATCATCAAGCAGCGCAAGTATTGTGGATTCTAAGGCCTTTCCGTCCATGGTTATTTCATTTGAGTGTGTGGCGGTGGGTTTTAATAAATGTGAATACTGTTGCGCAGTAAAACAAAGTGCCCCCTTCTAAATATAAGGTCCTGTAAGTGCCCCTTCGAGCAACTATCCTATTGTAGGATGTCGTAACCCCAGAGTTTGGGGGGGGGTAATTTCGTGGCAGCCCCAGATCTATGCTTCAGACTCAACACAGGGTCGCTTCTTAGGATCCACGCGGCTAATTATAAGAATGGCTGACAAGTCTGTGAGAAATCTTGGCACACATCTTTCCCATAGAGCATAGGCAGAAACACGGTCAAATCCTCAATATTGAGCATATATCAGTTCCCAGCTAGTCAAATGTCCTCTGATGAGTAGAAAATAGCAGTATTTCTGAAGAAAACTTATATTAAAACCCTCATAGACCGGGAGCTTCACAGAGACGCATCTTGCCGCTATGAGAGTAGGCTCCACCCCCCCTATTGACTGTTTTTGTTTGCTAAGAAGTAGATAACGCAATATTTGCAGCAGAATTGACTTGTGCTCAATGCTTTAAACTTTTTGCACATACGGCAGTTAATTTATACCCTATTATACAACAGATGAACTTTTGTATTTTAGTCCCATTATCTTCACATTGTTCTTGGTTATCTGCATCAACGCATATCTTGTTTTTGATATTACCATAATATTTAAGCATGCATATGTACGTTTGGATATTTTAGCATTTCTATGAATTAGCACATTTTATGAATTCATCTTTTTACAAGCATTGGGAGACGTCCCACGTTTATATGTATTTTTCCATTGTGATTTTATTATTGTAATTATCATATAAACTATCCAATCCGGATGCTAATAAATCCTTTATAGTATCTTTAGCCTTGGGCGCACTCACTATCTTTCTTTTTTCACTAATTTATTGTTTCCCTAATAGAGAAGGAGTTAGGGCAGGTGTAGTGTGTGATACTTGTAGCTAAGCGCATTTTCTTTGTATATTGCATTTGCTTTCACTTTGCCAAGGTATCTCACTTCTACACAGCTGTTTCTTAACCATTTGAGTGCTAAACACTTTCCCACCTGGGTGCTTAGCTGTTTTAAGTTTTTTTTTTTTTTTTTAAAAGAAATTAACTTTTTTTTTCCAGATCCCCAAGACTTACATTGTTGGAAAGGTTAGGCGATTACCTTTCCAGCTGTGGGTCTTTGGGGTCTGTAGCTGCTTAGATGCCTGAGATACGGGCATGACGTCACCGCACATAACGTGAAGCACCAGCGATGCCTGTCTCTATGCAGGCCTGATCGCAGGGGTAGGAGCGGGTAGGGGCCCCCAGATCTCCCTTAAGGTGGGAGAGTGCTAGGGACGGCTCTGAGCCGTCGTTAGCACCAGAGTGGGAAACTCTGCGATGGCTCAGAGCCGTCGTTAACACTGAAAACATTTTTTTTGAGGTTATTTCCTGCCTCCCTCTAGTCATGGGTTTCACTATGTTGAAATATAACTTTCACTGCATTCCGGTGCTGATGTGTTAAACATGTGTAGCAACTTTTATTCAGATACGTGCAGTGTAACCTAGGCTCCAAAATTATGGCCCCCATGATTTAGAGTGAGGTGCTCGAGATGTGTTTAGTGTTTAATAATGTCCCTTTAAGTTTTCATGTGTTTAACTAGATTTAGATTTATTAGGAATATTAAAAAAAAAAAAAAAAAACACACATCTGAGCTACTTTACACAGTAATCGCATTTAGGTGTTTTGGAATAGGGGCTTTTGTTCCACCCCTGCAAAGAAGCTAAATGTATAGTTAAAACCATGCACCAGGCACATTCCTGTGCAGTTCCTTAGCAGGTCAAAGCCAGTGATTGGTGGTGGATATGTGAGTATGCCATTCCTGATGGGCTTAAAAGCTGTGCCTTGCTTAGAAGCATCAATGTATTGGGGCTACTGAGCAAAGTTTAATTTATGTGTTTAGATACATAATTTAATAAGCTTTTTTAATGGATTATGATTCACCCCATAGTTAGAAAAGAAAGTTTGTTTATAGTGACAGTCAACTCAATCTTTTTTATTATTTAAAAAGATAGATAATCCCTTTATTAACCATTCCCCAGTTTTACATAACTACCACAATTATATTAATATTCTTTTTATCTCTGGGATTACCTTGTATCTAAGCCTCTTTTGACAGCCCCCTGATCACATTACCTTTTATTTATTATCTATTGACTTGCATTTAGTACTGTGTTGTGCAGAACCCACGGGCGTGAGCACAATGTTATCTATATGACCCACATGAACTAGCAGTCTCCTGTTGTGAAAAGCAAATAAAAAAGCATGTGACAAGAGGCTGACTGTAGTGGCTTAGAAACAGGGAGAAATTTAGAGCTTTAAAAGTTATAAAGTATATTAATATAACAATGTTGGTTGTGCAAAGCTGGGGAATGGGTAGTAAATGCATTATCTATCTTTCTAAACAATAACAATTTTAGTGTTGACTGTCCCTTTAATAATAATATTAATAATAATAATATATCGTATTGAGTTTATTAATTTCATTATTACCATGGAATCTCCCGTTTAGCATATTTAAGCAGATAAATGAATATGATTATACTGGATGACCTGTTCTTCTCATGCATTGTCAAAACCTATTTTTCTATATTAAAGTCAGTAAATAGACTTAAAGGGACAGTCTACTTGTTTTTTTTATTGTTAAATAGATAGATAACCCATTCCCCAGCTTTGCATAACCAACATTGTCATATTAATATACTTTCTGACCTATAAGTTTGCCTGTTCTAAGCCCCAGCAGGCTGCCCCTTATCTCAGTACTTTTTATTTGCACTACAGTCAGACGGTGATAGTTCATGTATACCATATAGATAACAGTGAGCTCACTCCCATAGAGAATGGTAATGGGTATACAAGAACAGAACTGAATGGCTAAAACACAAGCTTGTAAAAAGCACTGAGATAAGGGGCAGCCTACAGGGGTTTAAATACAGGTAATCACAGAGGTAAAAAGTATATTTATATAACAGTGTGGGTTGTGCAAAACTGAAGAATGGACAATAAAGTGATTTTCTATATTTTTAAACAATAACACTTTTCAATTAGACTGTCCCTTTAGACTACAAATGCATTTAATCTATTGTAAAAATCATTTAAAATTTTTTGAATGTTAAATTTAGATATGTCACCTTTATAGCAATAAGCTCCAAATTTCCTGGCAGGATCAGGAAATCCCGTTCTATTGGGGAACTGATATAACGTCCTCACTCCAGGCTCCTCGCCACCACAGTTTTTCCTTGGGTTCCGTATGGGGTAGCGCACACTTCTATCTGCTAACCAGCCAGGGTCACATTGGTCCAAACCCTTCCCCCAAGCTGAATACAGCTGCCCCACA
Source organism: Bombina bombina (assembly GCF_027579735.1). Classification (NCBI taxonomy): domain Eukaryota; kingdom Metazoa; phylum Chordata; class Amphibia; order Anura; family Bombinatoridae; genus Bombina; species Bombina bombina. The sequence continues at coordinate 770,528,994 of NC_069500.1, read as the reverse complement.
TTTGCCAGCTTCCCTCCATCTTGCTGACAAGCAGTTCTGGCATCTGATAAAGAGTTCCTCTCTGGGACATAATAAACATCACCTGCAAGAAAATAATTCACCATAACAAAAAGTCAAAAAATTGTCACAGTTTTACTTCAAAGGGACAAGAAAGTCATAATTAAATGTTTATAATTCTAATGGAGTAATTTCCAATGTAGTTCCGTTATTAAACTCACTTTGTTCTCTTGATATACTTTACTGAAACTTAGCTCCTTTTTTCATGAAAATCATATTAAGGTAGGCCCAGGAACAAGCACTTGCTTTATTTCATGAAAGCATACCTAGGTAGGCCCAATAGCCTGCACATGCTCTTTTCATTAAAGCATTCCTATGTATGTTCAGGAGAACTATATGGCAGTAGTGCCTGTAACAATGTTGGTAGCAATGTTATAGATATAGACACATGCACACTTCAGATGCTCTTAGGAAAATGAGCTACATTTTAAAAGTATACAAAGTGTAAAAGCGAAATTTAGCAATAGACTTAAAGGGCCAGTAAACCTAAAAAATAATGTTATATAATTCTGCACATAGTGCAGAATTATATAACATTCTATTAGTGCTAGTTTTATGTAACATTATATTGCCGGTGACATTTTTATTAAAAAAAAGAGGGTTTTTCAGACCCGCCCTCTGTGCTCTACTGAGCGGGTCTGGTTTTCCCTCTGAGCGCATCTGGGCAGCTGTCAGACAGAGCAGGAGCAAGCTGCATTGAGTGTAATGGTGGGATCGGGCCGGGCTGTGACTAGACAGCTGCCCAGATGCGCTCAGAGGGAAAACCAGACCCGCTCAGTAGAGAACAGAGGGCGGGTCTGATAAACCCTCTTTTTTAATAAACATTTTACCAGCAATATTATGTTGCATAAAGCTAGCACTAATATAATGTTATATAATTCTGCACTATGTGCAGAATTATATAACATTATTTTCTAGGTTTACTGCCCCTTTAATATTTAAAATAAAAAAAAAATGTTATGCTCTAACTAAAGATTTCATTTTCTGCCAATTGAAAGGTTCAGATAGAGATGAATTATAGGTAATTTGAAATCTTTAATTAACTCTGCATTATCAAAGGCCAAACCGATTGAGTATCTCCTGCAAGAAGAGGTGAGTAAGCTCTGCACAAGGTAAAACTATGCAATGTGCAGGGCTTACTCAGCTCTTCTTGCAGGAGATACTCAATCGGTTTGGCCTTTGATAATGCAGAGTTAATGACATATTTAAAATGACCTATAATTCACCTCTTTGTGAATAGAGCCCATATGAGTTCCCCTCCAGAGCAGCAGTGCTTTCTTTACTGGGAGATAGCACAATGCACCTGGTGAGCAAATGACAAGAGGCCCCCCAGTAGTGCATTGCTGCTCATGAGGCTACCTAGATAGGCTTTACACAGCATTACCTATACATTGTGCAGAGCTAACTCAGCTCTTCTTGCAGGAGATACTCACTGGGTTGGATATCAAGTGAACAAAGCGAAGTAAAAAGGAAAGTTGTTTAAAATTGCATGCTTGAGATAAAGCAATATATTTTATCTTTGACAAATGAGATCAGACAATTTTCAAACAGATTACAAGAGGCAGAACAAAGAGTATCGGATCTAGAAGATATTAGCACAATTTATAGCTCTAAACTTGACACTACTGATTCAATGCTTTCTAAAATTCAGCTTAAAATAGAGGACCTAGAAAATCGCTCTAGGAGAAATAATTTTAGAATAATAGGGGTCCCAGAGGGAAAACAGTACGAAGATCTAGATAAATTTATTTTTGAAACTTTAGTGCAACTTTTAAAAATTCCCCCTTCTTACCCACCAATTACTGTGGAAAGAGCACATAGACTTGGTAGGCCATCAAATGAGGGCAGAGGAAATACGAGAGCAAGACCACTTATAGCTAAACTATTAAATTATCAGGACAAAGTTATCCTGTTATTGTAAGAACCAACCTATTTCACTTGGGACATCAAATATACTTTTATTTCAGGATTTTTCAGTGGAAATGGCAGGAAAAAGGAAGGAATTGTCTCCTGCTTGTACAAAATTAATAAATTTGGGTTATCGTGCCACGCTAATTTACCCTGCTAAACTAAAAGTCTTTATAAATGATGAAGTGTATTTTTTTGAATCTGCCAAAGAAGCAGAAACATTTATAGCTGATTTGAGTAATCAGAGGGACAATAGTTGATCTATGGTATGAGAATTTCTTGCTCTCATGTTTCCCATAATTTTAATGAGGATCATGTGGGCAGCCTGGGGGCCAATTTGGGGATATGTGTGTGTTTGTTTCCCTTTTTTTTCTCTTCTCTCTCTCCATGCTCGCAAAATTAGGAGAAAATGGGTGAGGTAGATAAATTTAAAATAGTTTCTTGGAATATTGGTGGTCTCACTTCCCCCATCAAATGAAAGGCAATTATTTCGTATCTGAGGAAGACCAATACAGATACAGCTTTTTTACAAGAAACTCATCTAAATTCTGTTGAGGTACTAAAATTAAAATCCTCTTGGGTTAAGGAAGTGTTAGCATCCACAGGTACGGAGAGGAAAAGAGGAGTGGCAATTTTGATAGGAAAAAAAAATAAGTATGAAATATTGAATACCATCACAGACCCAGAGGGGAGATTTTTAATATTGAAGATAAAAATAGCTGGAACCTTATATACATTGTGTAATATTTATGCTCCCAATGTCTTTGATCCAATATTTTGGGATATGTTACAATCAAAAATCCTCATAAATTCAGAGGGATATCTGATTCTAGGGGGGGATTTTAATATGGCACCACTTTTTTCCACTAGATAGGTTAAGGCCCAACCCCAGGCAGGGGAAGAATAAGCGAGATAGCTTGGAAACCAAGATGTTTAAAAAGATTTCCCAAAATCTGGCAATCAGAGATATATGGAGATCACAGAACCCAGAGGTAAGAGACTACACTTGCTTATCCAAAGCCCATAAAACTATCTAGGATAGATCTATTTTTAATTGATGAAAGGCTTTGTAAACAGCAAGTTAAAGCAGGAATCTCCCCAATTTGTATATCAGATCATGGTCCTATCTTTATGAAATTTCAATTTAATGAATCTAGGACGTTTTTTCTTTCCCACATATTTAGTAAATTATATAACAATCAAAAATTGGCTTAAATTTAAATATGAAGAATATGCACATTTTAACGAATCATACATTAATCATCTGGCTATATATTGGGAGGCTGCTAAAGCAGTCCTTAGGGGAGAAATGATTGCTTATAGTGTTAATAGATCTAAAAAAAATAAAAAAAGAGAATCAGAAGTATTAAAATCAGTAACTAATTCATATAATCGGTATCTGCTTGATAGTTCTTCAGAAAACTGGGCCAAATACAATAGATCAAAAAGTGAGAGGGACACATTTCTAGTGTATCGAGAGACACAGAAGGAGCTAAGACTCCAAGCAAGATTATATAGATATGGCAACAAGGCCGGGAAATTACTGGCGAAATTGGTAAAAAAAGAAAGAAGACCCCCACTGATTGATAAACTGCATCATGAAGGGAAAACTTGTACAAGTCCAGAAAATATTGCAAAAATGTTTTCAGATTATTATCGAGAGCTTTACTCTTTTAGAAATTTAGACAAGGATCAATCTGCTGACTTCTGGAGTAAAATTACCTATCCTTTCCTCAATCATGAACTAGTCACACATCTGAATTTACCTGTTTCTGAGATGGAAATTTCAAAAGCTATTCAAGATCTTCCATTAAATAAAACACCAGGACCTGATGCTCTACCTAATGAATTTTATAAAATTATTTCACCATCTATTGTTCCATTTCTAAGCACATTTTTTAATGATATGTATATTGACGGTAATCCAGTCCCTCCTTATTTCATTGCATCGTACAATACCTTAATTCTGAAAGCAGGGAAGGATCCTACTAAAAAAGAGTCTTATAGACCTATTGCATTGCTGAACTCAGATTACAAGATCCTCACCTTTATTATAGCTAAGAGACTACAATCAGTACTTTCTGATTTGATTCATAAAGATCAAGCTGGATTTCTGCAGAAACGAACTTCCTCAGCTAAGATTAGGGAAGTTTTAGTCACTAAGGATTATTTTAAGACTTTGAAAAAGATGGAACAGAAGAGGGGGGGGGGGCACCCCTGACTTAGCAATTATCTCAATCAATGCCGAAACAGCCTTTGATTCAGTTCACCATTATCATTTATTATTTTCTCTTCGTCAATTTGGTTTTAGAGGTAATCTGCTTAAATTTGTGGAGAATATATATATATAATAAACCACATACAAAGATAATTGTTAACAACATGTTATCTTCGGAGATATTACTTGGAAGAGGAACATGACAGGGGTGTCCTCTCTCTCCTCTCCTTTTCAATATTGTTATTGAACCCTTGGCAATCACCATTTGACAACAAATGGAAGGTATAAAAGTAGGTAAAATGGAGCTTACTATTGCTTTATATGCTGATGATATCCTGCTCTATATCTCTAATACTCAAATTAATATACCAAAACTCATTACAATTATAAACCAATTTAGCTCCTTCTCTGGCTACAAGATTAACACTTCAAAATTGGAATTTCTATGAGTTAGGAAAAATAAAGACTCCCTATTAGATCTACCCTTCAGAATTACAGAATCTTTCAGATATCTGGGAATCATTATCTCGTTTAATCCTGATGATTGTTATAAGCTTAACATTTTGCCAGTTTTCACAAAAAATAGAGATAGTCTGAAATTGTGGCAGAATCTACCACTTTCTATTGCAGGTCGTATTGCTGTGTTTAAAATGATTCTTCTTCCAAAATTATTATATGTACTGCAGAATACTTCAATAATCTTAAAGGGAAAGGACATTGAAAAAGTTAATAATTTGCTGAGAAGCTTTATATGGCAGAATAAAAAACCTAGGATTTCTTTATCTAAACTTTCTTTACCTTGGAAGTACTAGGGCTTTTCATTACCAGATCTGCGGTTATACAACTTGGCCTTTCTTGTACGAATTGTGATTGACTGGATTCTTGAAAAAGATTATGTGATTAATAATGAATTTGAAAAAATGTAAGCTATCCATTTCTTCCTATAGCTTTAATTCACTGCAATCCTAGATCAGTACCTCAGGAAGTAAAAAATATTAAAACAATTATGTGCCCTTTACAGGCATGGTGGAAGATAGGTAGGCTATTAAAAGGGAATTGTGATATATCTAATTATTATCCCTTTTTGGGGAATCCCCAATTCCAAGCAGGATTGCAATCTATACCTTTCCAAAGATGACATACCTTGGGGCTGGTTAACATCTCCCAAATGGTAGTTAAAGGGAGATAATGTGTTAAAACATTTGAAACCCTGAAAGGAGAATTTAATCTTCTTGATAAAGAATTTTTTGCCTATCTGCAGGCAAGACATTTTATCCACAAACTAGCAAATGAGTTTGGCTGGAACTGGTCTCTCTGGAAAATGGAGAACTGGCTTGTGATGGCAAGAAATGGATACATGTCAATTTCAATAGGCTATCAACTCTTGAGTTCTAATAAAGGTGAATTAAACCTCACTCTGAAAGAAAGGTCTTAGGTATGGCAATATTAATTTTAATACATGTCCAAAATGTTCATTACTATCAGCTGACCTTATTCATATGTTGTGGGATTGTCCCAAGATTAAACATTTTTGGCTTAAAATAGAATATTGGATTAATAAAGTGTTGAAGATCTCCCCTTTGGGACTAACTCTGACCCATATAGTCTTTCTTGGAGAACTTACAAAAGACTTACAGGTACACCATAAGATCATAAATATGTCTATTTTAGCGGCAAGATATTTTATTTTTAAGAATTGGAAGAAAAGTGCAACCCCTATTATAATAGAACATAAAAATTGTTTGAAGAAACAGTGCATGCTGGAACAGATAGATACTAATATCCACAAGGAACCAGATATAGTACGCTTTTTTAAAAAGTGGTTAATATTTATTAAAACGCTACCTGCTAATGAGATAGAATATCTGATTTTTCCCTTCAGAAATTCAGAATTAGTGCTATTAGGGGTATGGTAACTTATAAATAATTTTTTTTCCTTCCCTCTGGGGGGGTTAATTGGGGCCGGGGTGACAGGCTGATTGGACTTATCCCTTGACCTCCTTTTTGGGTGTCCAGCTCTTGATATGAAGATAATATTATGTAGAGAATGTGACTGGAACATCATAGGACTAGGGAAGGTCTGATGAATGTTATTTAATTATGATAACATTTCCTAAAGGGGAAACGTTACTTCTTTTCCTGAATTTTTAAGATAAAATAAAAAATATCAGCACAGTAAGAATATAGATTTATTTTTCTCTGAATTAGCCTTGTTGAGGATTTGTATTTGTGTTATACTTTAACTTTTTATTGTAAAACATTAATTTCATTATTAGGTTAACTTGTACTTGGGGTAATAGGAACATAATTACATGTTTGATTGCCCTGTCTTGGTTGCCTAAAGAGAATGTTCATATGATTTATATGCATAAGGCATGTTGTTTTTCTTTTGCAAGGGTATATATGAATTCTAGATAATATAAAATCTCAACAATCTGAATGCAAGATTACAAATTTATAGTTGTTTTTGATGCTTTGAAAATATGTGCATTTGCTGTATTCTTTTTACTCTTCCCTGCAAGGTGCTAATGATGCAATCAGGAAGTTAAACAAGTACTTATACAATCATATCTTTATGAGGTGCATTGCTCCTGTGAATATAGGAATACAAACATATGTTTGCCTTTTTTTTGGCTTACTGGTATAAGTATTCTGTTTAATGTTGCAATGCACGATTTATGTATTCTTGGATACTTTGCTGAATATAAATAAACATTGAAAAAAAAAATTGCATGCTCTTTCTAAATCATGAAAGAAAAAAATGGGTTTCATGACCCTTTAATATTTATTTAATATGGTTAATTATTCTTTATCTACTTTTCATTGTGGTGCCATCTGACAAGCACAAATGAATACAGCACTGTTTGCATTGCAATTCCTTGCCTTATTCTCATTTTTGCACCTCCACTAATCAAATCTGGTTTCTTGAAGCAGTAGAGATAGAATACCAGATGTATTTTAGGTAAATCCCATTTGAATAATAGAATAATTCCTTTTGTAATCTAAATTATTTGACCATAGCTTTGTTTTTCTTTTGGCGGACAACCAGTTCCATATAAATGTAAACAATAAAAGGCAAACATAATCTAATTCAGATATTTGTCTTGAAAACAGAGCATTTGCCTTACAGCCACTGAGCCAATCAGGGGAGATATATGTGGGTAGATGCTAATCACTGTTGTCTTAGGATCAGCAGTGTATTGTTGGTCTACAGCTGAATTTAACCATGTGTTCAAGGGTTCCTTACATAGGCAAGCAATAATGCTATAATACATTAGCTTTATTTCCCTTAAGCTCATCCTATATATGGTCTCATGATAAATAAATATATAATGTTTTGGGGTTGGATTTTGATATTATAATTGGTGATAAAATTCAAATTCTTTTCTCTTTTTCTTTCCTTCCCTCTACTATGTAAAATGGGAGGGAGTTAATGAATTGGTTTCCATGTGCACAGTATTAAAGTCAATTGAATATACTGTATGTGTAAAGTAGCTACAGGCATACCTCTTTTTATTGTGCTTCACTTTATTGCACTTCGCAGATATTGCTCTTTTAACAAATTGAAGGTTTGAGATAACCCTGTATTAAGGAATTCTATCAGCTCCATTTATTCCAACATATACACATATAAACACATAAATACACATGAATACACATATACGCACACACTGTATATATAAACACCGCAAGCAAAAAAATTATGACTCACTGAAGGCTCAGATGATGGTTAGCATTTTTTTAACAAAAATTTATTTTTAATTAAGGTATTTATATTGTTTTTTTTTTAGACATAATGCTATTGCACACCTTATAGACTACAGTACAGTGTAAATATAACTTTTATATGCACTATGGAACAAAAAAAATAGCGTGACTTTCGCTTTAATGCGGTGGTCTGGAACCAAACCCTGAATATCTAAAAGATACGCCTTTATAAATTAAGATGCTTCACGGTTTGACAGCATACATCCAGTTAGGACTAGGCTTAGTCCAAAACGCATATGGAAGACTTGCATCAAACCATGAGCACTGGATTTCTGTGTTTTTACTTTGATGACCTCTCTGTTTTTAAATGTTCTTTCTTTAACAAAGGATTCAATATTTTTTTATAAACACATGCCAAAGCTGAAGAGCACATGGAGAAAGGAGGACGGAGACTAGAGTCAGAGCGATATGGTTTGTTGTTATGGCCTCATGACACCCTTACATCCTATTTTGCTCTTTTCTAAACTGAAAAGCTTCACTTGGACGCAATCGATCAATATGGTCAATGCAACTTTAAATAGTGAAATAAAAATGAGAAAATGGGCTAATTGCAATAGGTATGTATTTCTCTTCAGAACTGAACGCAAGGGCCGTATTAAGCTTACAAATAACAGTTACTCAAGCTCAGTTCCATAAAAACAAAAGGTGTCTTTTTTATCTATAAAGCACTGCTTGCTGTTTGCTGCAAGATTTATTAAGGTGGCACCATTAATTAGTAATAAAATGGAAAAAAAGGTGAAATTACACATTTTAATTATGTGCTTTGTTTCTTAGTTTAATATTAAATCCTACTTTAGCTAACCTTTTTTTTCAACTGATGCCCAAAATGGTGTGGCCAGATCTTGTATCTGACCATCTCTTAGCTCCATGATGTTGCTCCCATCAATATTCAACCACAGTGTTCAGGGACCAAATTCCTTAACAGTACCTGCCCCAAGCAGTATATCCCAGTTACTGCCTCTATACCCCACCATCAGAGCACATGTATAACCTCCTTACTCTGCAACTTTAAATCCTCCCCTGTTACACATGGTACTGGTCTGAAACTAATAATAATGGCTGTGCTCTGTTGAGATTGTTTAGAGCTTGATGGCTGCCTGGCTGATTACAATTTTGCCGGGGAGTGAGTATCACACTAGTGAGAGTGAGTTAGTGAAAGGGTGCTGCTGGGAGAATGAGTGCCACAACTGGGTGATAATGCTGTGAGCACAAGGGGACTAACATATGGCATTAAGAAATGGTTACCCTGAATATAGGGGCTGCAATATCACCAGAGCTATTGGATGGTTACCCATAATGATGCTTTACAGCAATCATCCAGCCCATGGCCTAGTGAACCTTTGAGACTGTCTTGTATAGTATAATGGTATTTAAATCCTGGCCAACAAATTTACATCTATGATATTGTGCAAGGGCACAAGCGCGTGAGCAAAATACTCTGGTGTACTAACGTCAGGACTGCATTAACACCCTCTTCCATAGATTTCTATTGGCGGACTAAATAAAGCTTTTTTTATTTTATCACTTGTGTGCTAACCCGACACTGCGCCAAACCCGAAGGTGCGTTAGGAATACTACAAATTCCAGTTTGTCACAGATTTTTAAATATATCTTTCTTTATATATCTGTTATATATCTGTAATATATAATATATATAAGTATCTATACATATATATTTATGTGAAAAATACAGATATCTATCTCAGTGAATCTTATAGTTTAAGTCAGCACTGATTGGCAAAAATGCAAGTCTGTCAAAATAACTGAAATAAGTATTTTATATATTATATATATTATACTCTCTCTGCTGCAATTGACACTCTCGCTCCACCCCAACCTCGCAAAGCCCCACTTTGACAGCTCCAACCCTGGCACTCCCAACAGATGCGTCACCTACAAAAATGCTCCCGCACTGCTGAGCGTGTCTGGAGGAAATCCCGCTCTGAACATGATTTCATGCACTATAAGTTCATTCTCTACTCTTACACCTCTGCCCTTCGCTTAGCTAAGCAAACCTACTTCTCCTTTCTTATATCCACTCACTCCTCAAACCCTAAAAGACTCTTCTCTATTTTCAACTCTCTCCTCTACCCACCTGCACCACCCCTTCATCTGCATTCAGTGCTCAAGACCTTGCTGACTATTTTCTCAATAAAACACTTGCAATCCGAGGAAACATCCCAACACAAACCTGCAATCCGAGGAAACATCCCAACACAAACCTGCAATCTCCCAACTCTGCTCCCAGTCACACCCTCTGCCTCTGCACCCTCCTCCCAACCACTGAGAGTGAAGTGGCTTCCCTTTTGTCTTCCTCACACCTCACTACCTGCCCACTTGACCCTATTCCTTCACATCTAATCCCTCCTCTGTCTACCACCCTCACTCCGGCTCTTACTCACATTTTTAACCTATCCCTTTCACCGGCTCATTCCCTGCCTCCTTCAAACATGCGAAGGTCACCCCCATCCTCAAAAAACCCTCCCTCAACCCTAACTCCCCTGCAAACTACCACCCCATATCACTGCTCCCACTAGCTTCAAAACTCCTTGAAAAACTAGTTTTCAATCGCCTAACCCACTTCCTGTCCTCCAACTCATTGCTCAACCCCCTGCAATCTGGCTTCCAACCCCAACACTCAACTGAGACTGCCCTCACCAAGGTTACTAGCGATCTCCTTTCTGCTAAAAACAAAGGCTACTACTCTATACTCATCTTACTTGACCTATCTGCTGCCTTTGACACTGTTGACCATCCCCTTCTCCTACGGTCTCTCAGTTCTCTTGGTCTCTGTGACACTGCCCTCTCCTGGATTCACTCTTATCTCTCTAACAGATCCTTCTCAGTCTCTTTTGCTGGTGACTCCTCCTCTCTATTGTCCCTCTCTGTTGGAGTACCTCAAGGCTCTGTCCTAGGTCCTCTACTCTTCTCTATTTATACTTCTTCACTGGGTAAACTTATCAACAGCTATGGCTTCAGCTATCACCTCTATGCTGATGATACCCAGATCTACCTTTCCAACCCTGCACTCTCTCCTTCTGTCAACTCTCACATCAGAGACTGCTTATCTGGCATTTCCTCCTGGATGGCCTCTCACCACCTAAAAATAAATATGTCCAAGACCGAACTACTTCTAATTCCCCCCTCTAGCTCCACTCCAGTCTCTAATTTTTCTATCACTGTTGGCAGCACCACTATCTCCCCATCACCCCAAGTCCACTGCCTTGGAGTCACGCTTGACTCAAATCTGTCCTTCATTCCCCACATCCAACTGCTCTCTTCATCCTGCCGCAACCACCTACGCAATATCTCCAAAATTTGTCCGTTTCTGAGTGCTGAAACTACCAAACAGCTCATCCACTCCCTGGTAATTTCCCGACTTGACTACTGTAACAACTTACTAACTGGCCTCCCTCTCTCCCACCTCTCTCCCCTCTAATCCATCCTAAATGCATCTGCCAGGCTAATCCACCTCTCTCGATGCTCTGTTTCTGCTGCGCCTCTCTGTGAGTCCCTTCACTGGCTCCCCATTCACAACAGAGTTAAATTCAAAATTCTCACCCTGACCTACAAAGCCCTCACCAATGCTGCCCCACCCTACCTGTCCTCACTCATCAACAAATATACTCCTGCCCGTCCACTAAGATCCAACAACGACCTGCTTCTTGCGTCCTCTACAATCACCTCCTCTCATTCTAGACTACGGGACTTCTCTCGTGCGGCACCAACCCTCTGGAACGCACTTCCTCGAGATGTCAGACTTGACTCTAACCTGTCCTCCTTCAAACGTTCCCTAAAGACCTTTCTGTTCAGGGAAGCTTATCACTTGTTAACAAACTAACTTCAATTAACTAACAGTTGCCCTCTATCTCCTCACTAATATCACTCACCTCTGCAGTCCCCACCTCCTGTTTCCAATCCTCCTACCCATCTAGATTGTAAGTTCCCACGGGAATAGGGCCCTCAATTCCCCCTGTATTTGTCTGTAAAATTTTGTGTCTTATCGTATTGTTTCTCCACTGTACTGTTATCCTTGTACCCATGGACAGCGCTGCGGAATCTGTCGGTGCTTTATAAATAAAGAATAATAATAATAATATTAATGGGGGGGGGGCGGAGCTGGGCGCAACCAAGATGGCAGCGTAATTCCAAGCTCTATAGATGGCACTTTATTAAAACAAAAAAAAAGGGGACCAAGTAGAGAAAGTCCACACAGGCAATGGGAGATCAACTTGCCATAATGTCTACTGACATTCCGGAGACCAGCGACTAAAACCAGAGCCGTCCTCAACCGCAACTGCTTCAGTATACTCAAGGGGCCTAGCTGAGTGCAAAACCAGCTGCATGACCAATTTTTGGAGGGCAAAACAATCTGCACCTAAGACGCTGCACAAAAGACCTCAGGGTCATAAGGATCCACACTAACAACAGAGAGTGGCACCTAGGGGATTTCCAAACCTTCCTCCCTGAAGGCTATAAAAAACTAGATCCCCAGCCAGATTGTGGCCTACAAGCTGACACTTCAAAACGCTGCAAGGGTAAGGTAAACGAGCTGGAAAACAGGAGTCACAGGAAAAACCTCCGCATACGTGGGGTTCCAGAATCGGTCCTTTCTAAAGAACTTTCTAACTACCTGCCAGCCCTATTTACCCATATAAAGGGAGCCAACTCTTCAGAAACTATCCCTTGGGACAGAGCCCACAGGGTGTTACGCCTGAATCCACCAGACTCAGCTTCTCCAAGGGACATCATCATTAAATGTAAAAACTTTTGTGACAAGGAAGAAATATTGGGCCTCTCCCGAAAGAACCAGCCGATAAGAATTAGAGGTACAGTCCTGCAATTTTATGCAGACCTCTCCCAGAGGACTCTTCAACAAAGAAGAGAATTTGCCCCTCTAACACAACTTCAATGCCTCACAAGGATCCCCTATTGTTGGGGCTTCCCAACCCACCTCCTTGTAATTCATGAGGATAAGAGACAAATTTGCAAAGACATTTCAGAGATTGGAACCTTTTGTAGGGCCTTAAATATAGAGACACCTCAGATACCCCAACAAGAGGCAGAAACAAGAACCTCACAAGATCAAGGACCCTCTAATACTTCTCACAAGAGGACAACAGTGAGCAACCAGCAGAAGAGAACTTTCTCCACACAACAAGCTCAAGAACTAAAAAAACCCAAGGTACAATGCAACCTAGATCACTACGATCAAAAAAAGGATGCTGACTATTGGCAACGTACTCAGTCTCCTAAAATTTTCCCTGAGTCATGAAGCCGACTTTGAATGGGCAAAGTGAGAGGTAGGCGTTTAACTTGCTCATGAAGCTGCACATACTTTTTAGCAGGGTATCGTGAAGCCAGTTGTCTATGAAGAGATTATAAGTATAATATGTTAATGCTTTTTACCTTGGTGTGGAGTGACTTACTAAGAGATTATGGCTTCCCGAAAACTGACTTCTTCTCCATAGGACAATGATTATATAATTGTTTTTTCAGTTGAAATGTTTGTTTCATTTAACTAAAGTTGAATTTAAATGTAGTTTAGAACATATTGAATAAATTGTTACTCCCTGCCTTTAACAGCCTAGAATAAGTTTAAAAGATGGTCCCTAATATCACTCAACTAAAACTATATAAGCTACTATCAACCATCCCCTAATTTACCTCAGAATAGTGTTGAGGCGGCCTTTGAGGGCTGTGTTCGAGCGCAGCATCGCTACAGGCTACATTTGCCTGGTTTTCAAAATTTAGATTGTTTTATGTATATTGTTGTTTATTCTTATGGTTTATTACATACATTGTTTTCCTTTGCTCCACATGCACATACATTACAAGTAATTCCTTATTTAAACACACACTATGGAACCGGAAGCTGTAAATTAACCTTGATCACTCAAAACGTTAAGGGATTTAATTCCCCTAGCAAATGACACAAAGCACTGTCTGACCTAGCTAAACATGGGGTCGACATCCTCTTTCTAAAGGAGACCCACTTCAAAAAACATAGAGAACCCACATATCTCGGGACCCAATACACCCAACACTATCATAGTTCAACAGGGGTCAAGAAAAGAGGGGTTAGCACACTCATACATAAAACGATACCATTTATGCTCCAGCAACTCGATAGGGACACAGATGGCAGATATCTAGGTATATTAGGACAACTATTTAGAAAACAGGTAACACTGCTGAACACCTATGCTCCAAATACACAATACATACCTTTTCTCAAATCATTATTTCGTAAATACCTGGATTTATCAAAGGGAATAGTGTTCCTAGGGGGAGATTTTTATTTTCTATTACAACCAAAATTAAATGTTTCTAACTCCAAGAGGCCTATTTATCAAAGGTCTTGTGGACCTGATCCGACATATTCAGCAGCTGAGCTGCTGGTGCAACGCCGCCCCCTGCAGACTCGCGGCCAGGCAGGGAGGTGTCAATCAACCCGATCATACTCGTTCCAAGTCTTTAGTCTAAAAACCCCTGCTAACTTCCTTTGGAAAGCCCTCAAATACAATAATCTGTACGATGTATGGAGATTTATACACCCTGATAAGAGGGACTATACTTTTTTCCCCATCCTAACCACTCATACAGTAGGATTGACTATATTTTAACAAACTAAGAGGGTCTCTCCTTGATTACTACTTCTGTCATATCACTGATATCTTGGTCCAATCACTCGGCCGTAGAGGTGAGGTTTTAATGGACAGATATTTCTCAAACTCCCCACATCTGAAGACTTGATGATTCCCTTTTAAGCAATACTATAAACTTAGAGAAAATAGCTAAAACACTAACTGAATACTTTGAGATTAATATAAACTCAGTCACTGACCCCTTTATACTCTTTGAAGCATATAAATGCACTATCAGTGGGGAACTCATCAAACTTAAATCCCACATACAGAAAATAGCTAAACAACTATACAAAACATTAACATCTAAATTAACCTAAGATGAATATAACCATAAGCAAGACCCCTCTAACATACAGACCTTAGCAGACATAAAAGACCTTCGTAAACATCTTAACGACTTTCTATTTGTTGAATATCAAAAATCTCACACGAGAACTAAACAACTCTATTTCTATGAAGGGAACAAAGCGGGCGCACTTAAATGGAAAAGGCTGAAATCATATATACATTACCTTAAATTACCCAACACATGAGTTAAGACCACTCCTGAGATCCTAAAGCAATTTTATAAGTATTACTCTACGTTATATAATATTAACCCACAGAAAAACATAGGTACAGAAGACCTTAACCTCCTTGATTATTTACACACTTGTAAACTCCCTCAAATTACAGAAGAAAAAATAAAGGACCTGAGCTCACCAATAACTCCATCAGAAATTATTTCAGCTATAAAACAACTTAATGTGAGGAAATGTCCAGGTCCTGATGGCCTATCGGTCAGATGTTACCAAACTTTAATGCCAATTCTACTCCCACATATGCTGTACATGTTTTACCTTACTTCTCATACCACCACTTTTCTACCATCTATGTTGGAAGTCCACATATCTGTCCTACCCAAACCAGGGAAACCCCCAGATTGCCCCTCTAACTTTAGACCCATCTCAATGTTGAATGTAGACATCAAGGTCTACACAAAAATACTGGCATTTTGCCTGAACAAAATCCTTCCATCCTTAATCAATATAAACCAAGCCGGATTAACTACGGGTCGGGAAGCCCAAGGTAATACCACTAAAATTATTACCATGCTTGATTATACATCCTCAAATCAAATCCCCTCTATTTATGCATCAATGGACACAGAAAAAGCCTTTGATAGGCTACATTGGACCTTCTTCAGACAGACACTTGTGATATTTGGAATCCCAAACATCTTTATTGAAAAAATATTCACCCTTTAGAGTCAACCCAGCGCTAAAATCTTATTAAACAATGACTTTTCACCTTCACTCCCAATATTAAATGGCACACGACAGGGATGCCCGCTCTCACCACTGCTATTTGTGTTGGCTATAGTAGTCCTGGCCGCTAGAATTAGACAAAATTATAAAATTATTGGTATCCAAATTGGCCATCAGGAATATAAAATTACCCTCTACGCTGACGACATACTCCTATAACACTATCCGCTCCAACCCACTCCATCCCATTTCTTATGGAAGAATTAGCATTATATGGTAAATACTACAATTTCAAAGTGAACGCAAGTAAATCAGAATTCTTTAGCATAGCTCTCCCCAAGCAGACATTCAAAAAATAGAGGACTACGAATTCAAATATAAAAAAAAATCTATAAAATATCTAGGGGTTTATTTATCTGCAACCCTACAACATCTACTCACACTTAATTATTCCACACTCATCAAAAATATACAACATGAATTAAATTCCTGGCAAAATAAAACTCTATCTTTGATAGGTAGGATCAACGAGGTTAAGATTTCCCTTAATATATTATATATTTTTCAAACAATCCTGATATACATTCCAGATTCCCAGTTACTCACACTACAAAAGCTAATTAATACATTAATTTGTCAAAATAAAAGACAAAGAATAGCAAAATCTACTATGTACCGTACAAAATATAAATGAGGACTGAGTGTACCGCATTTGCAATACTATAGGTGGGCAGGTTTTCTCACTCAG
This sequence comes from Bombina bombina, assembly GCF_027579735.1. Taxonomy (NCBI): domain Eukaryota; kingdom Metazoa; phylum Chordata; class Amphibia; order Anura; family Bombinatoridae; genus Bombina; species Bombina bombina. The sequence continues at coordinate 770,512,398 of NC_069500.1, read as the reverse complement.
ATTATCGATTGGTGTAAAAACTCTCCACACAAGGAGTGGGTCACTCTGGAACATACTCTTGCCGGGTATCACAGCTTGGAAGCTGTTTCTGGCTCCTCCCTCTTAACGACTGTTTAGCCACAACATTTCCTAGCTAACCATAGAGACATATAAAATATGGGATAAACACCTTAGAAAGATACCCACCATTTCCACAAGCATTTCCCCATTGACTTCATTATTCAATAATCCAAGCTTACCAATACCACCCATCCTCACCCTGACTCTCACCACTACCCTATCTACTACAGCCACATGCTATAATGTCCTGCAAAACAATAAAATAAAACCAAGAATAGATCTTCAAGATTATCATGAGGGGATATTCTACCACTGGTTTCGATACCAACAACTCACACATTATATTTGTAACCATGTAGAGAGGAAAAACATACTTAGACCCCTTACAGCCTTAGAAACATTATGCAACATGAACTCCCCTACGAAAGGCACTTTATCCATAACTTATAAGCTACTCTTAACACACCACTCTCGGAAATTGCAGACTTACACAAGCAAATGGGAAGTGGAACTACAAAACCCACTTACACAAAAGGACTGGTCTCAGATATTTCAAAATATGACTAGATATACATCCTCTGTTCAAATACTGGAGATGAATATTAAACTCCAATGCAGATGGTACCTTATACCATCCAGACTAGCCACTATCTTTAAAAATACACCATCAGACTGTTGGAGGGAGTGTGGGAACCTGGGCACTTTTATACACATATGGTGGTAATGCCCCCTTATAACTTCCTTCTGGTCCAACATAATAGAGGCAATAAAAAAAAGTAATTGAGATAACGCTACCGTACATCACAATTCTATTTAACAAATTCCCAAAGGTTTGTTGTAAACTAAGACTCCAAATATTATATATTATGATCAACAGTGCAAAATGATTAATACCTCAAAATTGGAAACAGATTAGCCCATCCACAGTTGGGAAATGGAGAAACTTAGAATCCACCACAATATTACTAGAAAAATACCACTATGTCATTTCCAAAAGACTTGACGATTATTTATCTATCTCCCTCTTAAGGGAAGAATTCATTTTGTTGTATCATTCACTTACACGACAAACACAAATAGTACCTTAAATAAGCATGAAACCTTAATCTGACAAATCTTGCAAGCCACAAGAAATCCATATATTCACATAGTTGACTATAAAAAGAATACTTTATTATTCATAACAAGCGTTGTGGAGTTGAAAATGTCTTAAATGAACTGTTTCTGGTGATCACAAATTAATGTACGCTTTTATTTTAATTTTTTCCTAGTTATCCCTCCCCCCCTTTGCACAATGAATGTATAAATCTATGATGTAAATGTCAAGAATTTTGCCATATTTATCTTATTGTAATGACTATCACTCAATAAATAAAAAATAAAAAAAAGTATATTAAAATAACTGTGTTGTTTATGCAAAACTGGGGAATGGGTAATAAAGGGATTATCTATTTTTTTAAACAATAACATTTCTGGAGTAGACTGTCCCTTTAAAGTGAGATTGTGTTCGAGATTCATAAAGACGCACTTTATCGTGTTTTTAAGAAGACTTTACTGCCATTAACATATGTTGTCCATTAACATGTGCCCCTATACATGAGATTGAGCAAAACAATGACTAGCGACGCAGAAAAGCAATAATTACAATTACAACACAACTCGCCTGTTCAACACAACTCGCCTGTTTGCATGTCTGTTTTATAGAATACAACAGTCTCGCTAGATAGAAATAGAAACGTCTAAGAAATCTCATTGACGTCAAGGCACTGACCAAGAGCGTTCTATGGTGCTCTAGAAGTGCTGTTGGAATTTTGACCTTGCTCAAGCATGCAGAATCCCTAAAGACTCTATTGCCCTGTGAGTGAGCTGTTTTATAGATGGTGTTTTTTTTCTTTTTTTTCTCTCTCATTTGATTGTACTGTACGTTTCTGTGCAGCTCATTCTATGAGGCAAGAAGTTAAAAGGACAGTAGCACATTGAGATTTACATATAAAATGTTTAGTTATGCACAAAGAAACAACTTTACAATATACTTTCATTATTTATTTTCCACTTTTCATGTAATTTAGCTTTGAAAATTGTGGATTCTCAAATTCTCAGAACATGAAAAGCACCCTGCTGACTTCCCAATGCTAAACCTGCTACATACATGTCCCTAATTGTCTTTGACTGATAACAACTGCAAAACAATGCACTCTATACTAACATTATGACAGTGACTAGCTTTATTGTCTGTGGACTAAAGCCCAGATTGGCTCCTCCAAATAAGGCAAATGGTGGGTGGAGTTTGACTACTGAAAAATAATTGCGGTAATATGTTATGTTAGAGTTAGAGTTAGACAACAATGGGGCCGTGTTACAGAGCTTTTCATTCCGCACTTCAGGTGTTAGTTTTTTTTCCCCAATACGCTCTCCCCATTGATATCTATAGGAAAAGCACGAGCACGTCAAAGCAGCCCTTGGAATTTGTGCGGTATGGAGCTTATCGCCACCATATTGCATGCACAAGGCAACTTTTCAGAAACTTGTAATGGCAGCAATATGGAGGCTGAAATAACGCAACTTTTGTTGTGTTCGTTTCACACCCTCTATAGCGCAAAACTCGTAATCTAGGCGGATGTGTTTACTGTCCCTTTTTCTTTTGGGATTCAGAGAAATCATACAATTCTTCTGTTATCAAATTAGTTTTGTTCTTCTGGTATTCTTTGATGAACAGATACCTATGTAAGTAGACTGAACGTGTCTGGGGCAGCACATAGCAGGAACAAGTGCTGCCATCTAGTGCTCTTACTAATGTATAACATTCTTGCAAAACTCCTGCCATCTAGTGCTCTTGCTAATGTATAATATTCTTGCAAAACTGCTGCCATCTAGTGCTCTTGCTAATGTATAACATTCTTGCAAAACTGCTGCCATCTAGTGCTCTTGCTAATGTATAATATTCTTGCAAAACTGCTGCCATCTAGTGCTCTTGCTAATGTATAACATTCTTGCAAAACTGCTGCCATCTAGTGCTCTTGCTAATGTATAACATTCTTGCAAAACTGCTGCCATCTAGTGCTCTTGCTAATGTATAACATTCTTGCAAAACTGCTGCGATCTAGTGCTCTTGCTAATGTATAACATTCTTTAAAAACTGCTGCCATATAGTGCAGCAGACACCTGCACTAGAAAACAAAAGAGAACAAAGAAAAAGATTGATAATAGAAGTACATTTAAAAGTTGTTTAAAATTAAATTCTATATCTGAATCATGAAAACATTGGGTTTCATGTCCCTTGAATAATTTAAAGATATACTGTATGTAGCTTCCTGAATTACAATGGAGCTGATTTCGGGACGAGGGGTGGTTACAAATCTTGTTGAATTTTGTAATTTTCAAGTTGCTATGTCTCAGTGATTTTTTTCAGTGAGATTTTACTTTTAACAAATTATTTTAATTGAATATATTCCATTTTGTAATATATTACAAAATATTAAAGGGACACTCAACTCAAAATAAACTTTTATGATTCAGAAAGAGAATGCAGTTTTAAGACACTTTCTAATTTACTTCCATTATCACATTTTATATTCACACTTTCTGAGGAACAAGCTTCTACTGAGCATGCGCACAAGCTCACAAGGTATACGTATACTAGTCTGTGATTGGCTGATGTCTGTCACATGATAGAGGGGGCCAGAAAATGGGAGGAAAAATATATTTGTCAGAAAAAAATCTACTGCTTATTTGAAGTTCTATTGCATTTTCTTTTTATTATGTACTTGATAATTATGTAACGCTACTGCATTGAGTGGTCCTTTAAGTGTAAAATGAATAAAACATGCATTCTTTGAGTAATATAATTGCATTGTATCTTGTTTTGTCATAAACAAATATAGTTAACACCACTTCAAGGTCTACAGTGCTTTCAGATGAAATTAGTATTTTTTTATACCCTCTAAAGAACTTTTCAGTCTTGATGGATCACGTATCAAGTAGCTGCTTAAAAACAAGCAATGTTGAATGAAGCCCAAGAACTGAAGCCAAACTATATTATGAAACGGAAAGGAGAGGAATGAAATTAGATTAAAGATAACAAGAAAGAGGATGATAAATTAAAAAAGAGAAGCTGGATTAGAGATCTCATGTAATAAATTCTTGTGCGTGGGATTGGATTACGGGCTGTAATAATGCTGGTGAGAGTGATTATAGGCGACAACTGTAGTTATATGCAACATGTAGGCTATATTCACTATTGTGTGAGTATTTGTTGGCTGTAGATGTTACAGGTGTGAAAAACTGTGCTTTTGGGGGACATTATAGCCACCCTATTGCATTGGAATTCTGGCAATGGAAAAACTCTCACTGAAGAATATCCTTTATTTAGTAAAATATTATCTTCTATCAGTACCTTTTATAAATGAAATTACAATGACATTCTTTGAAATTGGAAGTCTGTACTCGTGTCTTTATTTAAGACCTCATCATATCTAAAATACAATGTTGACAATAATGTTGTTTTTATTCACACTACAGCTATGGTGAATATTTTCCTTTCTTTTTCTCAAAGCTCATAATTTTCCTAGCAGCAGAAGACTATGAAATGTTAATAAAATTCAGAGCATGACATTTCACACTCTGTTTTCCCAGAGAAGTCATGAAATATAAATAGGAATACACTACAAAATAACATGAAAAGATACACAGGTGCTTTCACTATAAGTAGCTCAGATATTCTCCCCATAGAGACCCATAACTTGATTAGTGCAGCACTTAAAACGACATTAAGCTTTTGTGTAATAAAAAAAAAAGGCATTTAATGTACAGATCACTGCTCTGAAAAGATTTTAATTTCTCATATACATATTTTGAAAGGAGTTCTTTATCAAAATTCAACTGTAAATAATTATAATAATCAGAATTACTCATTTAAATTTTCTATACTCTGTATAGAAAATAATTACTTCAATGCCTCTTAAGTTGCTGTCTTTTAATGCCTTCACATTTCTCCCTCTAGACAATTAAAATATGATCCCCTCACCCTGAAGTTCTTCAGTGTAACAATACACATCGTAGGTTTCATTTGCATCCCGTTCTCCATAGCTCCTGACGCCAGGGAGGTTATTTCGGTCTCCATAGCAACCAGGCCTGGGTGTCTTGATTGGATACCTGTTTGGTACAAACGTGAGTAAGGTTATCAGCACAAACTGTTTTTCTTTAACCCCAACACAATAAGGAAAATATTGTTCCATGTAAGCCTTCCAAATGATACACACAAATAATGTTTTACTTCATATCATTTTCCCTATTGCCTAAGGTGACCAGATATCCAAGACTCAATTTCAGGACACCTCATAAATGTTGAGGAGTTGGCAACAAAATTATTGATTTATTACTATCTGTGAGCAGAAATGATTATTTGTTAGTGTAAAACAATAAGAGCACTACTATAAATGCACAGCATACACAGAGCAATGCAGCTAACAAGCTGACAGACATTCCAACATACCACAGCAAACTGAAAGACCAAACTAGCCGCTGACCTATACAATAATATATACAATAATATGACACTAATGGGACGTTGAAGTCCCATTTATATTAAATTACTGCTCTTTTATAAGGATGATAGAACAATTTGAGTTGAATGTCCTTTTAAATTGCATTCTATTTGATACAAACTTGGCTGCCTAGTAAAGACGATTCTCTGGTAGATTTAGTGCCTCCTTTTCAGCAAAGATCTTAATATAGTGGGAGCCAGTACCTTTTTAATAGACAAGTGACGACCCTTAAGCATACACCCCCTAACTAATTTTAATATTAAAGGGACAGTAAACCTTAAAAATAATGTTATATAATTCTGCACATAGTGCAGAATTATATAACATTATTTAGGTGCTATAGCCATAAAAGCATTTTTTACAGTTTAATTTGCTAAAATACAGTGCTTTTACAGACCCGCTCTCTGCTCTCTGCTGAGCGGGTCTGTTATTTTTAGTCAGCACATCGGGCCAGCTGTATAGGCACAGCCCGGCCCGACCGCGCCATAAGACTAAGACTGTAACAGGAGCGAGCTGCACTTAGTGCTATGGCGCGGTCGGGCCGGGCTGTGACTATACAGCTGGCCCGATGCGCTGACTAAAAATAACAGACCAGCTCAGCAGAGAGCAGAGAGCGGGTCTGTAAAAGCGCAGTATTTTAGCAAATTAAACTGTAAAAAATGCTTTTATGGCTATAGCACCTAAATAATGTGCAGAATTATATAACATTATTTTTAAGGTTTACTGTCCCTTTAAATGTAAAACTACTTGGTTTATAAAATATTAGCAGTCAGCGGGGGGCGTGTCTAAGCAGCGGCCATGATAGGTCGCATATTTTAAACCTCTAACAAAAATCTTCTGGATTTAAGATATACCGCATGATTTACTCAGCATTACCCACCACAAAGCACATCATCAGCTTTCTAAAGACTTGCTGATTAGATTCATACTGGAATCCTCATATCTGCACTTGCCTGGTGCCTAAATCAACCTGCGGCCTATCTCACATCTCAACGGAACCCCCCCCCCCGGAGCACGGGGTAAAACAAGCTCATCATGCCCTCTCTCAGCAGGGACGACTTCTATACCACATTAAATATGCTTCTTTCTGGTTTCGAACAACAAATGGAAAACTGCTTTAGCGATCTATCTTTAATACTCAAAGAGAGTGTAAGTGAAAAGGCACCACTGGGGCCTGCTAACAGAGCCCTTGCTGTGACTTCCGACACCCAGACCCAAGCTAAAATGGTGGCCTCATACTCTCGTTCAGCTACGATGAAGCATTCTACCCCTGACAGCGTAATACCAAGATGGGGGGAACCCGAGACCACTGCCTTAGAGACCGAAGTACTAGTGTCAGCGCTACGTAACCAATGCCCATCTGATCCGCACCTATTCAATACCCAAGGCTGCACGGACCTAGCTGCTGACATGGATCACTCTGCCGCTCCAGCTGTCACACATAATCCCCGGTCTGAGGGAGAGGACTTACTAACGGTGGTTCCTCGGGAGGATGCGGCCGGCTTCCGGAGGGGCGACCTGAGTGATTATTGCCCCTGGCTCCCTCACTCTCCTCCTGAGTACCGGAGTGTTCTAGAATCCACAATGACAGATCCCCTCACAGCCACCTCGATCCGACCAGCCGACAATAGCTTAACTACCGGTCTTTCTGGATATAAATTACAGTGGACAGTACAGCTGCAGAACTCCACAGTAGCTCCCCACAATCTCGGACTCTCCTCACCCATACCTCTTACACCCCAGCACCATCTCTGTCGGGAGACGGCATGCCTCTCTCTACGGATGCTGCACACACCGCAACCCCGCTGCGGAAGCGGGGCTCTCTCTCTATTGCACAATCTTAACAGAAGTGGTGTGGGCTAGAGAGATAGGTACTTCCCAAGGAGAGACGTCTGCTGCCCTTTGTATTGGACTATTGTTTTTCAATACACGTTAATGATATCGTATTGTATTGGGGTGTTATATTTGTATTGTTGCCTCTTTCTCTCTTAGTATCTCATGTTATTGTTCGCATAGTTCTCTCTTTTTTCTTATCTTTCCATTGTTTTTTCTAATTGCATAGAATCCTCCTCTTTATATATAGTGTGGGATTTTGTATATCACATTAAGATTCTGACTCTGGACTAACTTATTGCAATAGTGTTGTTTATGCTGCTGGTGGTTAGGACACCGGATGTTTGTTACTTAATTTTCGCATGGCTGCCAGTTAGACCTGTCATTCCCTGCATTACCACCTGTATTTTCATTGATGTGAGATATTGCAAATACTTGAACCAGCCCAGAGATTCAGACCTCTGTGAACTCCCTAGAAACCCATACACTATTAGACCCACCCCGCCATTCATAGTTAAGAGGGAGACCCACCTTCTCTATAACTGCCACTTAACAATACATTTAGGAAATCTAAACAATAGACTGATCCATCTAGGTTAGTATTTACCTGTAATCTTTATGCACACCCTGGCCCTAGTGTTTATTCCGCTTATTGCGGAACCTTCCCTAATTGCCTTCCCTTATTGACCTTTCCTCTCCTACCTTATAAACATAGTCCCTTGACCTAGCCCTAGTACTTGTCTTAGTTATTCTTGCTAGTACAGCCTGGTTAGAGAAGTCCACTCATATAACCGACAAGCTGAATCCCATCCTCCTCGAGCTGTTATCATCATGCCCCTCGGTTGAGCAACTAAAAAGCAGATTTGTCCATCCTTTTTCTTTTTTTTTTTTTTTTTTTTTTTTATATATATAACAACCCTACATAGCAAGAACACGCCGCTCCCTCATAAGACATTTCCCTCTCTCCTCTTATTCCATTAGCCCCATCCTATAGCATTAATATTTCGAAACTCTAGATTACTTGGTTCACTATATGCCTCATCTCTAGCACTCCTTATTTAAGTTTTGAAAACGCTACAACAACTCCCCCGCCAGAAACACTCACCCCTGCTGAGATCAGATACTCTCTTTACATTAAAACTCCCTTTCCCAAACTAGAGCGGCTCTAGACCGCTGATTACCCCTACCCCTGACCCAATATATTGCAAAATGAGGTCCCTGAATTAATTGACACTTATTGCTACTGACTCATCTACTTAGCTTGGCACGGCAAGCTCTTCTTTATCCTATTCTGCAACACCAGACTGCCGTAATTCCTCACCAATCAAACTATTACTTAATAGCTGATATAGTTACAGAGTGCAAACTCATAGATGACTCTTTATCTATCCCTATATCCCTTACACTCACCGGCAAGGGTCACCGCATCATAGCTCATTTTACCCTTAAGGTTGCCTTATACAGTCTTTTACTGTTTTAGATCTTTTGTCTCTTGTAACTATTTATTGAAATTTTTGTCCTATCTTTCTGATGGTATGCCACGCACATAATTGATATGTAAAATGACCCTCCAATACTTGCTACCCTGCATACCTTGAAATTGTCAGCTGGAATTTATGCCATATCCTGAATTTACATCTTTAAGTGTCAATTTGCAATGTTGTATATCTTACTAAACCTCAATAAAAAAATAAAGTTGAAAAAAAAAAATAAAAAAAATATTAGCAGTCAGCAATGAATGACATAAGGCTCAATATGTCTATCTATTTATCTATCTATCTATCTATCTATCTATCTATCTATCTATGATACTGCTTGTGCAAATATATAGAAGATAGTGTATGTGTTTGCATATATTTGGGAGATTATTTTGCAGAAAAGTCTGGTAATACATTGCCAAATTGTGAATTAAAGTTGAATGGGCCATAATAGTAAAAAATTTGTTAGAGCATGTAATTTTAAGTAGTCTTAAAACTCAGCCTGCCCTACTGTGGGCCACATTACGGGTGGAGCACAAAATCAATGCTCCCACTTGAGGGTTAAGTGCGCTAGAAGTAAGATTTTTGCTCTTGTTGGGCTGCGCTCATATTATGAGTTGAAAGTAAACTGTTTTCGCTCTCGTGATTTCCCCACTAGTGCAAAAATGTAAAGTTAGAATATCACGTGCGCATTCACATATTCACCCATAGAAGTCAATTAAGAAGAAAAAAAAATGTAAAAAAGACCTAAAACCTTACTCAAGCACGCTCGTATATTCTCATTTGCACTTACCAACATGAAAATATGAATATTTCACATTCCAATGTTCTTCACATAACAGAATATTTTCTATTTATTCATAAATAAATATCTCTACATATATCTGATGTTTTTTGGTACAATATACATATATATATATTTATATATATATAATATATATATATATATATATATATATATATATATATATATATATATGTGAAGGAGAAATGGCACACACCAACATAACAGCCACTTGGTGCACTGCAGAAAATTTAGCAAATGTGTATGATCCATAAAATACACTCGGCACAGTGCATATGATTTGGATAACAAGCCTTTTAATCCAATCAAGAAAAACAGCAGGGCCTTAACCTATAACGTTTCGGTCTACACTTAGAACTTTTTCAAATGGAGCCCATGTGAGATATATATATATATATATATATATATATATATATTATATATATATATATAGAGAGAGAGAGAGAGAGAGAGAGAGAGAGAGAGAGAGAGAGAGAGAGAGAGAAAATTTCAGAACAAAGCGCACAGAGGTTAAAGTCTCTAAAAAGTTAAATTCAATGATGTGATCTGGAAAGATTCCACTTCCACCTTTAGTCCAAATCTGGATATATCTCTATAAAATAGATGGTTTTAGGCTTACCAGAATGAACCTTAATCATATGAGGTAAGATGAATGCTCCAGGATAGGCAAATGACACCATCCTTCATCTGCCCACGGTATAACGGCTGGGATAATTCCTCTTATATAGGATGAATACTCCAGGAGAGGCAAGACGCCACCCTTTATCCGCCAGGGGTTATAATGGTTAAATATACTTTCTCACAGGAGGAAGATGATCCTAGTAGGAGGATGACCTTTGCACTCCACAGGTGTAATTATAACTGCGTCCTCCAGGGCAGTGGCACTAGGCACTGGTGCAGGTCAGCAGCTCCTCTGTCCTACTGGCCTAGGCAGCTCAGCTGAGTCGAGACTCGGCAGTGGCAACGCAACTGGCACCCACTCCGTCTCCTTTGAAATGATCTACACCGCAAGAACTTGCTTTTCGTATCTTCATCAGATTAAGGGACCCCGGTCATGAAAGCAGAAGCAGCAATAACCCTATCAGTGACATCACAGTTAGGAGGCGGACACACAAAGTCAGTGTGTTTTGGAAGATGCCGGCCCTGACAGGGTATTGCTGTTGCTGCTATCAAGACCGGGGTCCCTTAATCAGTCTCGACTCAGCTGAGCAGGCTAGGCCAGTAGGACTCAGAGAGTAAGAGGAGCTGCTGACCTGCACCAGTGTCTAGTGCCACTGCCCTGGAGGACGCAGTTATAATTACACCTGTGGAGTGCAAAGGTCATCCTCCTACTAGGATCATCTTCCTCCTGTGAGAAAGTATATTCGACCATTATAACCCCTGGCAGATAAAGGGTGGTGTCTTGCCTCTCCTGGAGTATTCATCCTATATAAGAGGAATTATCCCAGCCTTTAAACTGTGGGCGGACGAAGGGTGGTGTCATTTGCCTATCCTGGAGCATTCATCTTACCTCATAAGATAAATGAGGTGCGCTTTGTTCTGAAATTTTTTTCTTCATTGTACTACATTTTTCAGTGTCAAGGGGTACACTGCTTATCTACTCAGCAGCACAAGTTTCTTGTTTATTACTTTTGAATAACTTTTTTAAGTTATCAATTTTCAATCATGTGGATGTTTTGAAACATTTGTATACACAGAACATTGTACTCATAGCTTACATTTTACTCATATCCTTTGAGCAGTTAACATTGGGATACCAATAACATAGAGCAATTGTGTTCTTTCAGAGTATTAGCGCTGGTGATTTCTTTCTTTTGTTATATATATATATATATGTATAGATATTTACAGATATATATAGGAATATATATTTATAAATACATAGAATATATTCTGCTATATGCAGACCATTGGAATGTGAAATATTTACAGTAAATACATAGTTAAAACCTTTATTAAATATGAATAGGAAAGGCAAAATTAAACTTGCATGATTCAGATAGAGCATGTAATTTTAAGACACTTTCAAATTCACTTCTATTTTCGAATGTACTTTGTTCTCTTGGTATCCTTTATTGAAAAGAATATGTACATATCCTACACGTTAACATTTGAATAAACACAAATTGCTCCCTTTGGAATTTGATTTTGGTATATATATATATATATATATATATATATATATATATACATATATATATATACAGGGAGTGCAGAATTATTAGGCAAATGAGTATTTTGACCACATCATCCTCTTTATGCATGTTGTCTTACTCCAAGCTGTATAGGCTCGAAAGCCTACTACCAATTAAGCATATTAGGTGATGTGCATCTCTGTAATGAGAAGGGGTGTGGTCTAATGACATCAACACCCTATATCAGGTGTGCATAATTATTAGGCAACTTCCTTTCCTTTGGCAAAATGGGTCAAAAGAAGGACTTGACAGGCTCAGAAAAGTCAAACATAGTGAGATATCTTGCAGAGGGATGCAGCACTCTTAAAATTGCAAAGCTTCTGAAGCGTGATCATCGAACAATCAAGCGTTTCATTCAAAATAGTCAACAGGGTCGCAAGAAGCGTGTGGAAAAACCAAGGCGCAAAATAACTGCCCATGAACTGAGAAAAGTCAAGCGTGCAGCTGCCAAGATGCCACTTGCCACCAGTTTAGCCATATTTCAGAGCTGCAACATCACTGGAGTGCCCAAAAGCACATGGTGTGCAATACTCAGAGACATGGCCAAGGTAAGAAAGGCTGAAAGACGACCACCACTGAACAAGACACACAAGCTGAAACGTCAAGACTGGGCCAAGAAATATCTCAAGACTGATTTTTCTAAGGTTTTATGGACTGATGAAATGAGAGTGAGTCTTGATGGGCCAGATGGATGGGCCCGTGGCTGGATTGGTAAAGGGCAGAGAGCTCCAGTCCGACTCAGACGCCAGCAAGGTGGAGGTGGAGTACTGGTTTGGGCTGGTATCATCAAAGATGAGCTTGTGGGGCCTTTTCGGGTTGAGGATGGAGTCAAGCTCAACTCCCAGTCCTACTGCCAGTTTCTGGAAGACACCTTCTTCAAGCAGTGGTACAGGAAGAAGTCTGCATCCTTCAAGAAAAAACATGATTTTCATGCAGGACAATGCTCCATCACACGCGTCCAAGTACTCCACAGCGTGGCTGGCAAGAAAGGGTATAAAAGAAGAAAATCTAATGACATGGCCTCCTTGTTCACCTTATCTGAACCCCATTGAGAACCTGTGGTCCATCATCAAATGTGAGATTTACAAGGAGGGAAAACAGTACACCTCTCTGAACAGTGTCTGGGAGGCTGTGGTTGCTGCTGCACGCAATGTTGATGGTGAACAGATCAAAACACTGACAGAATCCATGGATGGCAGGCTTTTGAGTGTCCTTGCAAAGAAAGGTGGCTATATTGGTCACTGATTTGTTTTTGTTTTGTTTTTGAATGTCAGAAATGTATATTTGTGAATGTTGAGATGTTATATTGGTTTCACTGGTAAAAATAAATAATTGAAATGGGTATATATTTGTTTTTTGTTAAGTTGCCTAATAATTATGCACAGTAATAGTCACTTGCACACACAGATATCCCCCTAAAATAGCTATAACTAAAAACAAACTAAAAACTACTTCCAAAACTATTCAGCTTTGATATTAATGAGTTTTTTGGGTTCATTGAGAACATGGTTGTTGTTCAATAATAAAATTAATCCTCAAAAATACAACTTGCCTAATAATTCTGCACTCCCTGTATATATATATATATATACACACACATACAAACATTTTTAGAGATGTATATGTATGTATCTCAATGTTAAAGCCCTTTGACTGCCTTTTTTTCTGACACCTGAGCCTTTATAACTTGTGTGCAATATTTTTTTAATAATTTTTTTTAGATGGTGTTATTATGAGTGTAACTGTACATTGTAATGTATTTTTGATGTGTTTTGTGACACTTTAAACAGTTGCCAGAGCTCTGAGGACCCGGTAATCATTCTAGTGTAAATCGCAATTGCGCACAAACGAACCCTAATTGCTCAGGTGCAGATGTTTGCGCTCCACTCGTAATCTAGCCCTGTGTGTTTAACCCCTTTGCACTGCAGGTCCTAAATGGAAACTGCCACTGACACAGCTGAGTTGTGTGACTAGCGCTGCTGATTGGATTGGCTGTGCTTCCACTCGGGACAAGCAGGGCTCTGTGGGTCCCAAACGTAACTTCTAATGTTCACCAGCCAATAAGATTTCACTTGCTCTCATCCTATTGGCTGATGTGAAAATGTCAGCCAATAGGAATGCAAGGTACCCCCATAAATATGGGGTACCTTGGATTTAATCTTCAGTGTACGGCGGTCGATTGCATGAAGAGGAACCTCCACATCGCTGAGGAGCACCGCCGCTAGGGACCATCGCCAAGGACCATCACCGCCTCCGAGGATCGCCACATCTGGAAACACCACTCCGCATCTCCGCTCTGCGCGCCTACGCTGTGGATGAACATGATGGACCCGCCTGGAAGAAGACCTTCTCCTCCGGACTTCAGGACCCGTGAGTATCTATTTGGGGCTTTAGTGTTAGTTTTTTATTTTTTAGCTTAGGTTTTTTTTTTGGGCACTTTGCAAAAGAGCTAAATGCCCTTTTAAGGGCAATGCCCATACAAATGCCCTTTTCAGGGCAATGGGTAGTTTAGTTTCTTTTAGTGTTAGGTTTTTTATTTTGGGGGGTTTGGTGGGTGTTTTTTTTTTACTGTTAGGGGGACTTTGTTTATTTTGAATGTAAAATAGCTGTTTAACTTAGGGCAATGCTCTACAAAAAGCCCTTTTAAGGGCTATTGGTAGTTCAGCCTTAGATTAGGGGGTGTTTTTATTTTTGGGGGGCTTTTTTATTTTCATAGGGATTAGGTTTAATTTTTTAAAGTTTGATAATTTCTTTTATAATTTTCTGTAATGTTAGCCTTTTTTTTTAATTTTTTGTAATGATAGATTATTTTAATTTAATTTTAGGTTATTTTTTTAAGTACTGTTAGGAGTTTTTATTTTAATTGTAATTTAGTATTTTAGTATATTATGTAATTTGGGGTTAATTTAGGGGGTCTTAGGTTAGGGGGCTTTGTAATTAAATTAGGTTTATTGCGATTTGGGGGTTTGGCGATTTAAGGGTTAATAGATTAATTAAGTTTATTGTGATCTGGGTTAATGGCGGATTAGGGGTTAATAGTTTAGTTAGGTTAATTGCGATGTGGGTTAATGGCGGCTTATAGTTTGTCCAAATAGGGTGTTGCTATACCTGTAATTTATTATATATAAAATATTTTTTATATACTTAGGACAGTAGTCCATAAAAAATATAGTATTGCTACACCTGTAACTTAAATATTTAAATAAAAGCAGAGTTACAAAATAGGTGTAGATGTTTCTACATCTGTAGCTTAAAAATAATTAGACTGCCCTCTGGGCAGGCTTATCGCCTAGTAAAAAATATAAATGTAACTCTAACCTGAGCAAAGTAAACAGTGGTTGTAGTTATGTCCAAAAATGTTATAGACTCTTATGCATTTAAATAACTTGTTTGCACATAAAATATTAAACCTTCAGCATATTATTAGCATAGTAACAACAACAAACAAAATGTTAAAAATAACTGTAGTAAAATAATTAAAATTCACATTTACATGTTAAAATTAGCGCTGCAGAATCTGTTGGCACTCTACAAATACCTGATAATGATAATAATAATAATAATAATGATAATATGTGCTTATAAAAAATGAATACACTTTCCAAAGACAATGATGGTGTTACTGATAGCTGATCATTTTTAAACAACTTGATAGACTTTTCCCATTATTCAGTGTCATGCAGTTATATTCATAAATGCTAAAGACACATGCAAAGTGACTAGTTCAATTTTGGATTATGTTAGGAGCTATCAGCATTGTATGGATTGTGGTTCTTATTGTTTTTATTGGTTTGCCATTAAAGCAAAACAACCCTCTAAATGCAGTGCTTAAATATATTGATTGGCAGAAGTACGGCCAGTCAAATGATAGAGTTTTGAGTCCCACCCCTAAGCACTCCGGGCCAGGGTCATTACTATACAGGTCTTAGAGGTCTCATTTGAATCCTCTAAAGGGACCCCTTTACTCCTGCAATCAGTATTGGTTTTGCTACAGGAAGAGGGCAGCTGGGGTGACTCCGGCTCCATCTGCATCGTGCCTGGCCCCTCTGTGCCCCTCTACAAAACAGGGCTCACAGTATTTAACTGGGAGTTGGCAACATTTAAAAAAGAGTGGTCAAGTAAGCAGATTACCAAATTATTGACCACACTCACAAACAGTTTCCATCCCAAAACACCAAACATAAATTGCACACACAATGCACATAATATATTTTATTCTTCTTAATCAAATGTGTTAACTGCAGAAGATGCACAAACGCAGGTTTCCAAAGATATATTATGTTATTGCTCAGCAGTTCTAATGTAAAGTGTGGAATAGTCAGACACCACAACATTTAATCTTTGTATAGACCTACAAAGACCTCATGTCTGATTCCCACAAAGAAGCATCCATGCTAATCTGACACCTCAAGATAGTTTTGAACAATACAGGACAGATACCCAAGACAATTATACCCCTGGAGTGGAAGCACAAAATAACAGTGTCCAGGGAACATCAGGACAGCTAGCAAGTACGCCAGATAAAATCAGGACAGCTAGCAAGTACGCCAGATAAACTCAGGACACCTAGCAAGTACGCCAGATAAAGTCAGGACAACTTGCAAGCATGCCAGATAAAATCAGGATAGCTAGCAAGTACGCCAGATAAAATCAGGACACCTAGCAAGTACGCCAGATGAAATCAGGACACCTAGCAAGTACGCCAGATAAAATCAGGACAATTTGCAAGTACGCCAGATAAAATCAGGACAGCTAGCAAATACGCCAGATAAAATCAGGACAGCTAGCAAGTACGCCAGATAAAATCAGGACAGCTAGTAAGTACACCAAATAAAATCAGGACAGCTAGCAAGTATGCCAGATAAAATCAGGACAGCTAGCAAGTACGCCAGATAAAATCAGGACAGCTAGCAAATACGCCAGAAAAAATCAGGACAGCTAGCAAGTACGCCAGATAAAATCAGGACAGCTAGCAAGTACGCCAGATAAAATTAGGACAGCTAGCAAGTACGCCAGATAAAATCAGGACAGCTAGCAAGTACGCCAGATAAAATCAGGACAGCTAGCAAGTACACCAAATAAAATCAGGACAGCTAGCAAGTACGCCAGTTAAATCAGGACAGCTAGCAAGTACGCCAGATAAAATCAAGACAGCTAGCAAGTACACCAAATAAAATCAGGACAGCTAGCAAGTATGCCAGATAAAATCAGGACAGCTAGCAAGTACGCCAGATAAAATTAGGACAGCTAGCAAGTACGCCAGATAAAATCAGGACAGCTAGCAAATACGCCAGAAAAAATCAGGACAGCTAGCAAGTACACCAAATAAAATCAGGACAGCTAGCAAGTACGCCAGATAAAATCAGGACAGCTAGCAAGTACGCCAGATAAAATCAGGACAGCTAGCAAGTACGCCAGATAAAATCAGGACAGCTAGCAAGTACGCCAGATAAAATTAGGACAGCTAGCAAGTACGCCAGATAAAATCAGGACAGCTAGCAAATACGCCAGAAAAAATCAGGACAGCTAGCAAGTACACCAAATAAAATCAGGACAGCTAGCAAGTACGCCAGATAAAATCAGGACAGCTAGCAAGTACGCCAGATAAAATTAGGACAGCTAGCAAGTACGCCAGATAAAATCAGGACAGCTAGCAAGTACGCCAGATAAAATTAGGACAGCTAGCAAGTACGCCAGATAAAATCAGGACAGCTAGCAAATACGCCAGAAAAAATCAGGACAGCTAGCAAGTACACCAAATAAAATCAGGACAGCTAGCAAGTACGCCAGATAAAATCAGGACAGCTAGCAAGTACGCCAGATAAAATTAGGACAGCTAGCAAGTACGCCAGATAAAATCAGAACAGCTAGCAAGTACGCCAGATAAAATCAGGATAGCTAGCAAGTACACCAAATAAAATCAGGACAGCTAGCAAGTACGCCAGTTAAATCAGGACAGCTAGCAAGTACGTCAGATAAAATCAAGAGAGCTAGCAAGTACACCAAATAAAATCAGGACAGCTAGCAAGTATGCCAGATAAAATCAGGACAGCTAGCAAGTACGCCAGATAAAATCAGGACTGCTAGCAAGTACGCCAGATAAAATCAGGACAGCTAGCAAGTATGCCAGATAAAGTACACCAAAGGGAATGTGTTTTAGATAATTTTCCCAGTGAAATCTGCCAACTTAAGTCTACCACTGTGAAAATAAAGCAAATGTGAATGGTGCCCAATCAAGCACACAAATATTTCAGGTAAAGAGTACAATGAATATATAAAATGTACCACAGCCTTAAATGAGAGAACATAAGATTGTTTCCTGTTATTTTTTTTTTTCAGAAGACCAGACTAACATTTTGGCCTCTAGTTATCAAGCTCCGTAATTTGCTTGCATTCGCTGGCCCAATACGCCCGCCTAAGCTCGCCTCACATCACCGCGGACCTGAATACGCTTGCCAAAGTTATTAAAAAAGCTGTCCAAAAGCTGCGCACCAAGTACGGGGCGATGAGCAGCGGACTGTGATAGTTATCACACATCGATCTCGCTGCTCTTCGGCTTTTGTACAGCTTTATTAATACCTCTGTCACTAAGCACTCACACTATACTATACTGTTCTACCCCCTATACCGACGCCCCCGGAGCCCCCCGCAACTAAATAAAGTTATTAACCCCTAAACCGCCACTCCTAGACCCCGCCGCAACTATAATAAATGTATTAACCCCTAAACCGCCGCTCCCGGACCCCGCCGCCACCTACATTATACCTATTAACCCCTATCCTGCCCCCCCTATACCGCCGCCACCCATAATAAATTTATTAACCCCTATCCTGCGGATCCCGGACCTCGCCGTAACTAAATAAATTGTTTAATCCCTATACCGCCGCTCCCGGACCCCGCCGCCACCTATATTAAACTTATTAACCCCTAATATGCCCCCCTACACCGTCGCCACCTTTATTAAATTAATTAACCCCTATCCTGCCCCCCTATACCGCCGCAACCTATAATAAAATTATTAACCCCTAAACCTAAGTCTAACCCTAACCCTAACACCCCCCTAACTTAAATATTAATTAAATAAATCTAAATAAAATTACTATTATTAACTAAATTATTCCTAGTTAAAACTAAATACCTACCTTTAAAATAAACCCTAATATAGCTACAATCTAACTAATAATTATATTGTAGCTATTTTAGGATTTATTTTTATTTTACAGGCAAATTTCAATTTATTTTAACTAGGTACAATAGCTATTAAATAGTTATTAACTATTTAATAGCTACCTAGTTAAAATAAAGACAAATTTAACTGTAAAATAAAAACTAACCTAAGTTACAATTACACCTAACACTACACTATCATTAACTAAATTATTCCTATTTAAAACTAAATACTTACCTGTAAAATAAACCCTAATATAGCTACAATGTAATTAATAATTACATTCTAGCTATTTTAGGATTTATATTTATTTTACAGGTAACTTTGTATTTATTTTAACTAGGTAGAATAGTTATTACATAGTTATTAACTATTTAATAACTACCTAGCTAAAATAAATACAAATTTACCTGTAAAATAAATCCTAACCTAAATTACAATTAAACCTAACACTACACTATCATTAAATAAATTAAATTAATTAACTACAAATACCTACAATTAAATACAAGTAAATAAACTAGCTAAAGTACAAAAAATAAAAAAACTAACGGCTAGATTTGGAGTTTGGCGGTAAAAGGGCTGTTAACGCTCCGCGGGTTTTTTTCTGGCCGCACCATAAATTTAACTCTGGTATCGAGAGTTCAAACAAATGCTGCGTTAGGCTCCAAAAAAGGAGCGTAGAGCATTTTTAACGCAAATACAACTCTCGATACCAGAGTTGCTTACGGACGCGGCCGGCCTCAAAAACGTGCTCGTGCACGATTCTCCCATAGGAAACAATGGGGCTGTTTGAGCTGAAAAAAAACCTAACACCTGCAAAAAAGCAGCGTTCAGCTCCTAACGCAGCCCCATTGTTTCCTATGGGGAAACACTTCCTACGTCTGCACCTAACACTCTAACATGTACCCCGAGTCTAAACACCCCTAGCCTTACACTTATTAACCCCTAATCTGCCGCGCGGACCTGAGCGCTACTATAATAAAGTTATTAACCCCTAATCCGCCTCACTAACCCTATCATAAATAGTATTAACCCCTAATCTGCCCTCCCTAACATCGCCGACAGCTACCTTCAATTATTAACCCCTAATCTGCCGACCGGAGCTCACCGCTACTATAATAAATGTATTAACCCCTAAAGCTAAGTCTAACCCTAACACTAACACCCCCCTAAGTTAAATATAATTTTTATCTAACGAAATAAATTAACTCTTATTAAATAAATGATTCCTATTTAAAGCTAAATACTTACCTGTAAAATAAATCCTAATATAGCTACAATATAAATGACATTTATATTATAGCTATTTTAGGATTAATATTTATTTTACAGGTAACTTTGTATTTATTTTAACCAGGTACAATAGCTATTAAATAGTTAAGAACTATTTAATAGTTACCTAGTTAAAATAATTACAAATTTACCTGTAAAATAAATCCTAACCTAAGATATAATTAAACCTAACACTACCCTATCAATAAAATAATTAAATAAACTACCTACAATTACCTACAATTAACCTAACACTACACTATCAATAAATTAATTAAACACAATTGCTACAAATAAATACAATTAAATAAACTATCTAAAGTACAAAAAATAAAAAAGAACTAAGTTACAGAAAATAAAAAAATATTTACAAACATAAGAAAAATATTACAACAATTTTAAACTAATTACACCTACTCTAAGCCCCCTAATAAAATAACAAAGACCCCCAAAATAAAAAATTCCCTACCCTATTCTAAATTTAAAAAGTTACAAGCTCTTTTACCTTACCAGCCCTGAACAGGGCCCTTTGCGGGGCATGCCCCAAGAAGTTCAGCTCTTTTGCCTGTAAAAGAAAACATACAATACCCCCCCCCAACATTACAACCCACCACCCACATACCCCTAATCTAACCCAAACCCCCCTTAAATAAACCTAACACTAAGCCCCTGATGATCTTCCTACCTTGTCTTCACCATGCCAGGTTCACCGATCCGTCCTGGCTCCAAGATCTTCATCCAACCCAAGCGGGGGCTAGACATCCACTGAAGAAGTCCAGAAGAGGGTCCAAAGTCTTCCTCCTATCCGGCAAGAAGAGGACATCCGGACCGGCAAACATCTTCTCCAAGCGGCATCTTCTATGTTCTTCCATCCGATGACGACCGGCTCCATCTTGAAGACCTCCAGCGCGGATCCATCCTCTTCTTCCGACGACTAGACGACGAATGACGGTTCCTTTAAGGGACGTCATCCAAGATGGCGTCCCTCGAATTCCGATTGGCTGATAGGATTCTATCAGCCAATCGGAATTAAGGTAGGAATTTTCTGATTGGCTGATGGAATCAGCCAATCAGAATCAAGTTCAATCCGATTGGCTGATCCAATCAGCCAATCAGATTGAGCTCGCATTGTATTGGCTGATCGGAACAGCCAATAGAATGCGAGCTCAATCTGATTGGCTGATTGGATCAGCCAATCGGATTGAACTTGATTCTGATTGGCTGATTCCATCAGCCAATCAGAAAATTCCTACCTTAATTCCGATTGGCTGATAGAATCCTATCAGCCAATCGGAATTCGAGGGACGCCATCTTGGATGACGTCCCTTAAAGGAACCGTCATTCGTCGTCTAGTCGTCGGAAGAAGAGGATGGATCCGCGCTGGAGGTCTTCAAGATGGAGCCGGTCGTCATCGGATGGAAGAACATAGAAGATGCCGCTTGGAGAAGATGTTTGCCGGTCCGGATGTCCTCTTCTTGCCGGATAGGAGGAAGACTTTGGACCCTCTTCTGGACTTCTTCAGTGGATGTCTAGCCCCCGCTTGGGTTGGATGAAGATCTTGGAGCCAGGACGGATCGGTGAACCTGGCATGGTGAAGACAAGGTAGGAAGATCATCAGGGGCTTAGTGTTAGGTTTATTTAAGGGGGGTTTGGGTTAGATTAGGGGTATGTGGGTGGTGGGTTGTAATGTTGGGGGGGGGGTATTGTATGTTTTCTTTTACAGGCAAAAGAGCTGAACTTCTTGGGGCATGCCCCGCAAAGGGCCCTGTTCAGGGCTGGTAAGGTAAAAGAGCTTGTAACTTTTTAAATTTAGAATAGGGTAGGGAATTTTTTATTTTGGGGGTCTTTGTTATTTTATTAGGGGGCTTAGAGTAGGTGTAATTAGTTTAAAATTGTTGTAATATTTTTCTTATGTTTGTAAATATTTTTTTATTTTCTGTAACTTAGTTCTTTTTTATTTTTTGTACTTTAGATAGTTTATTTAATTGTATTTATTTGTAGCAATTGTGTTTAATTAATTTATTGATAGTGTAGTGTTAGGTTAATTGTAGGTAATTGTAGGTAGTTTATTTAATTATTTTATTGATAGGGTAGTGTTAGGTTTAATTATATCTTAGGTTAGGATTTATTTTACAGGTAAATTTGTAATTATTTTAACTAGGTAACTATTAAATAGTTCTTAACTATTTAATAGCTATTGTACCTGGTTAAAATAAATACAAAGTTACCTGTAAAATAAATATTAATCCTAAAATAGCTATAATATAAATGTAATTTATATTGTAGCTATATTAGGATTTATTTTACAGGTAAGTATTTAGCTTTAAATAGGAATCATTTATTTAATAAGAGTTAATTTATTTCGTTAGATAAAAATTATATTTAACTTAGGGGGGTGTTAGTGTTAGGGTTAGACTTAGCTTTAGGGGTTAATACATTTATTATAGTAGCGGTGAGCTCCGGTCGGCAGATTAGGGGTTAATAATTGAAGGTAGGTGTCGGCGATGTTAGGGAGGGCAGATTAGGGGTTAATACTATTTATGATAGGGTTAGTGAGGCGGATTAGGGGTTAATAACTTTATTATAGTAGCGCTCAGGTCCGCTCGGCAGATTAGGGGTTAATAAGTGTAGGTAGGTGTCGGCGACGTTGTGGGGGGCAGATTAGGGGTTAATAAATATAACATAGGGGTCGGCGATGTTAGGGGCAGAAGATTAGGGGTACATAGGGATAACGTAGGTGGCGGCGATTTGCGGTCGGAAGATTAGGGGTTAATTATTTTAAGTAGCTGGCGGCGACGTTGTGTGGGGCAAGTTAGGGGTTAATAAATATAATATAGGGGTCGGCGGGGTTAGGGGCAGCAGATTAGGGGTACATAAGTATAACGTAGGTGGCGGTCGGCAGATTAGGGGTTAAAAATTTTAATCGAGTGGCGGCGATGTGGGGGGACCTCGGTTTAGGGGTACATAGGTAGTTTATGGGTGTTAGTGTAGTTTAGGGTACAGTAGTTAAGAGCTTTATGAACCGGCGTTAGCCAGAAAGCTCTTAACTCCTGCTTTTTTCAGGCGGCTGGAATCTTGTCGTTAGAGCTCTAACGCTCACTGCAGAAACGACTCTAAATACCAGCGTTAGAAAGATCCCATTGAAAAGATAGGCTACGCAAATGGCGTAGGGGGATCTGCGGTATGGAAAAGTCGCGGCTGTAAAGTGAGCGTTAGACCCTTTAATCACTGACTCCAAATACCAGCGGGCGGCCAAAACCAGCGTTAGGAGCCTCTAACGCTGGTTTTGACGGCTACCGCCGAACTCTAAATCTAGGCCTTAGTTACAAAAAATAAAAAAATATTACAAAATTTTTAAGCTAATTACACCTAATCTAAGCCCCCTAATAAAATAACAAAGCCCCCAAAATAAAAAAATGCCCTACCCCAGTGATTTTTAACCTTTTTTTTGCCGTGGCACACTTTTTTACATTATAAAATCCTGTGGCACACCACCATCCCAAAATTTAAAAAAAAAGCACACATTGTAGCCTAATACAGCATATATATATACATATACACACAAACACACACATACTGTATGTATTGTGCTGTTATGCCATGCCTCCTACAAACTACCCCTGCACTGGGAGTAAAAAAAAAGCAAAGTTTAAAAAATATGTCACACTGTTGTCAGTCTGCTGTGGCACACCTGAGGATCTCTCACGGCACACTAGTGTGCCACGGCACACTGGTTGAAAAACACTGCCCTACCCTATTCTAAATTACAAAAGTTAACAGCTCTATTACCAGCCCTTAAAAGGGCCTTTTGCAGGGCATGCCCCAAAGTAATCAGCTCTTTTGTCTGTAAAAAAAAATACAACCCCCCAACATTAAAACCCACCACCCACATACCCCTACTCTAACCCACCCAAACCCCCCTTAAAAAACCTAACACTAACCCCCTGAAGATCTCCCTACCTTGAGTCGTCTTCAGCTAGCCGGCCACCGATGGAAAAGAAGAGGACATCCTGAGAGGCCGAAGTCATCATCCAAGGGGCGCTTAAGAGGTCTTCCATACGATAGAAGTCTTCATCCATGCGGCATCTTCAATCTTCATCCATCCGGAGCAGAGCGGAGCAGAGCCTTCTTCTAACGAGCTGACGCGGAGCCATCCTCTTCCAACGACGCCTACCCAGACGAATGGATATTCCTTTAAGTGACGTCATCCAAGATGGCATCCCTCGAATTCCGATTGGCTGATAGGATTCTATCAGCCAATCGGAATTAAGGTAGGAAAAATCTGATTGGCTGATTGTATCAGCCAATCAGATTCAAGTTCAATCCGACTGGCTGATCCAATCAGTCAATCAGATTGAGCTCGCATTCTATTGGCTGTTCCGATCAGCCAATAGAATGCGAGCTCAATCTGATTGGCTGATTGCATCAGCCAATCAGATTTTTCCTACCTTAATTCCAATTGGCTGATAGAATCCTATCAGCCAATCAGAATTTGAGGGACGCCATCTTGGATGACGTCACTTAAAGGAATATCCATTCATCGGGTAGGCATCGTTGGAAGAGGATGGCTCCGCGTCGGCTCTTTTGAAGAAGGCTCCGCTCCGGATGGATGAAGATTGAAGACGCCGCATGGATGAAGACTTCTATCGGATGGAAGACCTCTTCAGCGCCCCTTGGATGATGACTTTGGCCGCTCCGGATGTCCTCTTCTGTTCCATCTGTGGCCGGCTGGCTGAAGACGAATCAAGATAGGGAGATGTTCAAGGGGTTAGTGTTAGGTTTTTTTAAGGGGGGTTTGGGTGGGTTAGAGTAGGGGTATGTGGGTGATGGGTTTTAATGTTGGGGGGCAAAAGAGCTGATTACTTTGGGGCATGCCCCGCAAAAGGCCCTTTTAAAGGCTGGTAATAGAGCTGTTAACTTTTGTAATTTAGAATAGGGTAGGACATTTTTTTTATTTTGGGGGGCTTTGTTATTTTATTAGGGGGCATAGATTAGGTGTAATTAGCTTAAAAATCTTGTAATATTTTTTAATTTTTTGTAACTTAGTTTGTTTTATTTTTTGTAACAGTTTTTTTTATTTTTGTAACTTAGTTTTTTTTATTTTTTGTACTTTAGTTAGTTTATTAAATTGTATTTAATTGTAGGTATTTGTAGTTAATTAATGTAATTAATTTAATGATAGTGTAGTGTTAAGTTTAATTGTAACTTAGGTTAGGATTTATTTTACAGGTAATTTTGTATTTATTTTAGCTAGGTAGTTATTAAATAGTTAATAACTATTTAATAACTATTCTACCTAGTTAAAATAAATACAAAGTTACCTGTAAAATAAATATAAATTCTAAAATAGCTACAATGTAATTATTAATTACATTGTAGCTATATTAGGGTTTATTTTACAGGTAAGTATTTAGTTTTAAATAGGAATAATTTAGTTAATGATAGTGTAGTGTTAGGTGTAATTGTAACTTAGGTTAGTTTTTATTTTACAGGTAAATTTGTCTTTATTTTAACTAGGTAGCTATTAAATAGTTAATAACTATTTAATAGCTTTTGTACCTAGTTAAAATAAATTGAAATTTGCCTGTAAAATAAAAATAAATCCTAAAATAGCTACAATATAATTATTAGTTAGATTGTAGCTATATTAGGGTTTATTTTAAAGGTAAGTATTTATTTTTAATAGGATTAATTTATTTAATAAGAATAATATTTATTTAGATGTATTTAATTAATATTTAAATTAGGGGGTGTTAGGGTTAGGTTTAGGGGTTAATAATTTTATTATAGTGGCGGCGGTGTAGGGGGGCAGGATAGGAGTTAATAGGTATTATGTAGGTGGCGGCGGGGTCCTGGAGCGGCGG
Source organism: Bombina bombina (assembly GCF_027579735.1). NCBI lineage: Eukaryota > Metazoa > Chordata > Amphibia > Anura > Bombinatoridae > Bombina > Bombina bombina. Next base: position 770,486,177 of record NC_069500.1, on the reverse strand, counting down.
TTTAGGGGTTAACATATTTATTATAGTTGCGGCGGGGTCCGGGAGCGGCGGTTTAGGGGTTAATATATTTAATATAGTTGCGGCGGGGTCCGGGAGCGGCGGTTTAGGGGTTAATAAGTTTATTAGAGTGGCGGTGGGCTCCGGGAGCGGCGGTTTAGGGGTTAACATGTTTAATATAGGTGGCGGCGGTGTAGGGGTGCATATTAGGGGTGTTTAGACTCGGGGTACATGTAAGGGTGTTAGGTGTACACACTTCCCATAGGAATCAATGGGATGTCGGGCAGCAGCGAACATGAGCTTTCGCTATGGTCAGACTCCCATTGATTGAAAACCAGGTACGCTGGGCCGGAAAAGTGCCGAGCGTACCTGCTAGTTTTTTGTTAACTCCCAAAAGTAGTCAGATTGTGCCGAACTTGCGTTCAGAACATCTGGAGTGACATAAGAATCGATCTGTGTCGGACTAAGTCCGGCGGATCGTTGCTTACGTCACTAAATTCTACTTTTGCCGGGCTGTAGTGCTTGATAACTACAGCGAATCAGCCTTGCCACAAATACGCTGCAGAATTCCAGCGTATTTGAGGTTGATGGCTTGATAACTAGAGGCCTTTGTTTTTTTATGCAGTGCACATATACAATGCATACATACATTCACACATGTGTGCCTTTGTGTGTTTTCTCTATTAGTTTCTTTAATGATTTTGTGTCGTTTTGACATTTCTAAAGATTTTCGACATCTCCCATTAGGATTAGTGGATGTTAAAGTTAATCCTTGAAAACGGAAAAAATATATATCTGATATATGTATTTAAATTCATGTTCATATATTCAAACAGGAGTGTCAAGATCTGTGATGTGCATAATTTCTTTATATCTTTTTCATCATGGGATTTTTAAATCAATAATATTTACATGTTGTGGTTGATGTATTTTGAAAAATATTATCCCTCTAGAAGCACTTGCTATTGAAAAGGTTAAGAATCACTGACATACAGTAATGTGATATAGACAATTTAAGCCCTGGCAACAGGCACCCCCTGTATTTCAGGTACCTATAGGCAACTGCCTACTCTGCCTTAGTGTGAATCCTTGCCTTATGAGCACATATGCTAGTATTGACATTTCTAGTGTAAAAAAAGCTACCAAGCATTGGAGCAATGAATGGATAAATCAGGACAATATACAACCCAAGTGCTGTTTGTGGTCCTTGAATGTTTCCATTGCCTTCAGATTTGAAAGATATCTACTCTCCTTTAATACACACTCTACCAATGTAAAGAAAGATTACAATCCACTATGGTGAGCATGATGTACTTGGAGTATTGATGACCTAATCTTTCATAAAAACAAAAAAGATATAAAAGAGCAAAAGAAAAATAATGATCCAATGTATCAGAGCATTTTATTACTGCACTATTACATACCTCCCAACATCTGCTGGATGATTTCTGGGATGTGGGAGGTTACAAGCTTTGGGCAGTAGTCCACTGGCAAATTGATCATAGGGCTATTCATGGGAGGGATGGGTTTACAGGTGGTTTGTGGGCATGTCCGGGAGGTTGATGGATGTGGTCCCTGGGCAGGGCTTGGGTGGGGCTTGATCAGCCCCTTAAAACTGGGACACAGAGGAGCTGTAGATGGGAAGCGGGTCATACAATCCTGATCCAACAGGATGTATGATATTGCCTGTATATGGCTATTTGTTTAACCTTTTCCTTAAAGGCTAAAAACATAGTTAAAGGGGCATAATAAAATGTCGCTTTTGTATACATTATAGGAAAAAGCTTTAAGTAATATTCATCTATAAAATATATTAAATTATTTAAAAACACTATATAAATAAAGCTAAAATCTTACCCAAATATAAATAACACAGTCATTTTAGTAACATCTCAACCAGCCTCAAACTTGGTGTTTTTCCCATCATTTCCATGACCAATCAGCAGTTAATTACTAATTGGCCTCAGGTGCCCACTTGCAGCTAAGCAGTAGCTGGTCCCTCTCTGTACAGCATTATGACATGGTAGCTTAAGGCTCCCATAGCAAATACATACAGAAAGAGAAGCAATCTGTCAGGAACAAAGAACAGCTCAGTGGCTTGTTCTATGGCCCGTTTACCACCTGGGATTAGCTTCTTTTAGCCAAATTGTGCTTTTCACAGAGAAGAACTTTCCTGAAGTATATCAGTCTGATCCCTCCTAACCAGGCTAGTCCAGCAAATTTAGAAAAAAATACATTTAATAATAGAAGTTATTTGAAATATATCTTAAAATTCTATACGCTCTTACCCATGATAGTTTAATTTTAACATCCATGTCCCTTTAACATTAGCATTTTGTATACAGTGTTGACCCTTCCACTTGAATGAGTTATTTGTCTATAATGAATTCACAAGGGGGCAACGAACGGAAGAAGTAAGGGACAAATAATTATTTTATTTTTCCTTTTTTTTATATTGAGGTTCAAACACAGACAACATATAAGGCAATAACTGCCAGTTAGTGACATTCAGTGGCAACAGGGTCCATTAAAAATGAATATAAGAATAGTTATGTGGTGTCATAAAGAAAATCTTCAGAATCTATTTTCTTAATATATAACTAAAATCTAATATATTCCATTATTAAATAATGGTGAGTTAGATACAGAACAGTTTAATGTAATCACAGTAATCTGAATAGTAGACTTGTACACTGACAAAATATTTGTTTTGTCTGAAAGATTTGTTTTTTATTTTTTAAAAACAATCAGTTCAGCTGAATTTTTTTCATGTGGCCGTCCGTTCTGCTGAATGTTGGGTTTCGGATTTGTTACTTCTATTTCCAATGGGAACAACAAATTTAAAAACACTACCAACACAAACCTTACATTAAAAAATCCATACATTTAAAAGAACCTATCTTTCAATGCCAACAGAACATATAGGGGTCAAATGCAATACATTATTAAAGTTTGAATTTTCTACAAAATTCACCTTTAAAGTATAAGGGGATTTTTATAGTTAAATCATTTGAAAAGCTTTTCTAAAGGCTCGCTAAATCATTTCAGACCTCCTGACTGATTTGCATCTTTGCCTTTTTTAGTCAAAGTGATTGAAAATGGCAGCATGTCCCCTAGTCTCCAATCTCCCTATGACAGGTTAAGGCTTGATTGGACACACCTGTATGACTAAAAACAAGTTACTTTCTCACTGGCTGTTCATAAATATTAGCCATTAGTAATACTATTGCAAGATTTGGCAGGGGAAACATGAAGTCAGACCCCTGTATATCATTACAAACTAAGAAGCTGAGTAGCCTAAAGTATTTAAAGGGACACTGAACCCAAATTTTTTCTTTTGTAGTTCAGATAGAGCATGACATTTTAAGCAACTTTCTATTTTACTCCTATTATAAAATTTTCTTCATTCTCTTTATTTGAAATGCAAGAATGTAAGTTTAGATGCCAGCCCATTTTGGTGAACAACCTGGGTTGTTCTTGCTGATTGGTGGATACATTCATCCACCAATAAAAGAGTGCTATCCAGAGTTCTGAACTAATAAAAAAGCTTAGATGCCTTATTTTAAAAATAAAGATAGCAAGAGAACGAAGAAAAATTGATAATAGGAGTAAATTAGAAAGTTGCTTAAAATTGCATGCTTTCTCTGAATCACGAAAGAAGAAAAAAAAATTAGGTTCAATGTCCCTTTAACTCAGTTCCCCATTACTTTTCCCTACCTGCACCTTTTTTGGTGGCAAAATAAAAGGGACTAACAAACAAATTAATTTGGTCAAGCAATTGTTCATTCTTCATCCATTTCCTCAATTTAGCATAAATGTGGCAAATTTGCAATGACAGTAGGTGACAGTAGTATGAAGGTTTTGTGGAAAAGGGTATTTTAATAATACATGTAAGGAATATGTCACATTAATATATGATGTATTATTTGACAATATGTAATTATAATTAGTTAATAAAGCAGCAGCCATTTTGTTACCAAAGGAGTAGTTGGTGTGGTGTGCTTTATTTGTTGGTGTTTTGTGATATGTGGGTAGGGTGGGCAATAGTTGACTACTGCAGGGGTCAGAGTCTTGTGTAACCCTCTCCCATGAGTAAAGTTTGCAAATTCCTCCTGACCTCACAGATTGATCAGCCAGCCAGCCTGCATCACAGTTATCCAGTCCGTCTTCAAATGCTGCCTGCAGCTGCTCTGGTGATGCAATGACAGCAGAGTTTTCCTGGCACAGCTGCTTGGCATCAGAGAATGTTAGGGTGTACCGGTTACTAGATGCCCTGTAATGGAATACCAACCCTGCAAGAAAGATAGAGGTAGGTGTATAAATTACACAGCATATTTAGGAAATAAATCAATGCACAAACATTTGCTGAATGGATTTGACACAAAGAGGCCGAATTATCAAATGTCTGTCGGACCTGATCCGACAGTGTGGATCAGGTCCGACAGACATCGCTGAATGCGGAGAGCAATACGCTCGCCATATTCAGCATTGCACCAGCAGCTTACAAGAGCTGCTGGTATAACACAGCCCCCTGCAGACTCGCAGCCAATCGGCCGCTAGCAGGGGGTGTCAATCAACCCGATCGTACTCGTACTGATAGATAGGCCCCAAAGACTTTTTCATTAAAAAGCAAAACTGGTTCATCCTGACACATATCTAAACCAATTCATGCAGGAATTGACAAATTTATATTGGACTTAAAGGGACAGCCACAACTTTGAGACTGTAATATAAAATGCATAAATATGTATAGTAAAAGAACTTTGCATTACATTTTCATGATTTATTTTGTTTCCCTTTTCTGTAGTTTCTGCAAACTGTGGATTTCCCAGTGGTCAAAAACTGAAAGAGCATATGGTAGGTTTCGCAAGCCTAAACTTCCCAAATATCTCTCTAATATTTGCAGTTTGTTATCTTATCATTTCTGCTTAAGTCAAACATGGAGATTTTTGTAACACAACCCAGTTGTCTGCAGATTGCAGTCTGGATTGGCTCCTCCAAATAAGAAAAGTGGTGGGTGGTATTTGAGCACTGAAAACAATTGCAGCAAACAAGGTTGTAATCTATTCTAATAACATTCAGACACTACTGAAATGTTAATATACTGTTAATCCACAGTTATCAAGTGACTATTAACACTTATATAGAGGCATCATTTAAAAGATGGGATTCTGGCTTTTAAATGGAAATGAAACCCATAATTTTTCTTTTATGATTGACACAGAACATGTTGTTTTAAACAACTTTCCAATTTTTTTCTTTTATCTAATTTGCTTCATTCTCTTGGTATCCTTACTTGAAAAGCACATCTAGGTAGGCTCAGGAGCAGCAATGCACTACTGGGAGCTAACTGCTGATTAGTGGCTGCACATAAATGCTTCTTGTCAATGGTTCAGGTTGCTCCCAGTAGTACGTTGCTGCTCCTTCAACAAAGGATACAAAGCGATTGAATTAAGCAAATTTGATAATAGCAGTAAATTGGAAATAATTTTGGGTTTCATATCCCTTTAAAACAAGGCGTCATGGGGGCTTTAGGCATAGATATTTTTTTTAAATTTTGCTGTGGTATACTTTAAACCCCCAAGACATACTCACCTAGATTACGAGTTATGCGCGCTATAGGGAAATGAAAGAAAGCAACAAAAGTTGTGTTATTTAACCCCCTATAGCGCAGCCGGCTTGTGTGTGCGATATGGTGCTTTTAAGCTCCATACCACACAAAATACAAGCGCTGTTTTGATGTACTCGTGAATGCTTCCCCCATAGACATCAATTGGGAGAGCGGGTCAGAAAAACACCTGTGATCGTGGAATGAAAAGCCCTGTAACGCAGCCCCATTGATGTCTATGGGGAAAATAAAAGTTACATTTAAACCTAATACCCTAACATAAACCCTGAGTCTAAACACCCCTAATCTGCTGCCCCCGACATCGCCACCACCTACCTACAGTTATTAACCCCTAATCTGCCGCTCCCAATATCGCCGCCACTATATTAAAGTTATTAACCCCTATTCTGCCGCACCCCAATGTTGCCGCCACTATATTAAAGTTATTAACCCCTATTCCACCGCACCCTAACATCGCCGCCACTATATTAAAGTTATTAACCCCTATTCTGGCGCTCCCCGACATCGTCGCCACTAAATAAAGGTATTAACCCCTAAACCTCTGGCCTCCCACTTCACTACCACTAAATAAACCTATTAACCCCTAAACCGCCAGCCCCCCACATCGCAACAACCTAAATTAAACTATATTAACCCCTAAACCAAACCCTAATGTAACCCTAACCCTAACACCCCCTAACTTTAACAAAATTAAAATAGAGCTAAACTGAAGTTACAATTATTAACTAAATAATACATATTTAAATCTAAATACATACCTGTGAGATAAAACCTAAGCTAGCTACAATATAACTAATTGTTATATTGTAGCTAGCGTAAGGTTTTATTTTTATTTCACAGGTAAGTTTGTATTTATTTTAACTAGGTAGACTAGTTAGTAAATTGTTATTAACTATTTACTAACTACCTAGTTAAAATAAATATAAACTTATCGGTTAAATAAAAGTTGCCTTACACTAAAACCTAAAATTACAAAAAATAACAAACAAAATTATACAAAACAATAAAAATTATATAATACCCTTTAAAAAAAAAAAAAAAACCTCAAAATAAAAAACCCTAATCTATAATAAACTACCAAGGGTCCTTAAAAGGGCTTTTTGTGGCCCTTAAAAGGGCCTTTTGTAGGGCATTGCCCTAAAGTTAACAGCTCTTTTGCTACAAAACAAACACCCCCTAAAAGTATGCAAACCCCCATCCCCAAACCCACAAAATAAAAATAAAGTAAAACCTAATCTACCCATTGCCCTGAAAAGGGCATTTGTATGGGCATTGCCCTTAAAAGGGCATTGAGCTCTTTTGCTGCCCAAGCCCTAATCTAAAAAAATAACCCACCCCAAAACGGAAAAAAAAAACATTACACAAAATAACAAACAAATTATCAAAAATAATAAAAAATATTCTTATTCTAATACCCATTTAAAAAAAAAAACACCCCAAAATAAAAAACCTAGTCTAGAATAAAGTACCAATAGCCCTTAAAAGGGCCTTTTGTAGGGCATTGCCCTAAGTTAAACAGCTCTTTTACCTGAAAAAAAATTACAAAGACCCACTAACATTACAAACCCCCACCCCCAAAACCCACAAAATAAAAAAAAACTATCTAAAAAACCTAATCTACCCATTGCCCTGAAAAGCGGCGACCGTAAGAGGATGCTCTGAGGATGGACCCGCTCCGCGCCGCCGGGATCAAGCTAAAAGATGCCGCCTGGATGAAGATTGAAGAGGCCGTCAGGATGAAGACTTCTCGTGGCTTGGATGAGGACTTCGCCGCCAGGATGAAGATTGAAGAAGCTGCCTGTATAAAGACTTCTCACCGCCTGGATGAGGACTTCTCCGCCAGGATTAAGATCGTTCAAGTGGGACCTAAGAAACTGTAAGTGAATCGTAAGGGGTTAGTGTTAGGTTTTTTTAAGTTTTTTTGGGGTGTTTTTTTTTTAGATTAGGGTTTGGGCAGCAAAAGAGTGTGCGGCGGACGATCGCATGAAGAGGAACCTCCATGCCGCGGGGGGGAACCACTGCCAGGGACCACCACCAAGGACCATAGCCGCCTCTGAGGATCCCCATATCTGGAAACACTGCTCCGCATCTCCGCGCCGCCTTCGCTGTGGATGAAGATGATGGACCCGCCTGGAAAAAGACCTTCTCCGCCGGACTTCAGGACCCATGAGTATCTATTTGGGACTTTAGTGTTTTTTATTTATTTATTTATTTATTTTTTAGCTTAGGTTTTTTTTGGGCACTTTGCAAAAGAGCTAAATGCCCTTTTAAGGGCAATGCCCATACAAATGCCCTTTTCAGGGCAATGGGTAGCTTAGTTTTTTTTAGATTTAGGTTTTTATTTTGGGGGGATGGTTGGGTAGTGGGTTTTACTGTTGGGGAGGTCTTTGTATTTTTTTTTTTACAGGTTAAAGAGCTGTTTAACTTAGGACAATGCCCTACAAAAGGCCCTTTTAAGGGCCATTGGTAGTTTATTGTAGGTTAGTTTTTTTTATTTTGGGTGGGCTTTTTTGATTTTGATAGGGCTATTAGATTAGGTGTAATTCTTTTTCGTTTGTAATTTAGTGTTTGTTATTTTTCGTAATTTAGTCTTTTTTTTGTAATTAGATACCTTGTAAGTAGTGTCAGGATTTTTTTAATGTGTAGTTTAGTTTATTTAATTGGTAGCTAGTTTAATTTTAGTTTAATAATTATATTAGTTTAATTGTTAGTTTATACTTGTTTTTTTTTTAATTTGACATGTAAATTTAAATTTAATTTAAGCTAGGGAAATTGTAATTTTAATATAATGTTAGTTGGGCGTTAGGTTTAGGGGTTACTAGTTTAAATTAGTTTATTGCGATGTGGGGGGCTTTTAGTTTAGGGGTTAATAGTTTAATTTATTATATTTCGTTGTAGGGGAGCTTTTGGTTTAGGGGTTAATATGTTTATTATTGTGCCGGCGGAATTAGGGCTTAATAACTTTAGTATAGTGGGGGCGATGTGGGCAGACGGCAGATTAGGGTTTAATTATATGTAAATATTGTTTGCGATGCGGGAGGGCAGGGGTTTAGGGGTTAATAACTTTAGTATAGTGGTGACGATGTCGGGGAGCGGCGGAATAGGGATTAATCAATTTTATTAGTGGCGGCGATGTCGGGAGTGGCAGATTAGGGGTTAATAAATGTATTATAGTGTTTGTGATGCGGGAGGGCCTCGGTTTAGGGATTAATAGGTAGTTTATGGGTGTTAGTTTACTTTTTAACACATTAGTTATGAGTTTTATATTACAGCTTTGTAGCATAAAACTCATAACTATACAAAGTAGCGTATCATGTCTGCCGCACATCGATAAATGCCGACAGCATATGCTATCTGCATTTATCATTGCACCAGCAGTTCTTGTGAACTGCTGGTGCAATGCCCCCCCCCCCCCCCTCCAGATCGGCTGCTAGCAGGGGGTGTCAATCAACCCGATAGTATTCGATCGGGTTAATTTCTGTCCGCGGCCTCATAGCAGGCGGACAAGTTATGGCCCTAAGACTCATTGGCTGTTAGGTGTTTTCTGTTAATGGCCATTTGGCTGAAAATTATAATTTGCACCTTACAGGTAATGAGCCTTAGCAGAAAGAACACACATGATACCTTGCTTAAATGCTGCTTGTTTATGAATGAATGGAAAAATAGTACAGTGACCCTTTAAATTAGAACAAACAAAATTATCTTTCACTCAAGAGCTGAATCTTTCACCCACCCAAAACTAGCCCATAAGTACAGCACTCTCATACTCCACATAGAATTCAAATGTATGAAAATAGAAAACGTAACTATATTTGCCCTTTATCCTTGTAAAATATTAATGCAATTTATGTGAAGTCTTCTGTAAGAGAAATCAGAGTATGTTTCCATGTACTTTTGTAAATGGCAAATAAAAACAGCAGGGCTAAGGCATTTAAAAGCACAATGCTTAAGCCCAAATATACTAGAGAGAGGAATGCAGGTCCTGGTTAATGGCACATCTGTCTATTATATGGCCGATGTGCTTTATACTTATGTTATTACTTAAAAATGCTTTCAGCATTCAGAGTTTAATTGTGCAATAAGGGCTAGATTACAAGTGAGGCTCAAACATTTTTGCGCAAGCGAAATCGTGTTTTCTCGAGAATTTTCAATTGTGCTGATATAACAAGTTGAGCAAAATCGAGATTGCACTAGCGGAACACATCTGGTGAGCCAATGACAAGTGACAAATATGTGTCGCCAACCAATCAATAGCTAAATCCCAAAACAAAGCAAATTGAATAAAGTGGATGAAGATTGTGTTTGGCATGAAGGTGCCCTTTATAAAAAACTATGTCACAAAGGTGCAATCTTGTTTGATCATCTTCTATGCAGATACCATGTTGCAAGGAAGCGGGTTCCCACTTCTCAATTTTAGTACTACTAAAATCCAGTATAAAAAGATATCACATGTCCTAATATAATCTTGTAGTCTTGTTCTTGCTTTTAGACCACGCCAAACCAGAAGTGGTACTTTTACAAACAAAACATGTAAATAATGTAAAATAAAATATTTGTAAAATATTAAAAGTGACAATATACAGTAGCTTTGAGCAATCATGCCCTTTACGCCCAACATGATGCAAACGGCATTCAGATGGTTTAGCAGTGCTGAGGATGGAATCAAATTGTGGTAGGTTCCTATTAAACTCACAATTGCAAAATCCCATTTTAAAGCCCAGTTAAAAAGACATTGGTACTGTTAGTGACAATCATGACAGTGTGAGTGGAAATTAAACATTGACAGAGAGATTTTTAAACTTCATTTGTAGATGTTGGGGTCCTGATCTCACCTCTGCTGCAGATCCCCTTAACTGTACAGTCAAATGTTGAACACATCTAAACGTATATAACCTATACATATGTAAATGTGAGTCCTGTTCACTACAGATGGCCTAAACAATAGCGATGAATAGAGCTTTAATGAATGGATACCATGTACGTGGCCATTTCAGAGTGTTTGGCACATGTGCAACATAATAGAATGTTTCCAACTAGTTTTGAAATATTTGCAAAGATGTTAAAAATTTAATTCCAGGGCTTTATCAAGTGCCTTGAGGTGTTGAATTTGAAAACTCAAAATTGGTCTCAAAAAGGTGTTGAAAAGATTGTGATCACTAAGAACTTTTCACTTCTGTAGTAAAAATATGATCACGGGGGCAAGAAATAGGCGAAAACTAGTTTTTGTGATTGCGTCAAATCAAAAAGTGGCTTTTTTGTTGAAAAGGGCTAAGCTGATAGATTATGATTGACCCCTAAAATTGTTATAGTCTATGGCTACTTATGCCTGCTGTACCCTAAGGCATCTTAGTGATTTGTACTGTGAGCCCTTGCGCTTTACTAGTAGCCACGTTACTGGTGTTTTTGAAAAATGAATGTGAACATAAAGGGATAGGTTGGATTAATATTAAGGAATTAATTAGGGGACATGGTGAAAAAAGGGAAAGAGTATAGAAATGCTACAAACTCTACTGCATTGGTAATTACAAAGCAGTGCTAAGATTTTTGTGTATAAATCTGTATATTCTCATGCACCATGTCTAGTAGTCTAGCGCATATTTCCCAGCAAGCAGAGAGTGTGCCGGTGTCTGTCCAGTTCTGCAGATTTACATAATTGCTATTAATTACCAGCGCCAGCAAGCTGTGAAACAGGCAAGCATGACGAGGGAGGGGGAGTGCCAACATAAAGAGCAGGACCAGGCACAGGAAAGGGGCCTATTCATGGAGAGGAGGTGAGAACAGATGGGAGGAGGAGAGGACTCTGTGTAACAGGAGGAGAGATGCCAGGAATAAGGAGAGCACAATTAATGCTGAATTCAGTCTCCAAATAAGATTTACTGAATGTGCATAAGAAAGACAGTTGGGAGAAAAAAATAATTGTGAAATAAGGGGAAGCAGTGATGGAGATAAAGAGAGCAGTACTGATTGTATGGAGGAGTTAGGTGTAAATATACAAATCAGAAGGAGTTTAGATTGTAAACGTGTAATGACAAGGAGAAAAAACAAAGAGAGTTCAATTGTGAGAGGAGAGAATAAAAAGACAGTCTAATGCAAATATTACATGCTGTAATAAGTTACGTCTTCATTACTGACTCTGGTGGTAACATAAAACATCTCCATAGACTTTGATGAAGATACTTTTTGTTACCAGCAGTTTATAACAGCAATGGAAACTAGTCCTTTGTATTTTACCTCCACAAAAGGTAAAGTCTCAGTTGGGAGCCATAAGAAATGCTACCAAACAGGAAACCGGCAATGATTGACAGCTACAAAATCAGCCATATTATGTTTGGAAGCTGCAATGCTAGTCACTTCTGGGCTAGATTTTACCTGTGTGTTTAATGTCCTATTGCAGGGGTTGAACACATAGCTAGGACCAGTATTGCAACAATAAGAAGCTTTAATTCATACTTATTTTTGTAACCGGATGTCCCTTTATTACTAAGAAGAGAAAGAAAGAAAATAGAATGTTGCAATGAAAGAGATAGGTGAGACTACAGAAAAAAAGAAATAGCTGTATAGGAAAAGTGAATGAGGTTGAAAAATGAAGCATGAGATAAAGAGCAGCTGAATAGAAGGCTATCAATACAAAATACAAATTACACAATAAAGGATAATTGACGTCCTGCCTGAATAATACACATATACAGGAATTACCTGTTACTTCCAAAGGAACAGTGTCCTGCTCGTCATCAATACCTAGGACCACCTCACATCTGTAAATCCCTGAGTCACTGGCACGTGCAGAAGAAAGGACTAATGTAGCGTTGTACCGGTTGTGGGGATAACCAGGCAAGGACACCCTTCCTTCATAACCACGAGCCACTTTCACAACATTTTCACGGGCCACCAAAACAGCCACCTCCTTTTGGCCCTGTCCTGGTTGCAGCCGACTCCATTTGATGCGTGGGGACTCATTGGTAAGGTTGGAGCCTTGCTGAAGCCCAGAGGGAGGTACAAGAAAAAGGCAAGGAAGAGCCACAGACTGGGCCAGTCCACACTGCACAGGACCTCGTTGGTGCCTGTGAATGTGTAGAGGCTTTGCAGCATTTTCTGTACCTGTGAGCGAAACACCAAAACAGCCATTATGTATGAGGTAACTGTTATACACATTGTAGCATTTACATATTCATAATGCCACCACTGTATAAACTTCAATCTCTATACACGTACAAGTAGATAAGAGAAGATAACCCTTGTGCACTGATCTTCTCCATTCTGTCTCCAACATAACAGAGAATTCTGTAAATATGTATGTGAGATTAACACCTTGTTCTGATACAAGGTTAAAATGGCAGCACCAGAATCCATGTAAAAATTCTCAGTGTCAAGCAAATATGTTTAAGTATATTCTCTACTCGTAGATAGTTGTCAAGATTTCATTTTTGCTTTACAATTAACATGTATTTCAATGTGTCGCCACCTGCATTTTTCTACTATCTAATGCTCAGCATCTTTAAAACTGTATTCCTAGTGTTCTTTCGCTACCCTCACAAATGTCGAACTGCAGAAATTACTTGTATATTTGATTCTCTTTTAATGCCCCACATTTAAGTCATTGATTAAATTGGGCCTGTTTGTTCTGCTATGTTTTCCATTCTCAACTGACACGCTTTCTTCTTAAAGGGCCACTAAACCCAAAATCTTTCTTTCATGATTCAGATAGAGAATACAAATTTAAACAATATTACAATTTACTTCTATTATTTATTTTGCTTCATTTATTAGATATCCTTAGTTGAAGAAAAAGCAATGCACATGGGTGAGCCAATCACACGAGGCTTCTATGTGCAGCAACCAATTAGAAGCTACTGAGCATATCTAGATATGCTTTTCAGCAAAGAATATCAAGAGAATAAAACAAATTAGATAATAGAAGTAAATTAGAAAGATGTTTAAAATTGCATTCTCTTTCTAAATCATGAAAGAAAAAATGTGGGTTTCATGTCCCTTTAATTCACTTAATTATAATATTTGGTATCTTCATAACTCCTTACAGATAAATATATTCTATATATTTGGGGCTGGCTGTTTCTCTTCCTCATAGCAGAATTGCCTTATATTTCAGGGTTGCACTGTATTTGTGTTTGTTCTTTGATGAACCTTTTTTTGCTGGTTATGCAAATATTCTTTAGGGATAATTTTCCCTGATGCTGGTGGGGCAAACAAATAATCTAACCTCTTGCTTAGAAGCTATACCTTACAGACAAATCCCATAGAGGCTAAAATGAACACCAGGGATGGCTGATTTTTCCTTGAGGAAGAGAAATGTGGTATTTAGGTTTGACCTGTCATTTCAGATGGTATTTTATTGCTATACTTCATGTGTATTCTTCTCTGTGACATTAGGCTTAAAGGTATGGCACCCTGGAGGGCAGTTTTCTATAGAACAATACTACTACACTAAATTTGTTCCAAGTTGAACACCTCTCTTTTTAACTGTACTGATCGACTTCCTGGCTTTCTACTATTTGTCTCTACCTCAGCTCATATCAAATGCCTCTGCCTGACTCACATTCAGGCTGCAGATAGAGCTAAGTTGGGGGGAGTCTAAGGAGCATTAATGGGGAAGGAATTCCCTAGACAAAAAGGATGATCTTCCTGGAGTTATTCTGAAGTAATTGATGACTCCAGACCAGTCATCAGAAGCCATCCTGAAATATGCCCACAGGCCAAAATAGTAAAATGAGATGACTCTAGAGTCATTCACTGGTTGTTCCTGCTTGTGAAGTAATCAGTAAAGTAATCAGTAAGGTAATCTGCTAATAATTCTGTAGTCATCACCCAGAATTGATGATGCACAAATTACTTTTAAAGCAGTTTGATGATCATAAAATGACTCCAGGATAGTCTCTAAAGTAATCCTGTTTGTCTTGAGTTGAAAGTCTTGTAGATATACTATGTAGGAACTAAGGGGTTGATTTAACAGAAACATAAGTTAAGGAGCAGTGGTCTTACGACAGCAATCATCCCGATCAGATATGATCAAAACGATTGACACTCCCTTGCCGCAAATGTGCAGGGAGCGGCATTGCACAAGTATTTCACAAGAAATGCTTGTGCAATGTTAAATGCCGAAAGCATTTAGCGATGTCTGGCGGACATGATCCGCTACAGCGGATAATGTCCACCGACAGTTAATAAATCTACCCCTAAGGGGCAGATTTATCACTGTAAGGAACTGACATGGTTCACAGGAAGTGTATCTGTTTGCTCAAGGTTGCAAATTTCAGGGAACATTCACGTCACATATTTATCACTGCACTAGAATATAATAAGAGATAATTTAGAGATAGCTTTGAAATTTTATTCTATTCAGCAAGCTATTGCCTTTAGCCTTTGCCTATGTTTGTTTTTTTATATATATTGCAGCAATAGATAGATGTGTGTTTATTTTGAAAATGCCCTAAAAAATTAACATTACTCCCTAACAAACAAATATGGCCAGAAAAGGCCTAAAACATTGAGGGGGGGGGGGGCAGCAGACTTTTGAGTGCCTAGGGCTGCACAAAACCTAAATGTAGATAATATAGAATACTGATAGGAATAAAGGTCCTGTTATGGTGAAACATCTTCTACGTCTGAGGAAATCTAATCTGTAATAAATGATAATTTAAAATCAATCAGCTTTAGTTTCTTGTTTATTATTTGCACACATGTGTCCATAAACCTATGTGTTTATCAGAAAAGTGGTAACCCTAGCTGTTGGTCACTGACTGTGAATCCCTTCTCTCTTATTTCACATTTTCTCCCCTCTTGGCTTATCACAACCTCACACTTATGGTGACCTGCGGCTTCCCTGTGTGAGGCTGTCAGAGTTTGCCAGCGTTTGCCTACCTCGGCATTCAGTGACAGAACTAATTAACGAGAGCTGTGGTGCAAAATAATTTGCCCCCTCTCCATAATACTCAATGATAACTATGAAAAATACAAGTCAAGACAGTGATTATATATAAAAATAGAGAAGGAAATATATATTTCCTTGCCACAAAACCTTTGGATAATTAAAACCTGTTAATTAAAGCTTGATTGACTCTATTCACCAAATCTTAGCGTTCTTTTACCAGTGACGGAGGTTTCTTCAATACAATGCACTTCTAACATGCTTATTTAAAGGGTACAGAGTTCCCATACTTAAGCACAGGAGTTACAGAGCTACCACATTACTGAATAGGTGATTTTAACATTTCTGACACATGTTAAGTTAGCAAAAGAAGCAGTTTTGCATTACATTATAATTATATTATAGATTGCATGAGTCAGATACTTCCTTCTCCTTTAAAGCCATGTTACATTCAATAAGATGCACAGATCTATCAGCCAGGCATTAAATTCTTCAGCCTTACAGCCCAAATCAGAAGATATTTAAACAAGTATTTTGTGGACCAGATGTGACAAAGCCAAGCTGGATGTGGTTATTTTCAAAATATTTTTTTTTTGTGATAAAATCTTTAATATAGAAACTCATTATTGTTTGCATAGATGTTGGTCACATTGTATCATGACACAATTATATTTACTGCCCAGTGATCTATTCTTTACAAATGAATCACTTTACTGAGTTAGTGAGCTTTAAATTCCTAAATCCTCAGTGCTGATCTGATGTGTGACTTATGGTGGGGGGGAGTAGTTGTAACTTTTAAGACCCATTAATAAAACACATTTTACTGCCACACTAATTGCAATACAAATGACTAGAACATAACCCAATCTCTCCTTTTATGGCCATTTCTGCAAAATAAAAATATCAGACATTAAAGATCCCAATTATAATTAAGAGTCTTATTATAATGTTATTGGTTTATCAACATAATTTATTCCCAACATGGATATCACAGTATCTCATCTGGGATGACACTACAGCCATTGAGCCTAGGGGGGAAATTTCTGTAAACCCCTTGGGTGACAGACATGGCTACAATGCATTGCTACATAAAAAATCCAAGCCGGCACATGTTCTCACTCCTTGTCATTGAGATGTGTGATCAGCAACATTTTTGTAGCAAGATGCCATGGGCAGTGAAATTTGGGTATAGATGGCCAGTGAGATTGATGTCAATATTACTGTATATGGTTGGAATATTGTGTCATTGATATGGCAGCTGAAAAATGTTGGTGGACATATATAGGGGCATATTTATCAAGTTCTGTATGGAGCTTGATGCCCCGTGTTTCCGGTGAGCCTTTAGATCGGAACAGCCAATAGAATGCGAGCTCAATCTGATTGGCTGATTGGATCAGCCAATCGGATTGAACTTCAATCTGATTGGCTGATTCAATCAGCCAATCAGAATTTTCCTACCTTAATTCCGATTGGCTGATAGAATCCTATCAGCCAATCGGAATTCGAGGGACGCCATCTTGGATGACGTCCCTTAAAGGAACTGTCATTCGTCGGGAAGTCGTCGGCCAGGATGGATGTTCCGCGTCGGCGGGATGAAGATGGATCCGGAAGAAAGAAGATTGAAGATGCCGCTTGATAGAAGACTTCAGCCGGATGATGGATATCTTCAGCCCCCGCTTGGGCTTGGATCAAGACTTCAGCCAGATGATGGACCTCTTCAGCCCGATGATGGATATCTTCAGCCCCCGCTTGGGCTTGGATGAAGACTTCGGACCATCTTCTGGACGGATCGGTGATACCCGGCGTGGTGAAGACAAGGTAGGGAGATCTTCAGGGGCTTAGTGTTAGGTTTATTTAAGGGGGGTTTGGGTTAGATTAGGGGTATGTGGGTGGTGGGTTGTAATGTTGGGGGGGTATTGTATGTTTTTTTTACAGGCAAAAGAGCTGTTTTCTTTGGGGCATGCCCCTAAAAAGGCCCTTTTAAGGGCTGGTAAGGTAAAAGAGCTTTTCAATTTTTATTTTAGAATAGGGTAGGGCATTTTTTTATTTTGGGGGGCTTTGTTATTTTATTAGGGGGCTTAGAGTAGGTGTAATTAGCTTAAAATTGTTGTAATATTTTTATAATGTTTGTAAATTATTTTTTTATTTTTTGTAACTTAGTTCTTTTTTATTTTTTGTACTTTAGTTAGTTTATTTAATTGTATTTATTTGTAGGTATTTTATTAAATTAATTTATTGATAGTGTAGTGTTAGGTTTAATTGTAACTTAGGTTAGGATTTATTTTACAGGTAATTTTGTAATTATTTTAACTAGGTAGCTATTAAATAGTTATTAACTATTTAATAGCTATTGTACCTAGTTAAAATAAATACAAAGTTGCCTGTCAAATAAATATAAATCCTAAAATAGCTACAATATAATTATTCGTTATATTGTAGCTATATTAGGGTTTATTTTACAGGTAAGTATTTAGCTTTAAATAGGAATAATTTATTTAATAAGAGTTAATTTATTTAGTTAGATAAAAATGATATTTAACTTAGGGGGGTGTTAGGGGTTAATAATTGAAGTTAGGTGTCGGCAATGTTAGGGAGGGCAGATTAGTGGTTAATACTATTTATTATAGGGTTTTTGAGGTGGGAGTGAGGCGGATTAGGGGTTAATAACTTTATTATAGTAGCGGTGAGGTCCGGTTGGCAGATTAGGGGTTAAAAAGTGTAGGTAGGTAGCGGCGACATTGGGGGGGCAGATTAGGGGTTAATAAATATTATGTAGGTGTCGGCGGTGTTAGGGGCAGCAGATTAGAGGTACATAGGGATAACGTAGGTTGTGGCGGTGTGCGGTCGGCAGATTAGGGGTTAAAAAAAATTATTAGAGTGGCGGCGATGTGGGAGGACCTCGGTTTAGGAATACATAGGTAGTTTATGGGTGTTAATGTACTTTAAAGCACAGTAGTTAAGAGCTTTATGAACCGGCGTTAGCCCAAAAAGCTCTTAACTCCTGGCTTTTCTCTGCGGCTGGAGTTTTGTTGTTAGATTTCTAACGCTCACTTCAGCCAAGACTCTAAATACCGGCGTTAGAAAGATCCCATTGAAAAGATAGGATACGCAAATGGCATAGGGGGATCTGCGGTATTGAAAAGTCGTGGCTGGAAAGTGAGCGTTAGACCCTTACCTACACGACTCTAAATACCAGCGGTAGCCCAAAACCAGCGTTAGGAGCCCCTAACGCTGGTTTTGACGGCTAACGCAAAACTCTAAATCTAGGCGCAAGTTTCTTAAGACCACTGCTTCATAACTTATGTTTCAGTGGAAACTGAAACTACGGGGGTAGATTGCAGCATGCTCTGCTTTTTAAATCTACCCCCTATACCTATATAATTCCATAAAAAAACCTCTAATTAAAAACTTAGAAAATGAAATGTTTTTAGCCACCAGTGCTACAGAATTTTGCTGTGCTATACAATCAAATTATAATAATAATTTTGCTAATTATGAATATGAGTAGGAATTAACTATCAAACCTTAAAATATTAGATGTATGTTAAAACCACACAATGTATGCATGCTTGTACCCCTGACCAAACTCACTTAGCATTGTAAAAAAAATAAATATAAAAAATCCTGTACACAAATTACTTTCAGCAAATATTCATCTATTTTTATATTCACCCAGCTGTCCCATTTTTTTGGATACCTGCATATTTTTTTTTAGCTCAGAGAAACAAGGAGCTATAAGCCCTCACATCAACAACACAATGAAATGAGGCATGCTGGTGCTGCTAGGTGCTCATTATTATTAGTATAGCATTTTTAGTAAAGTCCAGCATACTTCTGCAGTCCCATATACCTACACAAAGAGGCAGGAGCACAACTATACATAATCTTCTTTTATTGGATTCACATGGCTTAATATTACAACAATTTTTCGAGTGTTGGTAATTGATCAATACAAAACGCCAACAATTTGGGGTAACACCTGAAATGGTGTTGTTTTATTTAGCTTTTTGAAACAATAAAAGATCTTTATTATTGTGAAAATTACCTGACAGCTGTAAGGGCATTAAACCCCTTATTTGAATGATCGGATATTCCGATAAAGGGTCAGATTACGAGTGGAGCGCTATTTAACGCTCCCGCTCTTAAAGTAAGGTTTTTGTGCGTGACGGGTTGCACTCATATTATGAGTTGAAAGTAAGCTGTACTTACACCCAGTACGTGAAAAAAGCTGAACTTAGAATATCGTGCGTGTGATAACCTATTCCCCCATAGAAGTCAATGGAGCAAAAATAGATGGAAACAAAAGTAACACCCTACTTGCATGCAAACACGATCCCATATTCCATTTGCCTGCCTTTTTTTTCCGAGACCTCATATTTGAGCCTTTAAAACTTGTGTGCAATTTGTTTTCAATAATTTTTATTAGATGGTTGTTATTATGAGTGTAACTGTGCTTTGTAATGTTTTTTTGATGTGTTTAGTGCAACTTTTTGTTTTGCGAAACAGTTAACCACAGCTCTCATGGCGCGGTAATCATTCTAGATTAAATTGCAATTGCACTCAAGTGATCACATTTACTTTCAACTAGGGATGGGCGAATGTGTTTATATTCGAATTTGAATGTTAGAATGAATGTTATTGTAGAAATTCGATTTGAATAATAGAATGTTGATAAGAACGAATATTCTTAAAAATTCGATTTTCGAATGTTATTTACAGTTTTCAAATGTCACTTTCGAATTCGAATATTACATTTATAAAATTTTAGACTAGAAACACTATTTCGAATTCGAATATCACATTCGAATCGAATATCACATTCGAATTTGAATATTACATTTATAAAACACAGTATTAGACTAGAAATACTATTTCAAATTCGAATGTCACATTCGAATCGAATATCACATTCAAATCGAATATCACATTTATTAAACACAGTTGTAAACTAGAAGTACTATTTCGAATTCGAATGTCACTTTTGAATTCGAATGTCACATTCAAATTCGAATATTACATTTAAAAAGCACAGTATTAGACTAGAAATACTATTTCAAATTTGAATGTGACATTCGAATGTAGCATTCGAATTCGAATATTACATTTATTAAACACAGTTGTAGACTAGAAATACTATTTCGAAATTGAATGAATACATAGCTAAACATTCTATTATTCGAACGAATATTTTCGAATTTTATTGAGAAATTAAAAAAACGAAAATTCGAAAATAGACGGCTAGATTTAGAGTTTTACGTTAGAAGGGGTGCGTTAGCTATGCGTGTTTCCCCCCCCCCCCCCGCACCTTTTAAACAACGCTGGTATTTAGAGTTCTCTGAAGGGCTGCGTTAGGCTCCAAAAAGGGAGCGTAGAGCATAATTTACTGCCACTTCAACTCTAAATACCAGCGTTGCTTACGGACGCGGCCAGCTTCAAAAACGTGCTCGTGTACGATTCCCCCATAGGAAACAATGGGGCAGTTTGAGCTGGAAAAAAACCTAACACCTGCAAAAAAGCAGCATTCAGCTCCTAACGCAGCCCCATTGTTTCCTATGGGGAAACAGTTTCTAAGTCTGCACCTAACACCCTAACATGAACCCTGAGTCTAAACACCCCTAACCTTACACTTATTAACCCCTAATCTGCCGCCCCCGCTATCGCTGACACCTGCATTTTATTATTAACCCCTAATCTGTCGCTCCGTACACCGCCGCCACCTACATTATACCTATGTACCCCTAATCTGCTGTCCCTAACATTGCTGACACCTACATTATAATTATTAACCCCTAATCTGCCCCCCCAATGTCGCCGCTACCTTACCTACACTTATTAACCCCTAATCTGCCGACCGGACCTCGCCGCCACTATAATAAATGTATTAACCCCTAAACCACTCCCGCCTCGCAAACCCTATAATAAATATTATTAACCCCTAATCTGCCCTCCCTAACGTCGCCGACACCTAACTTCAAGTATTAACCTCTAATCTGCTGACCGGGACCTCGCTGCTACTATAATAAATGGATTAACCCCTAAAGCTAAGTCTAACCCTAACACCCCCCTAAGTTAAATATAATTTAAATCTAACGAAATAAAATAAATCTTATTAAATAAATTAATCCTGTTTAAAGCTAAATACTTACCTGTAAAATAAACCCTAATATATCTATAACGAATAATTATATTGTAGCTATTTTAGGATTTATATTTATTTTACAGGCAACTTTGTATTTATTTTAACTAGGTACAATAGGCTATTAAATAGTTACCTTACCAGCCCTTAATAGGGCCTTTTGCGGGGCATGCCCCAAAGTAAACAGCTCTTTTGCATTTTAAAAAACCATACAATACCCCCCCCAACATTACAACCCACCACCCACATACCCCTAATCTAACCCAAACCCCCCTTAAAAAACACTAAGCCCTTGAAGATCTCCCTACCTTATCTTCACCACGCCGGGTATCACCGATCCGACCACAAGAGGGTCCGAAGTCTTCATCCTATCCGGCAAGAAGAGGTCCAGAAGAGGCTCCGAAGTCTTCATCCTATCCGGCAAGAAGAGGACATCCGGACCGGCAGACATCTTCATCCAGGCGGCGTCTTCTATCTTCATCCATCCAGCGCGGAGCGGGACCATCTTGAAGCAGCCGACGCGGATCCATCCTCTTCTTCCGGCGACTCCCGAGGAATGAAGGTTCCTTTAAGTGACGTCATCCAAGATGGTGTCCCTCGAATTCCGATTGGCTGATAGGATTCTATTAGCCAATCGTAATTAAGGTAAGAAAAATCTGATTGGCTGATTGAATCAGCCAATCAGATTGAGCTCACATTCTATTGGCTGATCGGAACAGCCAATAGAATGAGAGCTCAATCTGATTGGCTGATTGGATCAGCCAATCGGATTGAACTTGAATCTGATTGGCTGATTCAATCAGCCAATCAGATTTTTCCTACCTTAATTCCGATTGGCTGATAGAATCCTATCAGCCAAACGGAATTCGAGGGACACCATCTTGGATGACGTCACTTAAAGGAACCTTCATTCATCGGGAGTCACCGGAAGAAGAGGATGGATCCGCGTCGGCTGCTTCAAGATGGTCCCGCTCCGCACCTAATGGATGAAGATAGAAGACGCCGCCTGGATGAAGATGTCTGCCGGTCCGGATGTCCTCTTCTTGCTGGATAGGATTAAGACTTCGGAGCCTCTTCTGGACCTCTTCTTGCCGGATAGGATGAAGACTTTGGACCCTCTTCTGGACAGATCGGTGATACCCGGGGTGGTGAAGATAAGGTAGGGAGATCTTCAGGGGCTTAGTGTTAGGTTTTTTAAGGGGGCTTTGGGTTAGATTAGGGGTATGTGGGTGGTGGGTTGTAATGTTGGGGGGGGATTGTATGGTTTTTTAAAATGCAAAAGAGCTGTTTACTTTGGGGCATGCCCCGCAAAAGGCCCTTTTAAGGGCTGGTAAGGTAAAAGAGCTGTTAACTTTTTATTTTAGAATAGGATAGGGCATTTTTTTATTTTGGGGGGCTTTGTTTTTTTTTAGGGGTTTAGAGTAGGTGTAATTAGTTTAAAATTCTTGTAATCTTTTTTATTTTTTGTAATTTAGTGTTTGTTTGTTTTTTTAATTTAGTTTAGTTGATTTAATTGTAGATAATTGTAGGTAGTTTATTTAATTAATTTATTGATAGTGTAGTGTTAGGTTTAATTGTAACTTAGGTTAGGATTTATTTACAGGTAATTTTGTAATTATTTTAACTAGATAGCTATTAAATAGTTAATAACTATTTAATAGCTATTGTACCTAGTTAAAATAAATACAAAGTTGCCTGTAAAATAAATATAAATCCTAAAATAGCTACAATATAATTATTCGTTATATTGTAGCTATATTAGGGTTTATTTTACAGGTAAGTATTTAGCTTTAAATAGGATTAATTTATTTAATAAGATTTGTTTTATTTCGTTAGATTTAAATTATATTTAATTTAGGGGGGTGTTAGGGTTAGGGTTAGACTTAGCTTTAGGGGTTAATACATTTATTAGAGTAGCGGCGAGGTCCGGTCGGCAGATTAGGGGTTAATAAGGGTAGGTAGGTAGCGGCGACATTGGGGGGGGGGGCAGATTAGGGGTTAATAAATATAATATAGGGGTCGGCGATGTTAGGGGCAGCAGATTAGGGGTACATAGGGATAATGTAGGTTGCGGCGGTGTGCGGTCGGCAGATTAGGGGTTAAAAATTTAATTATAGTGGCGACGATGTGGGGGGACCTCGGTTTAGGGGTGCATAGGTAGTTTATGAATGTTAGTGTACTTTAGAGCACAGTAGTTAAGAGCTTTATAAACCGGCGTTAGCCCATAAAGCTCTTAACTCCTGACTTTTTTCTGCGGCTGGAGTCTTGTTGTTAGAGTTCTAACGCTCACTTCAGCCAAGACTCTAAATACCAGCGTTAGGAAGATCCCATTGAAAACATAGGATACGCAATTGGCGTAAGGGGATCTGCGGTATGGAAAAGTCGTGGCTGGAAAGTGAGCGTTAGACCCTTTCCTGACTGACTCTAAATACCAGCGGGCGGCCAAAACCAGCGTTAGGACCCCTTAACGCTGGTTTGGACGGTTAACGCAAAACTCTAAATCTAGGTGAGAATGTTAGAATGTTATATAAACATTCGAAATTCGATTTGAACGAACGAATGTATCAATATTCGTTTTAAATTTTGAATTTTTAGAAACATTCGCCCATCCCTACTTTCAACTTGTAAT
The DNA here is from genome assembly GCF_027579735.1 of Bombina bombina. Lineage (NCBI taxonomy): Eukaryota > Metazoa > Chordata > Amphibia > Anura > Bombinatoridae > Bombina > Bombina bombina. The sequence continues at coordinate 770,461,903 of NC_069500.1, read as the reverse complement.
ACGAGCCGAAAACAAGATGCGTCCAAACAGCCACAATAAACCCCTTATCGCTTCCGCAAAACTGTTAATGCGCCACTCGTAATCTGGCCCAAAGAGATTTATGATTTATGTCTATGGTGAGGGGAGATGAAGACCTCTTTAGAGTCATTAGAATCCCTAAAATAGGACCTGTGCTGTGGGATATTTGTCATCATTACGACAGTTACCTTACTGGACAGATATCCTAAAAAGGAAGGATTTTTAATTTGAAACAAGGGGTCTCACGTTCTCTACATATTACAAGCGCAACTGAGGCGCTATTCCATACCCCTAAAGTTCTTCTATATGCCTAATAGGGGATGACTGTTGTCATGGTGATTAAATGACAGATACCTAGGTGTGAGATCCATCATTTTAAGTATGGGAAACTTGCCTTTAAAAAAAGAGGGGTCACCTACTCCAAGTTTAGTGCTTGTATGTTGTTGCTAGGGTCCCTTTTAGAGCCCAGGGCATCATTAGAGTCACCTAGTAGTTATATGATTGTCATCCCTATGACCTACAGGGGTATGAGACTCCTTGTTTACAAGTAGACATTCCTGATTTCATATAAGGGGTATTGTGTGCATGCTCTATGCTGTCTTTAAGGGATGGTGCGTTTCTTGAAGCCACTAGCCCCATACAGTAAACACATTAGATAGGTGTTTTCCAATTTTATTGCAAGCTTTAATCCTATCCCTTGGCATTTACCGCTATACAATGAGCAAGTGGGGAAAATCAGAGGACATCTCATTGTCTGCATCAGGTAAATACGGTGGAGCCGGGCATTTATGAGTCATCCAATCAGAAAAACTTTAAATGTGTTCCTACATGTTCTGCAGTGCATCAAACACAAAGGGCGGATTTATCAACTGTCTGTCCGACATGATCTGCTCAGTGGATCATGTCCGACAGACATCGCTGGTGAACTGCTTGTGCAATGTTGCCCCCTGCAGATTCGAGGCCTATCAGCCGCTAGCATAAAAGTGTCAGTCAACCCGATCATATGCGATCGGGCGAATTGATTTCCGCAGTCTCAGAGGTGGCGGACGAGTTAAGCAGCAGCGGAAACAGGGGCCATTCGGCCCTTGATAAATGGCCCCATTGTGTAAAGTGAATAAGCCTCACATTTTATTGTGTAATACATTAGACTGCTCTCACTCACTGCACCAACTATACAAGGATGCAAGAAAGGAACATTTTATATTAAAAGATCTATCTCACTAATGGGCACTTTTATCTACCTACACTAACATAGAAGGTAACTCAAGTGGCTGATGCGGTTGGAGAAAGCTGTTAGTGAATTTTGCCTGCTGAGTCCTTAGTCATACATATTATTTCTCGTCTGCAGTATTTATTCCCAAGGATACCTGAATCTGTACACCCGAGCTGGATAAAACAGAATTACTCCAGTCTATCCCTTATGCTGTGTATTATTTAAAGGGACAGCAAGCAATAAAAGTCTTTATTATACAATCAAAGAGCAGATTTAAAACATTCTAAACACTTATTATATATTTTGGCCTAAACAATTCAAAGACAATTAGCAAGAGCGCAAGCGGGATATAGTAGTTTTGACCACACCCACTTATGGTTTCCATGGATCTGCCTGGTCTGTCCCACCCTATAACGTGATACTACACACACTCATAACAAACATAACAAATGTAAATATACACACACGCAGATGCAACATACATCTATATATATAGGAGTGGAAAAATATCACTGCATTTTACTAGTCAGGGGATAAAAGTTACTAGCCCAGAGGATAAACAATAGTAGTCCTTTAAATGTTAAAAATAGGAAAATAATCTAATTTTCTACTCATCCGCTGCAATTTCTTACTCATCCAGGACTAGTGGAAATTTCAACCCTGTGTATATATCTATCTATCTATATAATATCTATCTATCTATCTATATATATATATATTTAAAAACAGCCACAATTTATTTAGTATTCTTACCTCTACCTTCTCTCCTCAGGGCAGATTATTATTATGCAGGACAGACTCCAGGGACAATTACTTTAAGGGACAGGGGCTAAAATCTGAGACTGGCCCAGTGCCAGTTTATCCTTTTTATCTTATTTTGCTTTTATTATTATTATTAATAATAATAATAATGATAATAAAAATGATAATAAAGATTACAGTAGATATAGATCATGTGTTTTCACTTACAATCACTATTGTCACTCGCCTAAAATATTTTCACTTCCGAGTTAGAAAGTAACCTATATGCACATACATATTGACACATATAAACAGATAAATACACATGTATAAACACTTATACACATGTATAGACATGTATACGTACACACATACACATATTTATGCTCAAGCACATGCTAGAACTTTCAACTTATAATACCAGCACAGTTGCAATATCCATTGAAAGTATAGGTTGCTCTCGAGTGAAGTCTGCTGTGTTAACCCTTCTCTACTTGACACGCTTTTCCATGAACTTGTAATATTAAAGTCGTGCCACTTGTAATCTGGCCCTTTCTATCATGCTTATGAAAAGGCTCTATTTAAAAATGCTAAAATATTTTTTTCAATTAACATAAAGGTCACATTAAAGATAATTATTTTGATTCTGAAACAAAAAGTTCATGTTTGTGAAATACTGTTGTGTGAGATAGAAACTCACTGGCTGATGAGAAAATTTCTCACAACCCTATTGGTGGACAGAAGCATAAATATATTATTTTTTTCTCATTACAGTCACATTCAATTTACAAAGACAATAGATCATCACATCTCTCTACAGAAAACCTCAGCAACATGTGTTTCCACTGGAGCAGGGAATTCTGGGTATGAATTTGAAAATTTAGCTTCAAAATGCCCCATCGTTTTGTTCCCTATATGTGTTTTAAACATGGATTCCCTTGTGGCAGTGCAGAGCTACTCTACGCAGCTTTAATGTATAGTAAAGATAGGCACACCAGGAAAATAAAACATTGTAACTCATTTAAAATGCTCTATTTTAGATGCAAAATAAATTACTTTAATGTCCCTTTAAATTGCTTATGTCTTTGTTCTTTCCGTCTCCAGTCCTAATGCTATGAGAAATGAACGAACTTGGCAGTCCTATGGGTGTCAAGCCTGAAGCGTGCTATGCAGTTCTAATGTAAACTGCTTCTGATCACAACTGAGATTACAGCCAATTTCAATCCTGTCAGAGAAGTGATCCGTCCTGCGAGGATTTATTATCTTGCCCGGCAGCTATAGAGAGCATAGGGGCCAGCTGTACCCGCAGCGCAGGGAGGGGACACACAACAGCACAGTGCACATGTATATGAATGTGTCTCTGCACCTGTCCAAGTTATGAATACATTCAGATCTGAAGCCGAGCAACCGATGCTCAGCCTCATGCAAGAAAGGCTATTCTGTGTTATGCAAAAACCTTTCTTCTCTCTCTGTAATGAATATCTGCTATAGTTTTCATTATATAACCAACCTCCGTGTTTTGTTCTGCCTGCCTTATTCTTTTGTTCACAAAAAAAGATATTTAAAGTCCAATTTACTGAAATGCCTGTAATATTTTCAATTATTTAGATTTTTTATATGTAAAAGCTTGCCATATCGATGTGATTTGGCTTTTAGCAAAGCAGTGAATAATTAATTGCACATCTATCTATCAATCAATCTATCTATCTATTATATATAATCCATCTATATATTAATTAGCAAAACTCTTATGGGAGTATGCATGCCACCATCAATGACATCAATGATGACATCATACATGACAGTAAATATAATCAGTAACATCACCTATGATATATAGTATGATCTGCACAATTTAAGGTCACTCTCCCTTATATAAGCCCATGGTCACCTTTTCATTCCCCCTCTCCCTCACATGTAACCACCTCCTCACACACAATCTCCTCCTCACAATCTTACCTCCATTTACCCCCCCAAAAACATGTTTCTTTACCTCTCTAACTTCCTCTAACTCCTCTTCTCAGCACATTTTCTCTCACACCCAGCTCACCCTCTCAGTCTAACTAACCCTCACACATCAGCTTTAGTTTATCTCTTTAGCCCTCCCTCCTCAAACACTTTTCTATTGGAATAACCTAAACTGTTACAAAAGTTATCTCTGGGTGTTTTTTAAATATATATATATTTCTGCACTAACATGCATACACATGCGTATATCATTTTCACTAGTGATGTCAATTATGATGTCATTGATGATGTCATGCAAAGTTCCAAGGGGGGGAGTGGGGGTAGTTTAAGGTAGGAATTTCCTTGCTTTTAAATGTTTGATAGAAAACTACAACTCTGTCTTAAATTACATATGATATACTATATTACAACTACCATTCCAAGCAAAAGGCAGACCTAAACTGCTTCAATACCATGCCACTACTAATATAGGAACCAACAATAGGAGAATGGACAGGTGAGTTCCCTGACTGTGTCTGTAGCTCTCCCATAAACAACTCATTATATTCTCTAATCATTTTACACCTGCAGTTCTCATTGATTTAACTCGCTAACTGCATTAGGTGAAGTTTGTTCAAATTTCAAAATACACTTATTTACCTGACCGAAAAGCAATGTTACTAAACTAGAGGCAAATACAAGTTAATCTGCAGTGAAAACATTTTAGTTTAAATTTGCATTTGCTGCAAACTGGCAGTTTCCATCAGTGTCTGCTACTTCCCCGTTACCCTTGATCTCATTTGTGAGATTCTATATCCCACAGAGATTCTGTTGACAGAGTCTTGCACTGCAGCTACATTGATAATGTGCTGAAGAAGAATAACTCTACTGAGTACAAGTGGTGGCATAACTGAACAACTGAACTGCACTGTGCACTGCTGCAAAACAAAAGCTAATTTTAATAAAATAACGTAAAATAATAAAAATTATAAACTTCAATCTACGAAAAGTACATTCTGAATACATTCAGCCATGTCAGCTGTAAAATGGCCACAAATCCCAGTTATATGTAAATGGATTTTTTTTTTCTGAAAACAGATCTTATCTCTACATTAAAAAACTTTAAAAAGGCTTGACCAATTTAATTGAAATTTGGCAGTCTTGGTTTTGTAGTAACTAGTAATATGTACAAAACTGCCAAATTTCAGCACAATTACATTATACACACACATATCTCAAAAGGAGACCTTGTACTCATTGCATTTTACATGTTTCAGGGTATTTCCCTTTATCAGATTCAACAAAAAAAGGCCACCGCCCAGATCAAATATCTGTCAAAGTGTATTCCATAGCAATATATATAGAAATGTTTCTTTATTTCTTCATATCACACAAAGGGACGAACTTCAAGTGGTGCGCTAATGATAGTGTGGGACGAGAAAAACAATATTGCCGGACAGTGCTAATATTAGCGTGCAACCTGACACTAAAAGTCCATGGTAAAGCCCGTTTACCAGGGAAGGGATAGCATTGCCGACATTGCTCTAGCGCAACATATACTTTAAATGTTGCGGCCATGTTAAATAGCATTCATATTACAAGTTCAAAATTCTAGGTTGTGCTTTGAGCACAAGCCAAAATAGTGCTAGAATATTTAGAGCGACTTGAGAACTAAAGTGATGTGTAAAGGTTAAAAGCATTTTAATATTGTTTAAAAGGTTTTAAAAGGGTTAAAAAAGGATATGGTATATGGCAAAGTGTTTGACTGGGAAGGGCTCCAATGTATTTATATATCTCTAAATATGTGAATGTGTGTATGTATACATGTATATATGTGTTTATGTATGTGTATTTATGTGTTTATATGTATAAATATGTATGTACACATATCAAGACATATATGCACATATATTTGTATGTGTGTATATATATATATATGTATATATATACTGTATGTATATACATGTGTGTATATGTGTTTACATGTGTGTGTGTATATATATATATATATATATATATATATATATATATATATATATATAAATGTACAAACACATAAATACACATGTATATACAAATATGTAGACATATATCTATATATATATATATATATATATATATATATATATATATATATATATATATATGAATTAACTAAGAAAAACTTAAAGATGGGTTAATCCAGCACAAACTAATTTCAACCACAAATGAAAAATTATATTGCTGTGTAAAAATCAAAAAGAGCCACGAGTTTGATCAGAAAAAGGAAAAGTATTAATTAAGTCATAACAATCCTAAACAATAAACTGAAATAAATCTATAGGTTAAAAAAATAAAAAAGAAAGAAAATATACATAGGTGTGAGCAAACCTAGTACTTGGAAAAAATATGGCCATATATAGTTAACTATACCGGTATATACTACACCATATAAATAACATGAACCCATGGGTACAATCAAAAGCACTTTAGAGCAATGCAATTATCATGCAATTCAAGACTAAACCATGAACACCAATGCATAAAGATAATAGTGATCACCATATACAGGGAGTGCAGAATTATTAGGCAAGTTGTATTTTTGAGGATTAATTTTATTATTGAACAACAACCATGTTCTCAATGAACCCAAAAAACTCATTAATATCAAAGCTGAATAGTTTTGGAAGTAGTTTTTAGTTTGTTTTTAGTTATAGCTATTTTAGGGGGATATCTGTATGTGCAGGTGACTATTACTGTGCATAATTATTAGGCAACTTAACAAAAAACAAATATATACCCATTTCAATTATTTATTTTTACCAGTGAAACCAATATAACATCTCAACATTCACAAATATACATTTCTGACGTTCAAAAACAAAACGAAAACAAATCAGTGACCAATATAGCCACCTTTCTTTGCAAGGACACTCAAAAGCCTGCCATCCATGGATTCTGTCAGTGTTTTGATCTGTTCACCATCAACATTGCGTGCAGCAGCAACCACAGCCTCCCAGACACTGTTCAGAGAGGTGTACTGTTTTCCCTCCTTGTAAATCTCACATTTGATGATGGACCACAGGTTCTCAATGGGGTTCAGATCAGGTGAACAAGGAGGCCATGTCATTAGATTTTCTTCTTTTATACCCTTTCTTGCCAGCCACGCTGTGGAGTACTTGGACGTGTGTGATGGAGCATTGTCCTGCATGAAAATCATGTTTTTCTTGAAGGATGCAGACTTCTTCCTGTACCACTTCTTGAAGAAGGTGTCTTCCAGAAACTGGCAGTAGGGCTGGGAGTTGAGCTTGACTCCATCCTCAACCCGAAAAGGCCCCACAAGCTCATCTTTGATGATACCAGCCCAAACCAGTACTCCACCTCCACCTTGCTGGCGTCTGAGTCGGACTGGAGCTCTCTGCCCTTTACCAATCCAGCCACGGGCCCATCCATCTGGCCCATCAAGACTCACTCTCATTTCATCAGTCCATAAAACCTTAGAAAAATCAGTCTTGAGATATTTCTTGGCCCAGTCTTGACGTTTCAGCTTGTGTGTCTTGTTCAGTGGTGGTCGTCTTTCAGCCTTTCTTACCTTGGCCATGTCTCTGAGTATTGCACACCTTGTGCTTTTGGGCACTCCAGTGATGTTGCAGCTCTGAAATATGGCCAAACTGGTGGCAAGTGGCATCTTGGCAGCTGCACGCTTGACTTTTCTCAGTTCATGGGCAGTTATTTTGCGCCTTGGTTTTTCCACACGCTTCTTGCGACCCTGTTGACTATTTTGAATGAAACGCTTGATTGTTCGGTGATCACGCTTCAGAAGCTTTGCAATTTTAAGAGTGCTGCATCCCTCTGCAAGATATCTCACTATTTTTGACTTTTCTGAGCCTGTCAAGTCCTTCTTTTGACCCATTTTGCCAAAGGAAAGGAAGTTGCCTAATAATTATGCACACCTGATAAAGGGTGTTGATTAGACCACACCCCTTCTCATTACAGAGATGCACATCACCTAATATGCTTAATTGGTAGTAGGCTTTCGAGCCTATACAGCTTGGAGTAAGACAACATGCATAAAGAGGATGATGTGGTCAAAATACTCATTTGTCTAATAATTCTGCACTCCCTGTAAGGTCGTATGTTATCATATATCACAGCAATATGCATAACAATGTGATGAATAAGAAGAGCCGTTCAACACTCTCATAATATTGCTAGTATCCTGAAGTATACACGCACACAATTCTCAGCGTGCTAAGATGTTAGCAGATACAAAGCAGTTCCATTGTCTTGCAAAGATTAGTATTGGTATTGTCTACTGTAGTATAAGCAAAGGCACACAGTCACTAGTTAGTTTGCTATTGCAAAAACGTGTTATTGCGTTAGTACTTGGGTGAAAATCAAGCAGAAAAGCTTGGATCCTTAATGCATACACACAAAAACAGTGGACAGTCTGTCGGTAAACCTCCGTGGGTAAATAAATTAGAGACCGGGTTTGTCACGGCTAGAACAGCCTACAGCTCACCAGACCAATGTATACAGTTCTCCCAGAGCTGCCCCTCCATCTCCCTTCCGAATAGACTGTAGATTCCTACTTGAATTCACCTGTTCAGACAGGTCAAAACTTTTTCCAAGGTTGGCGCCCCACGCCTCTGGCTTCACAGAGACGTGACTTTCACGCTACACGCGTTTCACTCTTTTTAGTAAGAATAGGGCTTTCTCAAGCGTCATAACATTGTTACCAATTCTTCAGCATTATATAGCCTTCAGAAAATAGGTTCAGGTGAAATATGTTTATTAGATTGCACACTATACGCACACAAATTTTTAATTATTTAAATAAACCTTGAAAGAATACCTATAGATAATAAATCTATATATTATAACACTAAGAGAGTGGGAATTTAGATACATTATTTTTAATACCGAAACTAATTATAATTCAGACAAGAATCCTAATATATTTATATCTATGATAATATTCACCTTTAGATTATAAATTTTACAAACTTCATTTTGCTACATAAACTATCCGTAGTGTTAATGCAAAAACATATAGAGCATATCCAAATATGCTTTGAGCTAGCACTTGTTAATCTCTTAAACTGAACAATACCAGAATTTCCAAAAGTGTTCATTTTATTTGAGATTATTTTGATTTTTAATCAATTTATTTGACAAAATTTTAGAAGCACCACATGCTCAACTTTTGAAGAAAGGCTTGACATTCTGTCCTACTAATACATTGGATAGATTTACAGTTACCAAAGATTTACATATGTTTGCAAGGAAAGTTGTCCTTAAGAAACTTTATATGAATAAACCAAAACTAGATGTGCATGATAAAAAAAACTTTAAGTGACCTTGAATCACTGTTACAAGCTAATGAAGATGATGAATTACAAGGTCAGTCATCAACAAGTATCAGGTTTAGTAATCTTAAACCTAAGTCAAACTATATGCCATCTTTGTCAATGGTATCGAATGTATTAAATTTTGTGAAAATGGTAGAGAAGGACGTGAAGAATTTAGATACAAATTGGAGTTCAAAGAACAATTTAAGTAGGGAGGAAATTGATGCTTTAAATGAGCTAATGACGTAAAATAGTATTGTGATAAAGCCTTCGGATAAGGGGGGAAATGTCGTGATTCTGAAAAAACAAGATTATACACATGAATGTCTAAGATAATTAAACAATAAAATACAATATGAATTATTGAAGAAAGACCCTACGTTTGAATATAAAATTATACTTGATAAAATTCTGTTAGATGCATTTAAGGAAGGGATAATCAACAATAATGAATATAGATACATGAAAATGATTCTATACGATGACCAAGTTGCATAAAAACAAACATCACCCCCCTGGATGACCCATTGTGGCAGGGATCAATGGTTTATGTGAAAATGTTGTTAAATACATTGATTGGTGTTTACGTCCACATCTCTTATCTTTACCATCATTTGTTAAAGACACCAGAGATATCCTTAAAAAATTGGACAATATTAGTGTTACTACAACACACAATTTTGGTATCTATTGATGTTGAAGCACATTATTTGTGCATCACACACAATCAAGGCATAGAAGCATGTAAATATTATTTAACACAAAGAGGACAACAATATGAAAAACACACCCATTTTATACTTCAGCTACTCAGTTTTATTTTAGAACATAATTATTTCTTATTTGATAATTTTTTTTATAGACAGTTAATGGATACAGCTATGGGGGCCTGTTGTGCCCCCACATATGCTTGTCTTTATCTAGGAAAGTGGGAGGCGAATAACATTATTGATATACCAACACAGTATGAACCAATGATTGATCTGTGGACACGCTACATTGATGATGTCCTCCTGCTATGGAATGGTACTGTAGAAGATCTACATACCTTTATGAGAAACCTTAATGATAATTCATTTAATCTAAAATTCACTTATGAGTATAGTGATACTGAATTGACCTTTCTTGATCTAAAGTTTATGAAGAAGGGGGAGGTCATTGTTACTGAATCCCATAGGAAACCTACATCAGCAAACACATTGCTGTTAGCCAGTAGTCATCATCCAAAAAGTCAAACTGAGTCGATCCCTGTGGGGCAATTTCTTAGGCATCGTAGAAACTGCTCCACAGTTGAAGGATTCAAATTTCAAGCTGTAGATCAAACTAAAAGATTTATAGCTAGAGGGTACCCAACTAAATGTATTAAGGAGGGTTATAAGAGAGCCAAGGCATCATTTAGAGAAACCCTATTATACAAGGACAGAGAATATAAAAAGCCAATAGTAAGATATACTTCAGTTTATAATAATAGATGGCAGAACATAAGAGCTATTTTAAAAAAACATTGGAACATCCTTACTTTAGATTCAGAGGTTACAGAAATTGTGGGTGAATACCCATCATTAACAGCAAAAAGGGCACCTTTATTGAAAGATAAACTTGTGGCTAGCCATTTTATAAATAAAACTTTAAATGAAAGTTGGTTAGCTAAAAAAAAAAGAGAATGGATCTTTTATATGCAATAAATGTATTATCTGCAAGTTTATGCTATGTTAATTTAGAAGGAAGAAGTTTCAAAGTGAAAGGACATATAACATGTAAAAGCATTGGAGTAGTATATTTGGTAACTTGTACTTGTCCCAGATTCTATATAGGTAAAACCTATAGAGAGTTACATGAAAGAATAAAAGAGCATAGGAGAGATATTTTGAATGAAATAATTAAAACTAATAGGATTGCCCGACATTTTCAGGAGCATCATAATAGTTTAGATACAGATTTAAGATGGATGGGTTTGGAGTTAATTGATCTTAAGGATAGAGGTGGAGATATTGATCAGTTATTATTAAGGGCAGAATGTAAGTGGATATACAATTTCAATTCTTTAAAACTGAATGGCCTTAATGAGGAAATCACCTATGCTCCTTTCCTTTGTTAAACAGCTAAAATAATCAAAAAATCAAAAAATAAAAAAAAAATAAAAATAAATTGCTCTCCTTTGACATTCTGGTAATGTTAAACTTTTTGAAAAAATCAAAATAATCTCAAATAAAATGCTCACTTTTGGAAATTCTGGTATTGTTCAGTTTAAGAGATTAACAAATTCTAGCTCAAAGCATATTTGGATATGCTCTATATGTTTTTGCATTAACACTACGGATAGTTTATGTAGCAAAATGAAGTTTGTAAAATTAATAATCTAAAGGTGAATATTATCATAGATATTTATATATTAGGATTCTTGTCTGAATTATAATTAGTTTCGGTATTAAAAATAATGTATCTAAATTCCCACTCTCTTAGTGTTATAATGTATAGATTTATTATCTATAGGTATTCTTTCAAGGTTTATTTAAATAATTAAAAATTTGTGTGAGTATAGTGTGCAATCTAATAAACATATTTCACCTGAACCTATTTTCTGAAGGCTATATAATGCTGTAGAATTGGTAACAATGTTATGATGCTTGAGAAAGCCCTATTCTTACTACAAAGGGTGAAACGAGCGTAGCGTGAAAGTCACGCCTCTGTGAAGCCGGAGGCGTTGGGTGCCAACCTTGGAAAAAGTTCTGGTCTGTCTGAACAGGTGAATTCAAGTAGGAATCTACAGTCTATTCGGAAGGGAGACGGAGGGGCAGCTCTGGGAGAACTGTATACATTGGTCTGGTGAGCTGTAGGCTGTTCTAGCCTTGACAAAACCCAGTCTCTAATTTCTTTACCCACGGAGGTTTACCGACAGACTTTCCACTGTTTGTGTGTGTATGCATTAAGGATCCAAGCTTTTCTGCTTGATTTTCACCCAAGTACTAATGCAATAACACGTTTTTGCAATAGCAAACTAACTAGTGACTGTGTGCCTTTGCTTATACTACAGCAGACAATACCAATACTAATCTTTGCAAGACAATGGAACTGCTTTGTATCTGCTAACATCTTAGCACGCTGAGAATTGTGCGCGTGTATACTTCAGGATACTAGTGATATTATGAGAGTGTTGAACGGCTCTTCTTATTCATCACATTGTTATGCATATTGCTGTGATATATGATAACATACGACTATATGGTGATCACTATTATCTTTATGCATTGGTGTTCATGGTTTAGTCTTGAATTGCATGATAATTGGATTGCTCTAAAGTGCTTTTGATTGTAGCCATGGGTTCATGTTATTAATATGGTGTAGTATATACCCGTATATTTAACTATATATGGCCATATTTTTTCCAAGTACTAGGATTGCTCACACCTATGTATATTTTCTTTCTGTTTTGATTTTTTTTACCTATAGATTTATTTCAGTTTATTGTCTAGGATTGTTATGACTTAATAAATACTTTTCCTTTTTCTGATCAAACTCGGTTGATATTTATGATTTTTACACAGCAATATAATTTTTCATTTGTGGTTGAAATTAGTTTGTGCTGGATTAACAAAAGATATTTTGGTGCACATCCAACCACTCCCACAATATGTGTGTTAAGTTTAAACAGTCCTTTTGTGGTGTGCGTAACCAAAAAAACCCTCTGTTGTATTTGTGCTGGATTAACCCATCTTTAAGTTTTTCTGAGTTAATTCATGTTATAGTCCTGGGTTCGGTGCACTGGTACACCTGTAAGTACTTTATTTATCAGGTGTTCCATTACTATTGACTTTAGAACCTTTTTTGAGCGGGTACATACTATATATATATATATATATATATATATATATATATATATATATATAAAACAACAATTAAAATTATGGGGAGGCGAAAAGTGAGTTTAAAATCCTCCACTAAATACAAAATATAGAGAAAATAACTCATTGTGTAAACCATTTACAAATCTAAACAAGTCAGAAGACTTGCTTTAAACCAAGAAACTCTCTGACTACACTGTTTCCAATGCAGCAAAGGAATCTGGGTAAAATATGGAAATGAGATTCACAATGACTCACCATTTTACTTTTAGCCTGCTTTTTAAGACAGACTTATATATATATATACACACCCATACACATATTTAGACATATATATATAGTCTTACCACTGCACTCCCTCTTTTTAGTTGTCTGCTGGTGCAGAGATCCAAATTAATATAACAGCTTTAGCTGCTGTGTTGCGATGGGGCGAAACTACAGGGGGTGCAGAGGTCGCAATTGTGACTGGGCCCCAAGGGTGGGGGCCCAGCTTAAAAAAAAATATTTTTTTTATAAAAAATGTTGACCTGCCACTGCCTGCACTGATATCATGTGAGTGTGACATGATGCTTCACTAGTGTCTCTGACTACAGGGGTCAGTCTTTCTGCTTTACCCATTGGTGTTTATGTGTGCATTTATGTGTGTATGTGACTGTGTGTATTTATGCATGTATGTACAGGGAGTGCAGAATTATTAGGCAAGTTGTATTTTTGAGGATTAATTTTATTATTGAACAACAACCATGTTCTCAATGAACCCAAAAAACTCATTAATATCAAAGCTGAATAGTTTTGGAAGTAGTTTTTAGTTTGTTTTTAGTTATAGCTATTTTAGGGGGATATCTGTGTGTGCAGGTGACTATTACTGTGCATAATTATTAGGCAACTTAACAAAAAACAAATATATACCCATTTCAATTATTTATTTTTACCAGTGAAAGCAATATAACATCTCAACATTCACAAATATACATTTCTGACATTCAAAAACAAAACAAAAACAAATCAGTGACCAATATAGCCACCTTTCTTTGCAAGGACACTCAAAAGCCTGCCATCCATGGATTCTGTCAGTGTTTTGATCTGTTCACCATCAACATTGCGTGCAGCAGCAACCACAGCCTCCCAGACACTGTTCAGAGAGGTGTACTGTTTTCCCTCCTTGTAAATCTCACATTTGATGATGGACCACAGGTTCTCAATGGGGTTCAGATCAGGTGAACAAGGAGGCCATGTCATTAGATTTTCTTCTTTTATACCCTTTCTTGCCAGCCACGCTGTGGAGTACTTGGACGCGTGTGATGGAGCATTGTCCTGCATGAAAATCATGTTTTTCTTGAAGGATGCAGACTTCTTCCTGTACCACTGCTTGAAGAAGGTGTCTTCCAGAAACTGGCAGTAGGACTGGGAGTTGAGCTTGACTCCATCCTCAACCCGAAAAGGCCCCACAAGCTCATCTTTGATGATACCAGCCCAAACCAGTACTCCACCTCCACCTTGCTGGCGTCTGAGTCGGACTGGAGCTCTCTGCCTTTTACCAATCCAGCCACGGGCCCATCCATCTGGCCCATCAAGACTCACTCTCATTTCATCAGTCCATAAAACCTTAGAAAAATCAGTCTTGAGATATTTCTTGGCCCAGTCTTGACGTTTCAGCTTGTGTGTCTTGTTCAGTGGTGGTCGTCTTTCAGCCTTTCTTACCTTGGCCATGTCTCTGAGTATTGCACACCTTGTGCTTTTGGGCAATCCAGTGATGTTGCAGCTCTGAAATATGGCCAAACTGGTGGCAAGTGGCATCTTGGCAGCTGCACGCTTGACTTTTCTCAGTTCATGGGCAGTTATTTTGCGCCTTGGTTTTTCCACACGCTTCTTGTGACCCTGTTGACTATTTTGAATGAAACGTTTGATTGTTCGATGATCACGCTTCAGAAGCTTTGCAATTTTAAGAGTGCTACATCCCTCTGCAAGATATCTCACTATTTTTGACTTTTCTGAGCCTGTCAAGTCCTTCTTTTGACCAATTTTGCCAAAGGAAAGGAAGTTGCCTAATAATTATGCACACCTGATATAGGGTGTTGATGTCATTAGACCACACCCCTTCTCATTACAGAGATGCACATCACCTAATATGCTTAGTTGGTAGTAGGCTTTCGAGCCTATACAGCTTGGAGTAAGACAACATGCATAAAGAGGATGATGTGGTCAAAATACTCATTTGCCTAATAATTCTGCTCTCCCTGTATGTGTGTGTGTGTATGTATGTATGTAGGTATGTGACTGTGTGTGTATTTATGCATGTATGTATGTGTGTGTGTGTATGTATGTATGTAGGTATGTGACTGTGTGTGTATTTATTCATGTATGTATGTGTGTGTGTGTGTGTGTATGTGACTGTGTGTGTATTTATGCATGTATGTATGTGTGTGTGTGTGTGTGTGTGTGTATGTATGTTTGTGGAACCAGCAAATTACAGACATTGTTACTACAGTACCACTATATACAGTATGGGGGGGCTGGACTATGTCACAGACTACTGTGGTCACTTTATAAAGTACTGGGGCAGGTAGGGTCAGGCCAGCCATCTCACCAGCATATTACAAACTGTGTCACTGACTCACTATATACAGTACTGGTGGGTTAAACAGTGTCACTATATACAGTAATAGGGGGGTCAGAACATCTCACAGACTGTGGGCAAAGGGTACCTCCTTTTGCAGATAAGTAATTTGATTCACATTTTTTTCCTGTGTTAAATGTAAAAAAAAAAAGAAAAAAAAAAAGATAAGTATCAAATTCACTTCTTTTTTGTGGGGTGGGGGGGACCTTCTTAAATTCTTGCACCTGGGACCTGTGGTTTCTAGTTACACCTCTGTGTGTGAAGCTGTTAAATAAATAAATATATATATATATATATATATATATATATATATATATATATATATATATATATATATACACACACATACACATACAATATAGCCATTTCCATTCAAACACATTGTCAAAAAATGTTTTAATAATACTTATACGAATCATATGCAATTTTAAGCAACTTTCTAATTGACTCCTATTATCAATTTTTCTTCGTTCTCTTGCTATCTTTATTTGAAAAAGAATGCATCTAAGCTTTTTTTTGGTTCTGACCTCTGGACACATTAAATGAGCCGGCATCTAAACTTACATTCTTGCATTGCAAATAAAGATACCAAGAGAATGAAGAAAATTTGATAATAGGAGTTAATTAGAAAGTTGCTTAAAATTGCGTGCTCTATCTGAATCACAAAAGAAAAAAATTGGGTTCAGTGTCCCTTTAAGTTAAATTATTTTTTCAGATCCGTTCTTTATTTTGGATCCATTCTTAATTCATATTCATAATTCTATTCTAAAGTTTAGAATAGAATAATGCATATAAATAAAGAATGGATCCGAAAAAATGATTTAACTAAACATAACTAATATGCTACACAAGCTACCACCAAATGATTCAGCGCAATACTATCTCAGCAAAATGTTGAAAAAAATATTGATTGAATAATATATTACAACTAAACACTTGCGATCCTAACACATATATTTATATAACAATCCTAGAATAAAAACTATTTTTAAAAAATAATAAAAATAATAAATAATAAAAATAATAAATAAAAATAATAAAAATAATAAACTAATAGTAGGGGGCGAGAAACGCGTTGAGGCCGAGATCCTGAGAGCCTTGTGAGTCAGTGTGTGTAGACGGAGTGTGAAACAGAATCAGCTGTTGTCGGGTGCTGACGTCACACGCCGACCGGGTACATCGCTGTTTGCTTCTTAAGCGTGTACTGACTACATGAGAGCTTGAGTTTGTGTTAAAATTGAAAAGATACCCTTATGTGATTTTAACTTTGACAGATATTGTGAGTATTTGGCTTACCTTATGTGAATAAAGAGTGCTCATTTTATACAATATTGCACTATTGGAGTTCTTCTTTTCTTCACAGACTGCACTGTTTTGTTGGGAGAAAATTGTTAACTAATATGCTGCCGATTGCCGAAACAAAATGATTTAAAACTGTCACCGCCACCCACATCAGCGACACTAAATAAAGCTATTAACCCCTAAACCTCCATCCCCCCACATCTCCAACACTAACTAAACCTATTAACCCCTAAATTGATGCACCCACATAGCCAACACTAACTAAACCTATTAACCCCTAAAAGCCGTTCCCCGACATTGCCGACACTAACTAAACCTATTAACCCTAAACCGCTGCCCCCTCCACATAGCCGACACTAACTAAACCTATTAACCCCTAAAACGCTATTCACCTACATCACCAACATTAACTAAACCTATTAACCCCTAAACCGCAGTTCCCCTACATCGCTAACACTAACTAAACCTATTAACCCCTAAACCGCAGTTCCCCGACATCGCTGACACTAAAACACTAAATAAACCTATTAACCCCTAAACCACCATTCCCAAACATCGCCGACACTAACTAAACCTATTAACCCTTAAACCGCAGTTCCCTGATATCACCGAAACTAACTAAACCTATTAACCCCTAAATTGCCGTCCCCCACATCACCAACACTAACTAAACCCCTTAACCTAACACCACCTAACTTTAACACCATTAAAATAGACCTAAATTAAAGTTACAATTATTAACTAACTACCTATTTAAAAATAAATACAAACTTACCTGTGAAACAAAAATAAAACCTAAGCCAGCACCAATATAACTATTTACTAACTACCTAGTTAAAATACATAAAAATAAAACCTAAGCTTACACTAATAAAACCTAACATTACTAAAAATAATAAAATCTAACATTACTAAAAATAAAATCCTAAGATTACTAAAAAATTAAAACTACAATTACAAAAAATAATAAACACTAAAATAAAAAAAATACCATTACAAAAAATAACAAGCAAAATTATCCAAAACAATAAAAATTATTCCTATTCTAATACCCCATTTTTTTAAAAAAAAACCCACCCCAAAATAAAAAAAAACCTAAACTATAATAAACGACCAAGGGCCCTTAAAAAAGGCCTTTTGTAGTGCATTGTCCTAAAGTTAACAGCTCTTTTGAAAAAAAAAAAAATCGAACCCCTCCTAACATTACAAACCCCCCCCAGCCCACAAAATAAAAATAAACTTAATCTACCCATTGCCCCAAAAAGGGCATTTTTATGGGTATTCCCTTAAAAGGGCAATTAGCTCTTTTTCGGCCCATTAAAAATAAAAAATGCCATTACTAATATTAACAAACGAAATTATCCAAAATAATAAAAATTATTCCTTTTCTAATACCCCATTTAAAAAAAAAAAAAAAAGAAAAGAAAAAACACTCTCCAATAAAAAACCCTAATCTATAATAAACTGCCAATTGCCCTTAGGGCCTTTTGTAGGGCATTATAGCCTCCTTTGGATACCAGTACCACTTATATGCTGATGATACCCAAATATATCTTTCCTCTCCTGATATCTCTCCCTCTTTACTCAACCAGATCTCCAACTGCTTCTCTGCAATTTCCCCTTGGATGTCTTCACACTGCCTCCAACTCAATCTGTCCAAAACTGAGCTGCTTCTTATTCCCCCCTCTTCGAGTCATCCAACACCTGACATTTCTCTGACGTTTGGAGACTCTATGCTCAACACCTCACCCCAGGTCTGCTGTTTTGAGGTTACACTTGACTCAGAACTCACATTCAACCCACATATACAAACACTTACAAAATCCTGCCATTAACATCTACGCAATATTTCCAGAATTCGTCTCTGCCTTATTTTAAAAAACTACAAAAATACTTATTCATTCCTTCACTTTGTCACGCATTGATTATTGCAATCTACTCCTAAATGGCCTTCCAAAACACTGCCTCTCCTCCCTCCAACCTATTATGAATGCTTCTGCTAGACTCATCCACCTAAGTCGCCGATCTAATGTTAGGGGGTGTTTGTTGTAATTTTTCTAACAAAAGAGCTGTTAACGTTAGGGCAATGTCCTACAAAAGGCCCTTTTAAGGGCCTTTGGTAGTTTATTATAGATTAGGTTTTTTATTTTGGGGTGTTTTTTTTTTTTAAACGGAGTATTAGAATAGGAATATTTTTTTATAGTTGTGGATAATTTCGTTTGTTATTTTTTGTAATGGTAGTTTTTTATTTTTTGTAATTTTAGTGTTTATTATTTCTTGTAATTGTAGTTTTACATTTTTTAGTAATCTTATGCCTAGATTACGAGTTTTGCGGTAAGAGCTGTGTGGTACTAACTTGCACGTTATTGTCACTGCTCACTTACCTACAGAGCTGGTATTACAGGTTTTCCTAAACCCGGCGTTAACAGGCAAGAAGTGAGCGTAGAGCAAAATTGAGCTCCATACCGCACTCCAATACCAGCCCTGCTTAAGTCAGTGGTGAGCTGGTTTTACGTTCTTGTGCACGATTTCCCCAAAGACATCAATGGGGAAAGCCGGCTGAAAAAAAGCAGCGTAAAGCTCTGTAACACAGCCCCATTGATTCCTATGGTGTCAGGGTTTTTTCCCTGTTTTGTTTGCCATGTGCTGCTGGCAGCCATTCTACTCACCTCTCTTGCTGACTCTGGTGCATACTGTGTGATGCTGTTCATATTTATGGCCAGACTTGTGTACATCATCCGTGTGAGACAGGATGCAGTCTCAGAATTGTGATGTCATCACTTATTATTTAAAGGGCCTCTGTTCAGTATGCTTTGCCCTTGCGTTGTCTCAGACCTGTTTGTGAGAGCTCCTGTGTATTTCCTGGCTGTCTGACGTCCCTCCTGGTTCCTGATCTCTGGCTTGTTCCTGACTCTGCTGTTCTTCTTGTTCCTGATTCCGGCTCGTCTGACTACTCGCTTTGGCTCCTGACTCAGCTCGTCTGACTACCAGCTCTGGTTTTTGATTCCTGGCTTGTTATTTGACTTGTGGACTTTTTATTATTTTTTGCTATTAATAAAGGTGGGATTATTTTTGCACTTCTTGTCTCAGTCTGATTCCTGGCACCCTGACATTACGCAAGGGCCATGAATCCTGATGGTGCTAATAATCCACCTTTACCTGCCATAATTTCCAGGATGGATGGACAGGATCACTGCTTGGATCAATTTGCACTAGCCCTCCAAACCCTGCTGACTTGCACTACACATTTGGACCAAAGTGTCCCACAAGTTATGGCTGCTCCTGTTTCCGCTGCTGCGCTTAGTACTACCAGGAGTATTTCCGGTTCTGCACCTCTACGTCTCAGCGTTATGGCGATGATCCTAATCAGTGCAGAGGGTTTTTGAACCAGGTGGGCATTTACTTTGAGATGTTACCTCAGGCGTTTCCCTCTGACAGAGCTAAGGTGGGATTTCTCATCTCATTACTCTCTGACACAGCTCTTGCCTGGGCTTATCCCTTGTGGGAGACTAATAAACCTGTGATTTCAAATTACCCTGAATTTGTGGCCTCCTTTCAAAGTGTATTTGATGTTCCGGCTCGCTCCTCCTCTGCTGCTAAACGACTCATGTCCATTCAGCAAGGTACAAGATCTGTTGCTCAGTATGCCATTGAGTTCTGTACGCTTGCTGCAGAGATAGGTTGGAACAATGAAGACCTTGTTGGCGCCTTCTTTCATGGGCTCTCTGATGCGATTAAAGACGAAGTTGCTGCCAGAGATTTACCAGAAGATCTCGAGGCATTGGTGTCTTTTTTTATCCTAATTGACATCAGACTAAGTGAGAGGCCCTCTTTCAAGGAGCGCTTGCGGAAGTCTCCTGTTCCGTTGTCTCCCACGTGTTCGTTTCCACCCATGCCTCCCTCTTCTTCCATGCTTCCTGGTCCCGAGTCACCAGGTACTGCTGAGTCAATGCAGTTGGGATTCACAAGTCTCTCCATGGCGGAGAGGGCCTTTAGGAGGAGGGAAGGGCTCTGCCTCTATTGTGGGTTACAGGGCCACCTTTTGAAGTCTTGTCCTACACGGACGGGAAACGCTCACACCTAAGGTCCTGTCGGGGGCAGACCTTGGGTGGTTTATCCTCGTCCCTGGAACTGCTAAAGGAGAAACCTTTGGTCACGGTTGTCCTTTCCTGGGTGGACTCCTCCATAGTCACCTAGGCTCTTGTTGACTCCGGTGCTGCGGGCTATTTCATTGACAGTGCTTTTGTATCAAAGCACTCCATTCCTGTTTTGCCTCGGTCCATTCCGCTTGCTATTGAGGCTATTGATGGCAGGCTTCTTCAGCCCGCACTCGTTACTCACGAAACTGCTCCATTATCAATGGCTTTTGGGGCTGTCCATTTTGAAACCCTCCAGTTCCAGGTGATAAACTCTTCGCATTTTCCAGTTGTTCTGGGTTATTCCTGGCTCCAAAAGCACAATCCCAGTCTCGACTGGCGCAGATCCAAAATTTTGTTGTGGTCTCCGCAATGTATTTCCACTTGTCTTCGGAAACTAGTTAAAGTCTTGTGCACTTCTTCGGTATCTCAATTGCCAGAGGAGTACCGTGAGTTCCTAGACATTTTTGACAAGGTGCGTGCCGGTACGTTGCCTCCTCACCGGTCTTACGATTGTGCCATAGACCTGCAACCCGGAGCCATTCCTCCTCGGGCTGGGTTTACCCTCTGCCTGTTGTGGAGAATTGTGCTATGGAGGAGTATGTTGCCGATGCTCTGTCGCGGGGGATCATCCGCAAATCCTGCTCTCCTGCAGAGGCTGGCTTCTTCTTTGTGAAGAAAAAGGGTGGCGAGTTAAGACCATGCATCGATTATAGGGGTCTTTATCATCTTACCATTATGAATGCTTACCCTATTCCGCTCATTACGGAACTCTTTGACCGCCTCAAGGGAGCTACGGTCTTTACTAAACTTGATTTGAGAGGAGCGTACAATCTCGTTAGGATCAAGGAGGGCCATGAATGGAAAACAGCATTTAACACCAGGAGTGGGCATTATGAGTATCTTGTAATGCCCTTTGGCCTATGTAGTGCTCCTGCTGTTTTCCAGGAGTTTATTAATGATGTCCTACGAGATATGTTGCAACAGTGTGTTGTGGTGTACTTGGACGACATCCTCATACACTCACCCACACTTGAGGCTCATCGTTCTGATGTTAAACGGGTTCTTCAGAGACTAAGTGAGAACGACCTGTTTTGTAAACTCGAGAAATGTGAGCTACATCAGACTCAAGTAACCTTCCTAGGTTATGTTATCTCTGTTGCAGAGTTCTCCATGAATCCTGACAAGTAATCTGCAGTTCTGCAGTGGCCTCGCCCAGTTGGTCTTCGGTCTATTCAATGTTTTTTGGGGTTCGCCAATTACTATAGAAAGTTTATTAAAAACTTTTCTTCCTTGGTCAAACCTATCACAGACATGACCCGTAAAGAGAATGATCCACTCCATTGGTCACCTACTGCCATTGAGGCCTTTGATAGTCTTAAGACTGCCTTTGCTGCCGCTCCAGTTCTGGCTCATCCTAACCCTGTCCTGCCTTTTGTTCTTGAGGTCAATGCTTCTGAGACTGGAGTAGGTGCCCTCTTGTCTCAATGTCCTACACCTGACGGTTCTTGCATCCGTGTGGTTTCTTCTCTAAGAAATTGTCTCCAGTAGAGTGCAATTATGAAATTGGTCACAGGAAATTACTGGCCATAATTTTGGGATCTTCTCGAGGGCACAGTGCTCATTCTTACTGACCACAAAAATTTAACTAATCTATCTTAAGCAAAATGTTTCTAGCCCAGACAGGCCAGATGGGCTCTATTTTTGTCTTGGTTTAATTATGTGGTCTCCTACCTGCCTGGTAGTAAGAATGTTAGGGCTGATGCCCTCTCTCGACAATTTTCGCCTCTGTCCAAGGAGTCTATACCTACTTCAGTTATACCTCCTGACCATATTTTGGCTACCATACGTACTAATTTGACTTCTCCCTTGGGGGAGGAGATCCTGGCTGCACAAACCAATGCACCTCCTGAGAAACCTAGTGGTAAGTGTTTTGTTCCTGAGAATCTTTGAACTAAACTTTTGCACACTTACCACTATCCTAAAGCCGCAGGTCACGCAGGCAAGAACCAAATGATTTGGTCTGTCACTCGACAATTCTGGTGGCCAGGTCTTCGTTCTGATGTTGCTGCGTATGTTGCCTCCTGCTCAGTTTGTGCACAGAATAAGACTCCTCAACCTCTTCCTGTGGGTCTTCTTCAACCTATTGCTAATGGTGAGCATCCTTGGACACATCTTTCCATGGACTTCATTGTCAAGCTCCCTGTTTCCAATGGCAATACTGTTATCCTTATGGTGGTTGATCGTTTTTCTAAAAAGTCACATTGCATTCCCTTGAAGAAGTTGCCTACCGCTTAGGAGCTTGCTTTAATTTTTGCCCGGGAGGTCTTCCATTTACATGTGTTACCGGGAGGTCTTCCATTTACATGGGTTACCCAAGGAGATAGTGTCGGACCGGGGAAGCCAGTTTGTCTCCAGATTTTGGCGTTCCTTTTGTGCTCAAATGGGAATACAACTTTCCTTCTCCTCGGCATATCACCCTCAATCCAATGGGGCTGCGGAATGGTCTAATCAAGCTCTGAAACAGTTCCTCCATTGCTATGTCTCAGATTACCACAATAATTGGTCTGAACTGTTACCTTGGGCAGAGTTTGCTCGTAATAGTGCTATTAATGCTTCCTCCAAGTTATACCCATTCATGGCGAATTATGGGTTTCAACCATCCTTGTTGCCTGATTCATTCATGTCTCAGGGTATTCCGGCTTTGGAGGAGCATCTCTGGCAACTCCGTTCCACGTGGGTGCAGATTCAGGATTGCCTACATCGTTCTATGCAGTGCCAAAAGTTCCAGGCTGATCGTATGCGTCTGCCCGTGCCTTCCTACCAGGTTGGTGAGAGAGTCTGGTTGTCCTCCCGCAACTTGAATCTTCATGTGCCTTCCAATAAACTGGCTCCCTGTTATGTTGGTCCTCTTCGAATACTCCAACGGGTCAATCCTGTGGCCTATGCTCTTGACCTTCCTCCTGCAATGTGCATCTCCAAAGTTTTTCATGTCTCCCTCTTGAAACCATTGGTTTGTAATCGGTTTACCACTGTGTTGCCCCTTCCCAGTCCTATCTTTGTTGACAACCATGAGGAGTTTGAGGTCAGCAGCATTATTGACACTCGTATGTCCAGGGGCCACGTACAGTATTTGGTTCACTGGAGGGGCTACGGTCCAGAGGAGCATTCATGGGTTCCCTCCTCTGCTGTTCATGATCCTGCCCTCCTCCGTGCCTTCCATGCCCGTTTCCCCAAAAAGCCTTTTGTCCTCCCATGAGGGAGGGGTAGTTGAGGGTAGGGTACTGTCAGGGTTTTTTCCCTGTTTTGTTTGCCATGTGCTGCTGGCAGCCATTTTACTCACCTCTCTTGCTGACTCTGGTACATACTGTGTGATGCTGCTCATTTCATGCACTTCCTTTTATGGCCAGACTGGTGTACATCATCAGTGTGAGACAGGATGCAGTCTCAGAATTGTGATGTCATCAATTATTATTTAAAGGTCCTCTGTTCAGTATGCTTTGCCCTTGCGTTGTCTCAGACCTGTTTGTGAGAGCTCCTGTGTATTACCTGGCTGTCTGACGTCTCTCCTGGTTCCTGATCTCTGGCTTGTTCCTCACTCTGCTGTTCTCCTTGTTCCTGATTCCAGCTCGTCTGACTACTCGCTTTGGCTCCTGACTTGGCTCTTCTGACTTTTCGCTTTGGCTCCTGACTCGGCTCATCTGACTACCAGCTCTGGTTTTGAATCCTGGCTTGTTATTTGACTTGTGGTCTTTTTTATTATTTTTTGCTATTAATAAAGGTGTGATTATTTTTGCACTTCTCGTCTCAGTCTGATTCCTGGCACCCTGACATATGGGGAAACAAAATTTATGTTTACACCTAACACCCTAACATGAACCCCGAGTCTAAACACCCCTAATCTTACACTTATTAACCCCTAATATGCCTCCCCCGACATCACGACACCTACATTATACATATTAACCCCTAATCTGCCGCTCCCAATATCGCCGCCACCTACATTATACTTATTAACCCCTAATCTGCTGCCCCCAACATTGTCGCCACCTTTATTATACTTATTAACCCCATAATCTCCCGCCCCCAATTACGCCTCAACATACCTAAATAATTAACCCCTATTCTGCTGCTCCGGACATCGCCGCCCGCATCGCAAACACTAGTTAAATATTATTATCCCCTAATCTCCCGCCCCTAGCATCGCCGCCACCTACCTACATTTATTAACCCCTAATCTGCCGCCCCCAACATCGCTGCCACTATACTAAATTTATTAACCCCTAAACCTAAGGTTAACCCTAACCCTAACACCCCCTAGCTTAAATATAATTAAAATAAATCTAAATAAAAATTCCTATCATTAGCTAAATTATTCCTATTTAAAACTAAATACTTACCTGTAAAATAATCCCTAAGCTAGCTACAATATAACTAATAGTTACATTGTAGCTATCTTAGGGTTTATTTTTATTTTACAGGCAAGTTTGTATTTATTTTAACTAGGTAGAATAGTTACTAAATAGTTATTAACTATTTACTAACTAACTAGTTAAAATAAATACAAATTTACCTGTAAAATAAAACCTAACCTGTCTTACACTAACACCTAACATTACACAACAATTAAATAAATTAAATAAATTAAATACAATTACCTAAATTACAAAAAAACAAAACACTAAATTACACAAAATAAAAAACAAATTATCATATATTTAAACTAATTACACCTAATCTAATAGCCCTATTAAAATAAAAAAAATCCCCTCAAAATAAAAAAGGGCCTTTTGCGGGGCATTGCCCCAAAGAAATCAGCTCTTTTACCTTTTAAAAAAAATACCAACAACCCCCCCAACAGTAAAACCCACCACCCACATAACCAACCCCCCCAAATAAAATCCTAACTAAAAAAACCTAAGCTCCCCATTGCCCTGAAAAGGGCATTTAGCTCTATTGCTGCCCAAACCATAATCTAAAACTAAAACCCACATCAGCCAATTGAAATTAAAGGTGAAAAAATCCTATTGGCTGATGCAATCAGCCAATATGATCCAATCAGCCAATAGGATTGAGCTCGCATTCAATTGGCTGTTCCAATCAGCCAATAGAATGCGAGCTCTGATTGCATCAGCCAATAGGATTTTTTCACCTTTAATTCCGATTGGCTGATAGAATTCTATCAGCCAATCGGTATTCAAGGGACGCCATCTTGGATGATGTCACTTATAGGAATGTCGTAGAAAGAAGAGGATGCTCCGCACCGGATGTCTTGAAGACGGACCCGCTCCGCGCCGGATGCATGAAGATAGAAGATTCTGTCTGGATGAAGACTTCTGCCCGTCTTGAGGACCACTTCTGCCGGCTTGGATGAAGACTTCTCCCGGCTTCGTTGAGGATGGATGTCCGGTCTTCAAAACTGTAAGTGGATTTTCGGGGGTTAGTGTAAGGTTTTTTTAAGGGTTTATTTGGTGGGTTTTATGTTTAAGTTATGGTTTGGGCACTGAAAAAGAGCTAAATGGCCTTTTAAGGGCAATGCCCATCCAAATGCCCTTTTCAGAGCAATGGGGAGCTTAGGTTTTTTTTTATTTGAGGGGTTGGTTGTGTGGGTAGTGGGTTTTACTGTTGGGGGGTGTTTGTATTTTTTTTACAGGTAAAAGAGCTGATTTCATTGGGGCAATGTCCCGCAAAAGGCCCTTTTAAGGGCAATTGGTAGTTTAGTTTAGGCTAGGGTTTTTTTTTATTTTGGGGGGGCTTTTTTGATAAAGCTATTAGATTAGGTGTAATTAGTTTAAATATCTGATAATGTCATTTTTTATTTTTTGTAATTTAGGTAATTTTATTTTATTTAGGTAATTTATTTAATTGTAGTGTAAGGTTAGGTGTTAGTGTAAGACAGGTTAAGTTTTATTTTACAGGTAAATTTGTATTTATTTTTGCTAGGTAGCTAGTAAATAGTTAATAACTATTTACTAACTAGTCTACCTAGTTAAAATAAATACAAACTTAGCTGTGAAATAAAAAATAAAACCTAAGCTAGATACAATGTAACTATTAGTTATATTGTAGCTATCTTAGGGTTTATTTTACAGGTAAGTATTTAGTTTTAAATAGGAATTATTTAGGTAATGATAGTAAGTTTAATTTAGGTTTATTTTAATTATATTTAAGTTAGGGGGTGTTAGGTTTAGGGGTTAATAACTTTAGTATAGTGGCGGCGACGTTGGGGGCGGCAGATTAGGGGTTAATAACTGTAATGTAGGTTGTGGCGATGTTAGGGACAGCAGATTAGGGGTTAATAATATTTAACTAGTGTTTGCGATGTGGGAGTGTGGCGGTTTAGGGGTTAATATGTTTTTTCTAGTGGCGGCGATGTCCGGAGTGGCAGATTAGGGGTTAATAACTGTAATGTAGGTTGCGGCGATGTTAGGGACAGCAGATTTTGGGTTAATAATATTTAACTAGTGTTTGCGATGCGGGAGTGCGGCGGTTTAGGGGTTAATATGTTTATTCTAGTGGCGGCGCTGTCCGGAGCGGCAGATTAGGAGTTAATAAATGTAGGTAGGTGGCGGCGAGGTTAGGGGTGGCAGATTAGGGGTTAATAATATTTAACTAGTGTTTGCGATGCGGGAGTGTGTCGGTTTAGGGGTTGATATGTTTATTATAGTGGCGGCGATGTCAGGAGAGCCAGATTAGGGGTTAATAAATTTATTTTAGTGTTTGCTATGCGGGAGGGCCTCGGTTTAGGGGTTAATAGGTAGTTTATGGGTGTTAGTGTACTTTTTAACACTTTAGTTATTAGTTTTATGCTACAGCTTTGTAGCGTAAAACTCATAACACTGACTTTAGATTGCATTACGAATCTTGCGGGATAGGCTCACTTTTTGGCCTCCCAGATAAAGCTTGTAATATCGGCGCTATGGAAGTCCCATTGAAAAAAGACTTTACACAAATTGCGTAAGTTAATTTGCGTTACGGCCAAAAAAGTGTGCGGTACAGCTTTTTTGACAAGACTCTTTTTCACTCATAACGCAAAACTCGTAATCTAGCCGTATGTTCTTTACATAGAAGAAAGTGTTCTTTTTATTTTAAAATATTTTTATCTATATATCTGTATGTATGTATATATGTATATATAGATATATAGGTATAGATATATTTTATTTTTAAAATAATCATATATATATATATATATATATATATATATATATACACACAATGTCTTGCAATAATATTCACCCCCCTTGGCATTTTTTGTGTTTTGTTGCCTCACAACCTGGAATTAACATGGATTGTTTGAGGATTTGCATCATTTAATTTACAGAACATGCCCACAACTTTGAAGATGTATTTTTTTTTTATTTTTGTGAAGCAAACAACAAATAGGACAAAATAACAGAAAGTCAATGTGCATAACTATTCACCCAGCTAAAATCAATACTTTGTAGAGCCACCTTTTGCGGCAATCACACCTCCAAGTCGCTTTGGATAAGTCTCTATGAGCTTGCCACATCTTACCACTGGGATTTTGCCCATTCCTCCTTGCAAAACTGCTCCAGCTCCTTCAAGTTGGATGGTTTGCGCTTGTGAACAGCAATAAGTCTGACCACAGATTTTCTATTGGATTGAGGTCTGGGCTTTGACTAGGCCATTCCAACACATTTATATGTTTCCCCTTAAGCCACTCAAGTGTTGCTTTAGCAGTGTGTTTGGGGTCATTGTTCTGCTGTAAGGTGAACCTCGTCCTAGCCTCAAATCACACACAGAGTGGTACAGGTTTTGCTCAAGAATATCCCTGTATTTAGCACCATTCATCTTTCCCTCAACTCTGACCAGTTTTCCAGTCCCGGCTGCTGAAAAGCATCCCCACAGCATGATGCTGCCACCACCATGTTTCACTGTGGGGATGGTGTTCTTTGGGTGATTTGATGTGTTGGGTTTGCGCCAGACATAGCATTTTCTTTGATGGCCGAAAAGCTCAATTTTAGTCTCATCAGACCAGAGCACCTTCCTCCATACATTTTGGGAGTCTCCCACATGCCTTTTCGCAAACTCAAAACGTGCCATTTTGTTTATTGCTGAAAGTAATGGCTTTCTTCTGGCCACTCTGCCATAAAGCCCAACTCTGTGGAGCGTACGGCTTATTGTCGTCCTATGTACAGATACTCCAATCTCTGCTGTTGAACTCTGCAGCTCCTCCAGAGTTACCCTAGGTCTCTGTGCTGCCTCTCTGATTAATGCCTTCCTTGCCCAGTCCATGAGTTTTGGTGGGCGGCCGTCTCTTGGCAGGTTTGCTGTTGTGCCATCTTTCCATTTGGTTATGATAGATTTGATGGTGCTCCTGGGGATCATCAAAGATTTGGATATTTTTTTATAACCTAAACCTGACTTGTACTTCTCAACAACATTGTCCCTTTTTTTGTTTGGAGAGTTCCTTGGTCTTCATGGCAGTGTTTGGTTAGTGGTGACTCTTGCTTAGGTGTTGCAGCTTCTGGGGCCTTTCAAAAAAGGTGTGTTTATGTAATGACAGATCATGTGACACTTATATATATTTATACATACATATACATATATTTTTCTCATTTCACTTCACCAACTTAGACTATTGTGTTCTGATCCATCACATAAAATTCAGATTAATAAAACATTGAACTTAAGGCTGTAATGTAACAAAATAGGTAAAAAGTCAAGGCAAGGCATTGTGTGTGTATATATATATATATATATATATATATATATATATATATATATATATATATATATAAAAATATATTTAAAAATAAAAATAACATTTTCTTCTATGTGAAGAACATAGGAATGTTAAGTATTCCTAACGCACCTTCGACTTTAGCACAGTTGATCTAGAGCAGTGTTTGGGTAGCGTGCAAGTGATAACTAATATATCTTTTTGTAGTGCCCCATAGAAGTCTAGGGGGAGAAGAGGTTAGCCGGGTTGTAATAAAAAGTCCTGAAGTTAGCGAGCCTTTAGCTCGTGCACTAATTTTCTAATGTCAGCTTCTAATATGTGCTCAAAATGGCCGCACTCATTTTAACATTGAGCGCAGTTAGCGCACAAGTGGAAAAAAACAGTGTGGCACTTGTAATTTGGCCACTTTGGATTAAACAGATAGTCCTGTTCATGCAATAGTGCAATAATAAAATGTTATAGTATATTACATTATTTCAATAATGCTCATTTATGGCATTTTATGCTTTGCTGTCATTTATATCTATTTGTGTTTAGCACAGATATGGAGTTTTACATTGGAATTCTGGCAATTAAATACTCGACTTCCACATTAAATACATTCAAATGGAGTTTAGAAATACTGACTGAATCTGGCCTATTTGAGTGTAGCAGTAGAAGGGTTAATGCACCCAGTTAGCAATTATAAATAACTTTCTACAGATAGGATGAGTATTCATTACTGATGAAGCTGTTTCCCAAACCAAGCAGCTGATGATCAGTCTCTCGGCAACTGCTAATTACAATCTGTGCATGAGATTTTCTCTTGTCATAACATTGCCAAAGACCAACATCCAGTATATACACAATTACCTCCGGACGTTTGGATGCATATTTTGCATACTATTATCTTTAGTTAAATATTTGTGGTGTTCTTCGTGTGTTTAAAGTAACAATAAACTCAAAATGTAATTCCCCATAAAACATTTACAAAATGACAAAACGTTCATTATTTATTCCTGTAATTTATATCTGATTATTTCCCCACTGGTTAAGAGCTGCTGGTGTCTATTCTATGCAATGCACAACCCTTCTACATACATTAATGATATACTGTACATTGTTTCCCTGATATGTGCAGCAATTCTTATTTATCTTTCCTTAATTGGCTACAGCAAAGGAGATAAACTGAACAACACTCAAGATATTTTTCAAGGGGACTGGAAAACAATGCAAGCTTTGCAATGACAGTTTTACATTTAAAGTGACATGAAAACCAAAATGTTTCTTTCATGATTCAGATAGAGAATATTATTTTAAACAACTTTCCAATTGACTTCTATGATCTAATTTGCTAATATCCTTTGTTGAAGAAATAGCAATGTACATGGATGAGTCAATAACACAAGGCATTTATGTGCAGCCACCAATCAGCAGCTCCTGAGCCTATTTATATATGTTTTTCAACAAATGATATTGAAAGAATGAAGCAAATTAGATAATAGAAGTAAATTTGAAAAATGTTTAAAATTGCATGCTGTTTCTGAATCACAAAAGAAAAAAAAGTTGGATTTTATGTAAATCTGATCTTTTTTTTTTTTTTTTTAATAGGAATAAGGAATAAGTTACTCCTAATATAGATACATCTCAAGTAAACTCTCTGCATAGATATGTGACTTATATTTCAAGAGTGGAGCATAAACAATGGGATTGTCTATTATCTTATTACTTTCAGCAAGCTTAGTGACTCTAAATCACAGCAATTAATGGTTGGTAGGCTTTTCCTGAAATAAATAACAATTTATATGGGTACTAAAGGTAACAAAAAACAGTAAACCCTGAATATGAGTGGCCCCAACTTTTCCAACATACAAATCTTAGGTACCAGAAGACAACCTACATCCATTAAAAAGGCTCAGTCTCCCCCAGCTACATTAGAACAATATCATTATCATCAGTATAACACCCGGAGTAGACTGCTGAAACTCAGGCGACACAGAAAATTGTTCTTCACAGTTTTTAGATTAGTCTTTCATTTAGATGCCATATCCATCCAGCGCAGACAAAGAAACTCTCTCCCACGCTGATCTATAGTCCAAAGCCTATTACCCTATGCCGCATTTTGGAGGTAGAAAGTCCAGGCTCCTCCACAAGCTCCAAAACTCTGCAACAAACTGATCCCTCAATAGCTGTAGAGTGCCACATTCTGAAATGAAAGAGTCCTTGTTCCTCCATACGCTCCCAAGTTCTGTACTGTATTGACCCCTCTGATGGAAGGCATTCTGCCAGTCACATACCTTAAACCCAGTAGTTCCCGAATCCATACTGAGACACCGGACCTCCAAAATTGTACAGCATACATAGCTGGAATATTCCGATGACCATATCCCCACACTCTGAGGCTGCTTGCAAACTCTCATTTCCCCATCGACCGGCCGCATCGACAGAGGAAGCTGGCCATATTGCTCCAAAGCAGGGACATCGTAACTAGAATCAGAGACTTGTGTGACTATCAGGGAGGTGCTGCATGGCTGCGTTTCTCTGTCGTTCTCCGGTATTGTGGCTGACTGAACAATACTCCTCTGAGGATTCACATTATCACCAACATGTTCTTCTGCTGACCGGACTTGTTGCCTTAGTAGGGTCCTCGTTAAACTGTATGTCACAGGTTCCTCAACACATTTACTCATCTCCTCTCTCAGGTTCCCCGTGAGGGATGAAAACTGAGCCGCCATCTTGCACGAAATATGCTGCAGTAGTAGTAAAATATCTGTCTCCATTTCAATGCGCAATAAACAGCGAATCTCTAAGATTCTTTAAGGAACGCGGTCTTAGCAAAAGGTGTAGCTGTAGTAGTAATGCGTGTCGCTCATAGCAGATAAGAGCTGCTTTTACCCGGCCTGAGATCAAACCGGTGGGGGGTATTAGTGGTCCGATGTAGGCCGCCACCAACTGTCTCCGTCAATTCTGATCTTCCAAGGTCTCAATTAAGGTAGAAAAAGGTATCTGCTGGCCCCAGAACTTCCCCCTAAATTAAGCCTCTAATTATAGTATTGTGCTAAGTACTAGCTAAGAAATATTTGGTATATACTTAAAGTCATATACAGAGCTGCTGAAAATCATGACTGTTCCAGTTGACGGCTTAGACACGCCCCCCCGTAAATCTGATTATTTTTCCTACTGCCCCAGAGTTGCTGGAGTGTATTCTGTAAAAGCAATTTACAACCCGACTCTCCTACATACTGTACAGTGATCAGCAGTTCTTTTACATCTATTCATAATTGGATTGCAAAAAAATGCAAACTTTGCTAACAAAATGACAATTTTAAAGGGACACAAAACTCAGAATTATACTATCGTGATTCAGATAGATCATGCAGTTTTAAGAGACTTTGCAATTGACTTCCATTATCAAATTTTGCGCGCTCTTTTATATGAACACT
Source organism: Bombina bombina (assembly GCF_027579735.1). Classification (NCBI taxonomy): domain Eukaryota; kingdom Metazoa; phylum Chordata; class Amphibia; order Anura; family Bombinatoridae; genus Bombina; species Bombina bombina. Next base: position 770,428,628 of record NC_069500.1, on the reverse strand, counting down.
TTCTGACACACCAGCTCCTACTGAGCATGTGCACAAGTGTATACGTATAATAGTCTGTGATTGGCTGACGGTTGTTACATGGTAAAGGGGGCCAGCAAATGGGAAAAAATACATTTGTCAGAAAAAATAGCCTACTGCTTATTTGAAATTCAAAGTGTTATTGCATTGTCTTGTATTATGCACTTGATAATTATGCAGTTCTACTGTTTTTAATTGTCCTTTTGTTTGAATTTAATCATTTTGTTTTGTATGCAGATCTTCTGTAATGCAGTGAAAGTTTTCTAATGCGTATATATACAAAATTACTTTAATGCCCCTTTACAGCAATAAACTTCCGTTAGACCTAGTAAGGACACAGGCTTTAATGGAGTTCATGAATACCTGAGAATGGGATATGTATTTGGCTATCCTAAGAACATAGACTTACCTAATAGGCCTTGTGGTTATTATCTGCTGTCACAATCTATGTTTCTATATTATAGTATACCGTTGTCTTCAGTTAAATAGATTCTTCTAGCTAAAGCCTATTTTACACACTTGCATCCCTTTTATCATACATAGTAAAAATACCAAATTCCAATAATTGCCTATCCCCGACCCCTACTACATACTGCTGGGATGTGGCTAAGGCCATACTAAGAACTTATTAAGCTTACCTGACCTAAAGGGTCTTTTGGTTCTTATCTTCTATCAAAATCTATGTTCCTATGTTTCTATATTACAGCATAAAACTGTCTTGTTATATTTCTTATAGTAAAATATTGTCTAGAACAAAATAACTTCTAGCCAAAGACAATCTTACATACTAACTACCTGTTACTCATAAAACACTTTTCCCTATGTGTTGCTATCATCATTCCTTTCCCTATACACTTTCACTAGCTGCCCAACAGGTTTACAGCAAAAAAAAACAAACATAATATAAAAGCCATACAACAACATATTAGTACAAAATGACCTTGCTAAATACAATATTTTTTTTTAAAATAAATATAATGCACTAAATTGTAAAGTTAGTATCAATTATGTTGAATCAGGTTAAGGGTTTAATTTACTCTTTATTTGGGCTACTGCATTATTGCTATAGTGACATTTTTGTGGTGAAAATATATTTGATCCAACCAGAAAGAAAGAGCAATGAGCAGCAACAATGAAGTAAAATAAAACGTAGCTTTTATTGATGCATAGGCATTAAAAAGTTCATGGAGGTACAAAGATACAAGTGAAATATGACAGTATACGCGTTTCGGCGTTGTGCCGTAATCACTACTGCTAAAGAACAATCAATGAGCTTGATTTAAAAAGGGTGTGTGAACCCTCTATTGGTTAAAACATATTCAAATGAGGATACTCCTTCATGACATCACACAATTGTATCTAATGAGACACTGAACCTGTCAGGATAATTGTCTAACACAACAAACAATGATAAGATCGACCCTGGGTCCTAGAGCGCATATAATATTACATGTATGTATACACACTAATCCTGTTGCAATGGTTAACATACATTTTTAAACAAAGTATAAATAACAAGATGAGCAAGATATAACAAAGTGCTCTTGTGGAAAAAATGTATGTAACAAAATGAGCAAAAGAGACATCAATCCTACATAATCATAATCTAACAAGATATAAAGATAAAAATAGAACATAGCGACAGACAAAGATAATTTGTATATATATTAGGCAATACTTGTCTGTTGTATACACAGTATATTGGTGTTCTACAGTACTTTAACTTAGTATAATAGAACTAAAACCTTTATATATAAATAAGAGGTGAAAGTAACACCTAAATATGTGTATACTATTACCACTAAAAGAAGAATACTACGCAGACAGCAAACCTGGTTGTAAGGTGTATAGGATGATGTCCCTGAATTAGATGGATTATTCCCAATAATTGATTAAATCATACTCAGCATTAAGGCCAAGTGGTAGTTTGGTGGAAAGTTTAAAAATCCAAAGCATCTCGCGCTTTTCAAGGAGCTTTTGTCTATCCCCCCCCCCTTTTAGGAGTTGGTATATGATCTATGGCTTGCCACTTGAAAGAGGCATCATCTTTGTTGTGTTTGGTACAGAAGTGTTGGACTATAGGTGAGGATGATTTCCCCACTCTAATGGTGGACAAATGTTCCCTGATATGAGACCTTATGTCCCGTGTCGTGAGCCCTACGTACTGAACCTTGCACAAAGTGCAGGTTATGAGATATATTACAAAATGGGATGTGCAGTTTAGGCAAAAGTTTATCTCATATGTGCGTTGTGTTACGCAGGACGTGAATGTGTCAGATGTAATTATATAGTCGTAGGGTTTACACCTACTGTTCCCACATTTGAACATACCCTTGTGGGTGAGCCATGAGCTCACTGTTGCCCGGGGGTGACTCAAAACAGTAGGTGATAAGTAATTGCCAAGAGTTTTGTTCCTGCGATAAGAACACCTCATCCCTTCAGCCACACAATTGGTCAGTTTATCGTCTGCTACAAGGAGTCTGAAATGTTTCTTAACAATACTACATATTTCATTGTAGTCGTTACTGTAGTCAGTCACAAACGTTACTTTGTTGGTATTGAGTGTAGTTTTTTTGTTATTTTCTATTCTTTTCTCATGTAACATTGGTATTCGATCCATACCCTGTACCTCCCTAGCTGCCCTATTGATGACTTTTTTCGGGTACCCCCTATCTTTCAAGCGATCTGCAAGATCCATTTGATGTTCCATATACACTCTTTCTGTCGAGCAATTTCTCTTTGCTCTTATCATCTGGCCCTTGGCTATGGAGTATAGAACACTCTTGGGGTGACAGCTTTTAGCATGTAGAACTGCATTGCCTGAAATAGGCTTTCTGTAAATGCATGTCTCAATTTTACCTGTAATTTTACCAAAAAGAGTTATATCCAAAAAATTGATGGTATCCCTGTGTGTTTCATGGGTGAATTTTAAATTTAGATCATTTTTATTGATGTAAGCCAAAAAATGTATCAAATCTCCCGCATTGCCTTGCCAGATTAACAACAGGTCGTCAATGAAGCGACCGTAGTATGCAATGCTCTGTCTGAAGGGGTTTCCCTCTCCATAGATGTGGGACAGCTCCCACCAACCCATGTATAGGTTGGCGTAAGAGGGTGCGAATTTCGCACCCATGGCTGTCCCACATCTCTGGAGATAGAAAACCCCCTCAAACTCAAAATAGATATGGCTTAAAAGAAATGCTGTGACCTCAATCACATATCTTTTAAAATCAGAATCCAAATTAGAATAATGTGTCAACATGTAATCCATAGCCTCAAGGCCAGATTTATGGGGTATTGAAGAATATAAAGCAGTAACATCAATAGTTAACCAGTTGCACAGAGAGTCCCAAGTCAGGCCTTCCATAACCCTCAAAACATGTTTAGGTTATGGAAGGCCTGACTTGGGACTCTCTGTGCAACTGGTTAACTATTGATGTTACTGCTTTATATTCTTCAATACCCCATAAATCTGGCCTTGAGGCTATGGATTACATGTTGACACATTATTCTAATTTGGATTCTGATTTTAAAAGATATGTGATTGAGGTCACAGCATTTCTTTTAAGCCATAACTATTTTGAGTTTGAGGGGGTTTTCTATCTCCAGAGATGTGGGACAGCCATGGGTGCGAAATTCGCACCCTCTTACGCCAACCTATACATGGGTTGGTGGGAGCTGTCCCACATCTATGGAGAGGGAAACCCCTTCAGACAGAGCATTGCATACTACGGTCGCTTCATTGACGACCTGTTGTTAATCTGGCAAGGCAATGCAGGAGATTTGATACATTTTTTGGCTTACATCAATAAAAATGATCTAAATTTAAAATTCACCCACGAAACACACAGGGATACCATCAATTTTTTGGATATAACTCTTTTTGGTAAAATTACAGGTAAAATTGAGACATGCATTTACAGAAAGCCTATTTCAGGCAATGCAGTTCTACATGCTAAAAGCTGTCACCCCAAGAGTGTTCTATACTCCATAGCCAAGGGCCAGATGATAAGAGCAAAGAGAAATTGCTCAACAGAAAGAGTGTATATGGAACATCAAATGGATCTTGCAGATCGCTTGAAAGATAGGGGGTACCCGAAAAAAGTCATCAATAGGGCAGCTAGGGAGGTACAGGGTATGGATCGAATACCAATGTTACATGAGAAAAGAATAGAAAATAACAAAAAAACTACACTCAATACCAACAAAGTAACGTTTGTGACTGACTACAGTAACGACTACAACGAAATATGTAGTATTGTTAAGAAACATTTCAGACTCCTTGTAGCAGACGATAAACTGACCAATTGTGTGGCTGAAGGGATGAGGTGTTCTTATCGCAGGAACAAAACTCTTGGCAATTACTTATCACCTACTGTTTTGAGTCACCCCCGGGCAACAGTGAGCTCATGGCTCACCCACAAGGGTATGTTCAAATGTGGGAACAGTAGGTGTAAACCCTACGACTATATAATTACATCTGACACATTCACGTCCTGCGTAACACAACGCACATATGAGATAAACTTTTGCCTAAACTGCACATCCCATTTTGTAATATATCTCATAACCTGCACTTTGTGCAAGGTTCAGTACGTAGGGCTCACGACACGGGACATAAGGTCTCGTATCAGGGAACATTTGTCCACCATTAGAGTGGGGAAATCATCCTCACCTATAGTCCAACACTTCTGTACCAAACACAACAAAGATGATGCCTCTTTCAAGTGGCAAGCCATAGATCATATACCAACTCCTAAAAGGGGGGGGGATAGACAAAAGCTCCTTGAAAAGCGCGAGATGCTTTGGATTTTTAAACTTTCCACCAAACTACCACTTGGCCTTAATGCTGAGTACGATTTAATCAATTATTGGGAATAATCCATCTAATTCAGGGACATCATCCTATACACCTTACAACCAGGTTTGCTGTCTGCGTAGTATTCTTCTTTTAGTGGTAATAGTATACACATATTTAGGTGTTACTTTCACCTCTTATTTATATATTAAGGTTTTAGTTCTATTATACTAAGTTAAAGTACTGTAGAACACCAATATACTGTGTATACAACAGACAAGTATTGCCTAATATATATACAAATTATCTTTGTCTGTCGCTATGTTCTATTTTTATCTTTATATCTTGTTAGATTATGATTATGTAGGATTGATGTCTCTTTTGCTCATTTTGTTACATACATTTTTTCCACAAGAGCACTTTGTTATATCTTGCTCATCTTGTTATTTATACTTTGTTTAAAAATGTATGTTAACCATTGCAACAGGATTAGTGTGTATACATACATGTAATATTATATGCGCTCTAGGACCCAGGGTCGATCTTATCATTGTTTGTTGTGTTAGACAATTATCCTGACAGGTTCAGTGTCTCATTAGATACAATTGTGTGATGTCATGAAGGAGTATCCTCATTTGAATATGTTTTAACCAATAGGGGGTTCACACACCCTTTTTAAATCAAGCTCATTGAGTGTTCTTTAGCAGTAGTGATTACGGCACAACGCCGAAACGCGTATACTGTCATATTTCACTTGTATCTTTGTACCTCCATGAACTTTTTAATGCCTATGCATCAATAAAAGCTACGTTTTATTTTACTTCATCGTTGCTGCTCATTGCTCTTTCTTTATGGTTGGATTTCTATGCCCTAAAGAGCAGCAACACTTCCTAAGTGGCAAGCCGTGGAGTCGGCTGTTTGGTGAGAGGATTCACAGTATCAATATCTGGAGATTGGCATTGGCCCAGATGCACAGGCCCACGGACGCACCTCCTGTTTCCAGCTCCCCCATTGGTTCACAGAGTATTGTGGTCACTTCCGGTTTTGACGGCTCTACAGAAGCTAGCGGCTGCACATCGGTGCAGCGTCTCTTTACCGGGACCCACTGTGACGAAGCCTGGTCTACGCAGGGACGACTGGAGAACTAAGGATTGATAAACAGCAGTTGAGGTGCGGGGCGGTCGAGTGACAGCATCTGTAACGGAGCCTGGACTTCGAAAGGACAGATCGGTGAGTGCACTGAGCCGGCTTATAATTACAGATATTATTTGGCAAGTACTGTTTTCTTTAATTGCACAAGGGATTTATTTTCCCCATTGCCATCGTGGACATTCGATGGCAACAGCAATCAGTATCCACATGAAGGAGCAGTTTCCGATCTAATCTGGAACTTTTTTACTTGCTTTCTGCATTGGTTGTTTCCCATTGAATTAACACTCACTATTTACCACACTGAGTGATTTCTAAGCCACATTAATCTCTTGCTCATCCTGCTATTTGGTTTATTTATTGAAAATATATTTGAGACATTTTAAATATTGCTGTTAGAAAAATATGAGTTCAATCCAGCACATAAGTAATGAAAAAGTGGTGGTTAATGGCTGGGATTGTGGGTGTGTCCAGGTGGACAGTGGGTGTGTCTGGAAAGTTTATGGGCGTGTCTGGGTGCTCCATGGGTGGGGAAATTCTGCAAATAGGGACATATGACTGTCTCAGAGGGACAGCGGAACAGAGTTCATAATCAGGGACTGTTCCTCTCAAACAGTGACAGTTGGGAGGGCATGGTAATATAACTTTGCATGATGTTATATGTCTTTTAATCACACAAGCATATGGAGGTGGCTTTGACAGTCCCTATGCATACAAAGCTATTGTTACATGTGCAGTTGCTTAAAATTGAACATTTATTAAAACAAATAAACATATTTTTATGTATTTTGTTAGTCATGGTTTTGGAACATCCCATGCAGCTCCAGATGATGCAGCCTGTGATTGGAGCATATCTATGCATTCATCTGATTGGCTCACATGCCATAGCCTTATCTGAAGTAACAGAAGAGGAGACTGAGGTGTGTATTTGAATATTTCTTTAACCCTACACAAATATATATTTATATTGAGAAAACATAATTTTAGAATTTAAAACAATACCAATAGTGCCAAATAGAAATTAAAGATAATTGTTTTTAAAACAATTTTGAACTTCAATTTTGAAAAGCTTTGGAATAAGAAACATAGGTAGAAAATAGATTCCTTATCAATCACATGAAAGAGGTTTTCATTAACTGTTGTTTCTCTTATGATACAGTTTATGACTCTGGCTGATGCTCACATCTATATTGAAGGCCACCGGCAAAAAAGCAAGGGACCAAGCAAGTCAAATAAAATATATATTATTATAATACGCTTATTAAACTTATATAGCTTTCTGTATACAATGTTATAAATAACCATGTTTCCTACATAGGTTTGATTGGCATGAATGATACATATTATCATTGTTAAGGATAAAAATATAAACAAGACTTACCTGTAGCCATTATGCCGCTAATCCCAGCAGTGAGGAGCCACAGAAAAAACATTCTAAAAAACAAAAATCAACAATACTCTTGTTAGTTTTTTTAATAAATACAGAGTTTTCATATGAAAGGAAAATTGATAGAAGTTGAAGCAACAACAAAACCTCAACTGTACTTTTAGAAATGGAGGACCACATAGACTCACTGAGTAATGCACTTGTTGAGAAATACACATTTATTTGCACACTGAGGCATTCGCACACATTTACTGAGAAATGGACACATTCCCTTGCATATATACAGCTCTCTATGACTTGAAACACAAATCACTTTTACTAGAAGCATTTTTTTATGGAAATATATTGGAAAATACTTATGTTTAAATCTAAAATGCTCCCATACACATTCCACTGCTTACCTTTCTGTCCATATAACTTTTACACAAACAATATTATATTCATTATATGAAACATTACTAAAGAGGGCAAAAACTCCTCACAAAATGTTGCCATTTTTTTGATTGACACATTCACAGAAGCACACACTCTCTCATAGACACACATTCTATTTTGTAAATGTTTAGATGTGGCTGATATGTTCTACGGCAACATAACAAATATATCTTGTAATTACAATGTGTTTATTGTCACTTTAATGCATTATAATAGTTTACAAATGTAAATACAAATATTACTAACTAACCATTATGCATAAGCAATATTCATCAAGATATGAAACTATTAACCTTTGTTGGCACTAACTATTTTGTAAGTATTCATTCTTTGTCTGGTCTCTCCATCAGACATAAACTGTTTGGCAGTCACTATCTGTCACTCCGTATTTGGCACTCACGTTCAGACAGACGTTTAACAATCATCTGTCCGTCTTTTTGTTTGGCACTTATTCTGCTAGAACACATTCACAGACACTAATAAATATGTCCTTTAAATCAGACTATTGCTCAGAGAATTTAATAATAGCAGATTCCGTTATAGAGGGGGGCTTTTCCTTAATGTTCTACCCCCCAATTCTCAAAGCGGTCAATAACCAAAACACTACTAGGGAGGCCATACATGAGAGGAAAGAGCCTTTGTAGTATGTTTTTTTAATGTGATGCTAAACTTTCCCCTTTGTATAAATAGATCTGGAATGTTAGCAATATTTACTTGGAGTTTATCACTTGTAATGAAAATATGCTTTAAAGGAACAGTCTAGTCAAAATTAAACTTTTATGATTCAGATAGGGCATTTCATTTTAAACAACTTTCCATTTTACTTTCATCTTTAAATTTGCTTTGTTCTCTTGGTATTATTTGTTGAAAGCTTAACCTAGGTAGGCTCATATGCTATTTTGTAAGCCCTTGAAGGCCACCTCTTATCTAAGTGCATTTTGACAGTTTTTACAGTAAGACATTGTTAGTTCATGTGTGTATCATATAAATAACATTGTGCTCACTATGGTGGAGTTATTTATGAGTCAGCACTGATTGGCTAAAATGCAAGTCTGTCAAAAGAACTAAAATAAGGGGTCAGTCTGCAGAGGCTTATCTACAAGGTAATCGCAGAGGTAAAAAGTATATTAATATAACCGTGGATAATAAAGGGATTATCTATCTTTTTAAACAATAACAATTCTAGAGCAGACTGTCCCTTCAGCTTATTTTTTAATGTAGCACTGAAATTCAACCCCCCATGCTCTGGCAGCCCAATGCAATAGTATTATTTTTTTTAAGCTAACGGTTTGAACTGTACTCCAATTGGCGTGCTAGCTACAAAAAAAGAGCGCTGAATGGAGAATAATTCAAACCGTTAGCTAACAAAAAAGATACTTTTGAAGTAGACAGCCGGAGCGCAGGGTATTTAAATTTCAGTGCTAAAAAGTAAGTTATAACATATCTTCATTTGAACAGATGAATTAAACTCCATCTAAAATATCGCTAACATTCTGGATCTGTTAATACAAAGGGGAAAGTTTACTATCACTTTAACCACTCCATGAGTGGAACACGCGGTTCTCAGGGGACCATGGCAATACAGGAATAGCAATGAAAAAGTGGAAGTTGAATGGAATTGCAGAGGTAGAACATTCAGGGTGAAGGTGCTTTACTGGAAAGTGGTGGAACAGAAAATAAATAATATTGGAGTACTATAGGATGTAGATAAATGAGGTCAGGAATAGCTAAGCTATACTGTAAAACAGATGGTGTAGCAGCTACTGAAGTTTAGTAGCACAGAATATAGCATCAGTGTAGAACTGCAACACATGTTATATAGATTTAAAACTACGGTCCAGACTAATTAAAACAAAATAAAACAAGATGTGGGTGGAGTTGATATGTTTTTTTTTACGAAATGCCTTTTAATTACAAGGTGTTTACTGTCACTATAGGTGCAGACCCCTGAAAAGTGTGCCTATTCAAATGGGCTAGAATGCCTTAGAAAAGGAAGGAAAAAACATGGATTGGTAATTATATGTGTTTATACAGTGGGGCATACTGGTATGTGCATAGTAGACAGGAGCAGCAAGGCAGTACAGAAGAGGAGGGACATAAATGTAAGTATGAGGCATTATCTGTGTGAGGTGTAGGCTGTTGGACACATATGCTTGTGTTAGTGATGCATATTTGCTAATTAGCTCCTCTTAAATAGCTGACATTAAAGCTGCACATGACCCCCTTTTTATATAAAAAAAAAGTCAGCTAATATCAAACACCATCTCAAAACCAGACATTGAGACACAGACTCAGAATCTCCAGTAATTGATTCTTTTTGTTAAATGTTCCTCAGTTAATTGGCCGCAAGATTAAAAAAAAATGACACATCTCTGCACAGATAGTGTCCATGTCTGCTACTCACAGCAGGCGGCAGGAAGATGCACAACTTGTAATTTGCACATAAACAGCACTGAATATAGTTTGGAATAACATACAGTGATTCCAATTTATAAACTATCTGTCTGTCTGTAAAATTTCTCTATCTCAATCTCCATTTTGATCTTGCTGTGAAATTTATGAGCTAAAATGCACAAATCTTTACTCCATCCAAAGAATGCACATAAATATAATAAACTTGAATAAAATTACATACAAGAACTAATTAAAATTGCCAATTTCAAGAAATGTTTATAACCAAAATATGTGCAAATCTAAATAACTGTACATCAGTATTATCTTTCACTAAGCAGATAAAAATAAAGGTGCTTGTTGATTTGAATAATATTTAGCACCTCTAGGTACCTATCACCAGTACTACTTTACCTACGTTTTCTCCATTATAGTAAAAATAAATAGCAACCTTACATTTTATGGTACTCATATTTTTGCAATGTATTTAAATGGTTATTACAGTAAAACATGAATTACTCTGCTTTTTATTTTTTATGTTCCACCCTTATAATAATACATTTACAGAAAGCACTACTACTTTAAAAATAAATATTCCGGCTGTTTCTATGTGCATATCATCCAATTAGAGTATCACACATTGACCTCTAACATGGTGAGGGTTATTCTGACGGCCGTTAATTAATTGACTAATGCACATGTAGAATTAGTAATATACAATTTCTAATTTTTCCCAGTAGCGTTCTCTGTAAATGCACCATTATAAAGGGAGTTAGTCAGGAGTTAAACCACTCTATCAGTGTAATTCAGTTCATGTTTTTACTTTAATATTTCTAACAGAGATTTGCTCTTGAAAAGGTTTTTTTTTTCTTTCTGATTAAATTGGTTGGTGAGTTTCTCAATTGATCACAATGCTGTATCATTTTGTTTGTTAAAATCTCTCTGCCACAAATTAGTTTTCAACCGAAAAGTTCCCGAAAAGAATCTTTCATGTGGTAAGTACCTGTTTTCAAAATAGTAACTGGGAGGTCACCAAAACTGTCACATACAATAGCCCATTCACACATCTTAGTCTACAGAAAAGCTATTTTCATGTAACTCCTTTGTTCAAGGAAAATACTCATTTGCATGTGTGACATTAACCTATTGTCATCAGGAGAGTTCCGGTAGGTGGAGCCAGCAAGGGGAAGCGCTGGTGCATCGCTCTCTGTGAGCGTCCTGGAAGATCCCAGAGAACTGCTGGATTCTTGGCCACAAGTTTTGCGGGCCTGATAACGAACTGCACCCGGGGAAGGAGTGCAGTAATAGGCAGTTGGAACTACACAAGTCGGGCTAATGTGTCTACTTGCCTGGACACCCCCTCTTACCACAGGTCACAACACCACCTGTCGCCAGAAGCACGTGTGATGCACTATCGGCATCAGGATCCGCTAAGAAGCCGTAACGCAACAAGACACAGCGTGGGGAAAGCTGCTACTCAGTGCGAGCAGGGAGGCCCATTCATTCCCCATTCAAGGTGATAGCGGCCCAACGTTGGTACAGTAGCCGGTTCCAAGAAGCAAGTCGGCCCCACAGGCTGGGAAGCGACTGCTAGAAGACGGAGCAGGATCCCTTCATCATAAACCGCAAGTATACGCTTAGTGCTATAAGCGGTTTTATTCTAATGACTTTTTTCATGTGTTGTGGCTGGGACTTAAAAAAAAAAGGGGAATAATAGCCGAATAAAAGGACACTAATACTTAAAGAGGCATTTCGATAAAAGATATGCACATTCTTACTAGCTGCATTTGGCAAATAGCTATGGATAGGACCTCACAAAATGGGGAACGATAAAGTTATTAAAAAGCCATAAAAGTTGAAAAAATGCAGCTTTAAAATAGTTGCTCTGACAGGCTAACAACGAACCCGTGGAAAACTATATGCTGGAGTAGCTAAAAAGGGAAGAGGGGGAAGGAAGAAAAAAAAAGGAAAAAAGGCGAGAAAGGGGAGAAGAAGGGCCTAAATGTCTAAAATATCCGTAGCAAGATCAGAAGCACAGGTCTGAAGGAGATCCTTATCCTTAGTGCTAATTGTTCATCGTAATAAGCGCCTGAAAAAATCTACCCCATTGCCTGATGAATACCTGAATCTAGGATATATAAGGGTCGATAAGCTGGGGAAAAGAGCTATACCCACGGAGTTAACAGGACAATGCCATAGAAACAGAAAAATTAAACACATAAAGAACCCTGCCTTAGGACATAAGGAACTAAATATGAACATGGAGCAGTTGATGTAGAAAAACTGAGTCATATGAAAAATTAAGAAGCTTTGTATTTCATAATAAGAGGCTGGTTTCTATATCCTCTCAAGCACATGGAACTGTGGACAATAGAATAAGTTTACTTAAAAGGCTTATGAATCTGTAAATGTAATTGTACTCTAAGTATATACATGGTTTCTCTGAATCATATTTAAATGAGAGTCCAGGATTACATTCAGTAGAATGGGTTATAGCATCAATAATTCTCCTATCTCTGTGCAAGTAGTTATACTATAAAAAAAAAATTTCGACTACCCCTCTTTATACTTTGATAGTTAATAAACTGCTATACCTGGCCATTTGAGCAGCAAGGGCACATTAAAGATTATTTACAGTATTATAGAAGCTATAAGCACAATGTATAAGCAATAATAACAATATAAAGCTATCTTTCTTAGTCAGATAAAGTTATAGTTTTAGGAGTATAAAGCTAGCTCTAATTAAGGAGTTTACCTTTATAGGTGCAGGATATAGGAATAGCCCTGCAGAAGTAATATTTACTTAGAGGTGTTGATTTTTGAGACTACAGGTTTCAGGTTATGAAATCAGCTCTATTGCCAGAATAACAGTCCTGGAATATAAAGGTATATTCCTCTAATAAGTCTAGCTCTCAAACAGAAAATACCTATCACTCTTCAAATACAGTAGATGCTTCCCAGGGGGAGTCACTCTTCTTAGAGTAATTTACACGTGTTGTTAGAGCACTTGAACATTGATATAAAACATTTTTTTTTTTTTAGAATATTATATTTTTTTTGTTATTTTTTTTGTTGTTGTTTTTTTCACTTGTAGTATATTTTTATCACTTATTGATATCACTCTATCACTTATTGATTATCTCTCTTTAGGGACAAGTAACACATAAAAGATCAGAAGACATACACGCACTACACAGTACACACTACACAGATAAAGAAAATAAATTGAAGCACCTGTTTGTTATCAGTTGCAACATTCTAGGCTATATATGGATAAATATATCACTAATACACAAAGTAGCACTATGTCTAAAAGACAAAAAACTCAAGAGAAAAAACTCACTCGGAAGTCACAGGGTGAAACTTCTTTAGAAGGGGGTGGTGAAGAAGGGTCCCTCTCAGGGGAAGGAGACTGGGTGGTCAGGAAACTGTCAGAGATGTTTTTGCCACGTTTTGATAAAATTCAGTCTGAAGTTTCTAAACTAGCAGAAGATTTTAAAAATTTCTCAGGTAGAATGCAGGAAGCAGAGGAAAGAATATCCGAACTGGAAGATAATCAGAACAGACTAGAACAGACTCAGAATAAGAATAGCAGACAAATATCGGATCTATGTGCAAAAATAGAGGATCTAGAAAACAGGGCACGCAGAAACAATGTAAGAATTATAGGTCTGCAAGAGGGGGGTATGGAAGAAAGTCTACAGGAATTTATGTCATTACAGCTGCCCAGGATACTAGGGGTTGAAGAGAAAGACCTACCCTTAAGGATAGAAAGGGTGCATAGAATAGGGGCAAGAAGGCAGAATATCACTGAGCAAAAACCTAGATCAGTAATTGCTAAATTCCTAGACTTCCAAGACAGTTAAAATTATGAATCTATATAGAAAGAAAGGAAGTTTGGAATTTAACGGGAAAAAGTTGTTAATGTTCAGTGATTATTCAATGGAAACACTGAATAAAAGAAGAAAAATGACTCCATTGTGTACAAGCTTAATAGCAGCAGGGCACAAAGCAGTTGTTATATACCCAGCAAAATTGAAATATGAGGGTGAAGAAGGGGTGAAAGTTTTTGAAGATCCTGAAGAAGTTAAATATTTTTTTAAAATTGCCTAAGGTGATAGTAATAAGGTGGAATAACAAGTTTGATTCTTTTTTCTTTGTAAATAATGATTACATATTGTTTGATTTTAAATATGAGTATACATTTTATAAAAAAGAGTAAACTAGCAATAAGGGTAAACCTTGTTGTTAAGGATGTTTTATTTAACCCCTTTTTTTTTTTCTTCTTTTTTCTCTCTTGCTCTCTCTTTCTCCTCCCTCTCTTCCTCTCCAGCCCCCTCTCTTTTACAGATCCCGCTGGCTTTTTTAATTACACTCTTAAGCTTAATCCAACATCTCAGGAACACACAGAGTTATAATTATTTAGTAAGATAATGCAAAAACTCAAGATAATCTCATGGAACGTTGGTGGGATAACATCCCCTATTAAAAGGAAGGCTATAATAAAATATTTGAAAACGTTAGGAACAGATATTGCCTTAATTCAGGAGACCCATTTAAAGGAGATTGAATATATGAAACTAAAATGTAATTGGGTAGGGGAAATTATTGCAACTGATTGTAAAACAAGGAAAAGAGGAGTAGCTATACTTATCAATAAGAATTTAAATTATAGAATTGTGGAAAAAAAAGTAGAAGAGAATGAGCGTATAGCTATTATTAAAGTAGAAATCAACTCCGAAGTCTTCACAATTTGCAACGTATATGGACCTAATGAGTATAATAAAAGATTTTGGGATGATCTTCAGCGTAAATTATTGGAATATTTAGATACAAAAATAATTTTGGGGGGCGATTTTAATATGGTCCCCAGAATGCCAATAGACAGACTCCAGTTTGGAAATAAGAAGGATCCAGGAAGGAATTCTCGTAGAGAGACTAAGATTTTTAAAGATATATCTGCCAACATTGGCTTATGTGATTTATGGAGATATAGGAACCCAGGAGTTCGAAAGTACACTTGTATTTCAAAAACCCATAGATCTTACTCAAGGATAGATCACTTATTAGTTTCAAAAATTTTAATACCTTTAGTTACAGATACATCTATATACCCTATAACAATATCTAATCATGCACCGATAGGTTTAACATATGGATCTCGAATTAAAAAGGGGAATAATTTCTTCTTCCCTAAATATTGGGCAGAAAATACAGAATTCTTTAACTTTTTAAGGAATAAATTAGAGGGTTTCAGGATTAATAATAGTCAACATTTGGGGGAACCAATACTCTACTGGGAAACTGCAAAAGCAGTTTTAAAATCAGAGATGATCACATTTATGGCTTATAAAAAAAAGAAACTAGGTAAACATGAATTACAGCTATTAAATACAGTAAATAATTCTTATAATCAATATCTTAGAGATGCTTCTATAGCAAACTGGCACAAATACATTTCGGCCACTAACCAACGGAACTTATTTTTAATGCAAAAGTATACGCAAGAAGAGATAAAAGCTAAAAGTAGATTCCAAAGGTTTGGCAATAAGTCAGGTAGATATTTGGCAGGTCTAAATAAAATACATAAGAAAAGAACAGTTATAGCCAATATCAAAAGAGAAGATATTAATATATCCTCCCAAGAGGACATCTTAAAAGCCTTTAAAGAATATTATTCAGATATATATAGAACGCACAGAATAAATCAGGAAAGAAAGAGGAAATTTTGGGAGGAAGTTAAAGTTCCCCAAATTCTGATAGATCAATTGGATTGGCTGAACCGGCCAATAGAGTTAGAGGAAATAATTGGGAAGATAAAAAAGCTATCAGCAAATAAAGCTAGCGGTCCGGATAATCTCCCAAATGAATTCTACAGGCTAATGAATACAGAAATAGCACCAATATTGGAAAGAGTTTATAACTATGTATATTCTTCACTTCAAGAACTTAGGTTAAATAGATTTATGGATTCTACAACTATAATATTACTTAAACCTGGGAAAGACCCTCAAGACATGGCATCCTATAGACCAATCTCGTTATTAAATTCGGATTTAAAGATATTAACAAGTATCATAGCTGAAAGGTTACAAAAAGTGATCCCGACCTTAATACATCCAGATCAATCAGGATTCATTAATGGTAGATCATCTTTTTATAAAATTAGAAGAGTTACAAATGTTATTACATATGTATGGGCTAATAAAGATAAATTCTTTAAAAAAGGAGAGGATCTGTTATTATTAACTTTAGATGCACAAAAAGCATTTGACTCGGTAGAATGGGATCATCTCTTTCAGACTTTGAGGATGTTTGGATTGAAAGGTAATATCTTGGAATGTATCAAAAATTTATACTCCACCCCAAAAACTGCCTTCTGCATAAATGGACAACAAACAGATTTTATAGAAATGTCCAGAGGCACTAGACAGGGGTGTCCTCTCTCACCAATTTTATTCGATCTAGCCTTGGAGCCATTGATGATACAAGTTAGAGAAATGATTCAAGGCATAAGAATTGGGAACACTGAAATAAAAGTAGCAGCATATGCGGATGACATGTTAATATTTTTAAGAAATTCAAAAGAACAGATCCCATTAATATTGGAAATAATAGAAACATTTGGGTCATTTTCTGGCTATAAAGTCAATATACATAAATCAGAGATCCTGTGGTTAGTAAAACAGAAAGGTTCTATTCTAGACTCTAAGTTTAAAGTAGCAGATACATTTATAAAATATTTGGGAATAAATTTTTCTAACACACCAGGGGACTGGTATAAGTTAAATTATGAACCCCTATTCACTAAAATTATAGAGGAAATTAAAAGATGGTCACATTTACCTATAACTCTAGCAGGGAAAATCAATATGTTTAAGATGATAACAACACCTAAAATTCTATATGTTATCCAAAATTTACCATTAAAAATTAAGAACAAAGATTTATTACGAATCAAAAGAGCTGTAACCCAACTTTGTTGGAAAAATAAAAAAGCTAGAATATCATATGCAAAACTATCTATCGCAAATGAATGGGGCGGAATGGGGCTACCTGACCTAATTTTATATAACCAGGTGTTCTTTGCCAAAATAGTATTAGCTTGGATCTCCAACAACAATAAATTCTAGAAGAGAACATAGTAAAACCATTTAGCTTAAAATCTTTAATACATGTAGATCACAATAAGCTACCAGATAGGATTAAAAAACTAGATAGCATTACAAACTTAATTATAGCTTGGCAAAAATTATGTAAAATTTTGAAAATAGATTTTCACTTTTCAAATTTTCTACCTTTGGGAGGGAATCCTGGGGTAATGCTGAATGCAGAAGTATGCCAAAAATGGCAGGAAAGAGGCCTTACCTACCTATACCAGTTAATAGATAATCAGAAGAAATGTATACGGGACTTTAATTATTTGAAAGATGTGTTTGGATGGGAGAACTCACATTTTTATATATACCTACAGCTAAGACACTATTGTAATTCATTAGGAAGGGTGATCTATATGAAAGATAATTGGGATAAGCTGACTCCTATAATGAATCTCTATGCCCAAGGAAGTACTAGTTGCTCAATATTATATAAGAAACTCATTGACCAAACTAGGATGAAATATGTTTATGAATCAATCAATAAGTGGTTAAGAATTTCCCCAGAATTTATAGTAACTGAGGAGGATATAAGAGGAAGCATGAATAGAACAAGGAAAGCTACCCTACTATCTAGTTGGAGAGAGTCACAAGTTAAAATATTGCATCATGTATACTTAACCCCATATGTTATGGCGAAATGGGGCAATTCTCAAAATAACTGTTGTAAACGTTGTAGATATGTAAACGCAGATATAGTACATTGTATGTACTCATGCCCTAAAATTAAAACTTTTTGGTTAAAAATCAGTTATTGGTTGGAAAAGAAATACAAGATTAGATTAGACATTACCCCAAAAGAAGTTTTTTTCTTAGTTGAAGGCTCAACTCACGGGTCAAACACTCGTTTTCTAAATACTATAATATTAATTGTAAGAAACATGATATTAAGTGAATGGAATTCCAAAAAGAGTTTAAGCATAAAAGGTTTTCTTGAGGCGAATACAGTTGCAATTGACATATGAACAATTTGACACAGACAATCAATCCGAAAAACAAATTGCAAAATTTATGCTTAAATGGGAACCCTATATAAGATCATTAGATCGGGCAATGCAACAAATAATCATTAAACCATTTGAAAATTCAATATATATTCAAGAGGAACAACTTAGGGGGAGCTGGAGAGTGTAGGGCAGGGGCGGGACGGGGCGTGAAAGGTTTAAGGTCAAAATCAGTATTATATATAAAAAGGAGGAGGAGAAGGGAAGGAAACTTTTCCCCTTTTTTTTTTTTTTTTTCCGTTTGTTTGTTTGTATGATTTTATTTTCACTTGTTCTATCGCCTTAGAATTAGTAAGGTGCATGTACGATTTGACAATATAATGAGCCAAAAGAAGAGAGAGAGGGGAAGGAAGGAAGGAAGAAGGTTAAAAGATAGATAAAGGAGTGGGGGAAAATGAAAATGAGAGTGTAGACTACATTAATATATATGGAATATATTGTGTTAAATACTTATTTAAGATATATGAATATAAGTTGTAAAAACAAGGTTTATATGTTATTTAATAGCAGAAATATTATTTCATTTGGAATTGTGTAAGTGTGACTAGAATCACTACCAAGAAGATGATACTGCAAATGTAATAGTTAGCAACATGTTTTTGTTGCCTTGTTGTATTTCTTTTTTTTTCACTGTTTGTACATGTTATAATACATGACTATCTCAATAAAAAACAAAATAAAAAAAAACAAAATAAAAAACCTATTGTCATCAGAATACATCCTTAACAATTAGTAACCTTATGAATTCCATAGATATCTTGGTATGATGATCATACTTCTGTAGTTACTTCAGGACTCCAAATCTAAAAATGGTGTGTTTTTATTTTTCATTTTCATATTTGATTGTAAATCACACTCTTACTTTTGTGGTTGTCACAGTACTGGCATTGTTAAAATTGGGTTTTTAAAGGGAGTTGCTTAATCATGAAACTATATCATATGAAACTATTTAATCCGTTTCCATCCACACCACTGCTAAACCATCTGAATGCATCTTTAGGGTTGTCAGTATGGGCAGATTGTACACCAATTTTCTATCTCTATAAGGTCATTTTTAAACTTTCACAAGTATCAGGTTATTTTACAATATTTATTTTCTTTCTTCATTTTAAGCATCATTTCCATTTTGTCGTTTACTGAAAACAAAAATGGCGACAGCAAGCTTCTATACAGAAAAATGTATAATACCTTCTTTTACTGGATTTTTAAATTGCTTGAACTGTAAAGTGTGAACCCTCTGCCTTACTGCAGTGCATTTGCCTAAGAGACCCTTAATCATGATTGCACTTTAGTGTCTGTGTATTTATAGGGGATGCGCCTCCATGCACACTATGTCCAAACTCATTCATGAGAGTATTACAAAGAAAAAGAAACATGTATGGAAACAAGCAGGTTAATTGTGTAATAAAACTTAACTTTGACTAAATAATTGAAAGTTAAAAATTAAAAGTTAAACAAAATAGGTAGGCATCAGAATTGAAAACAAATAAAGTACTCCTGTGAGTATACAGGGTTACTCCAAAAAGTATTCTTCTATGCATATTTCAAGTGAAAGGTAGTTTTTAGTGATTAAAAATAAAAAAATAACTTTTATTTATATTTATTTAAAAGACAGCAAAAGAGTGGAGTTTCTCGCTGCACTGTAACGTAAATTAAAAACACTATACCTTTGTAACCAACTGAAATAATGTTACAATAAAGTCCAAATACTGCTGCATAAGTAACAATGTATCTTCATTGGGATACTGGGACAGGGGAGCGTTTCTAGACTGATATGATGTCTATTAAGATAGTTGTCTATTTGAATATTAGAACTCTCTCCCAAGTGAGTTATGATCCCTTGTTAGGAAAGTAAAGAGGTAAGATATATTTATCTATATAGCGCTTTAGTAAGTATAGAGACAGAGAGCCCCTCCCATCCTTAAATAGTAATCCCTCGTAATAGCATGCTTTTTAAAGAAAGGATTATACTTTTAAAAATTTAGAATCATTTTAAACATTGGTTTAACAACAGGTGACCAATTTAAAAAACAACAAAGTCCCCTGACGCGGTCGTGTTTCACATACGCCACTATTAACCCCTAATCTGTCGCTCCCGATATCGCCGCCACTATACTAAAGTTATTAACCCCTATTTCACCACACCCCAACATCGCCCACACTATAATAAAGATATTAACCCCTATTCCGACGCTCCCTGACATCGCCGCCACTAAATAAAGCTATTAACCCCTAAACCTCTGGCCTCCCACATCACTACCACTAAATAAACCTATTAACCCCTAAACCGCCAGCCCCCCACATCGCAACAACCTAAATGAAACTTTAACCCCTAAACCTAACCCTAACCGTAACCCTAACCCTAAACCTAACACCACCTAACTTTAACATAATTAAAATAGAGCTAAATTACAATTTACAATTATTACAATTATTAATTAAATAATACCTATTTAAAACTAAATACATACTTACCTGTGAAATAAAACCTAAGCTAGCTACAATATAACTAATAGTTATATTGTAGCTAGCTTAGGTTTTATTTTTATTTCACAGGAAAGTTTATATTTATTTTAACTAGGTAGACTAGTTAGTAAAAAGTTATTAACTATTTACTAACTACCTAGTTAAAATAAATACAATCTTACCTGTAAAATAAAACCTAAGCTGCCTTACACTAAAACCTACCATTATAAAAAATAAAAAACCTACCATTACAAAAAATAACAAACGAAAGTATCCAAAATAATAAAAATGATTCCTATTCTAATACCCTGTTTAAAAAAAAACAAAAAACACCCCAAAATAAAAAAAACCCTAATCTATAATAAACTACCATGGGCCCTTAAAAGGTCTTTTGTAGGGCATTGCCCTAAAGAAATCAGCTCTTTTCCTACAAAAGAAAAACAAACACCCCCTAACAGTATACAAACCCCCACCCCCCCCAAACCCACAAAATAAAAATAGAGTAAAACCTAATCTACCCATTGCCCTGAAAAGGGCATTTGTATGGGCATTGCCCTTAAATGGACATTCAGCTCTTTTTCATGCCCTTAAAGGACCAGTCAACAACAGTATATTTGCATAATCAACAAATTAAAGATAACAGGACAATGCAATAGCACTTAGTCTGAACTTCAAATGAGTAGTAGATTTTTTTTCTGACAATTTTAAAAGTTATGTCTATTTCCACTCCCCCTGTACCATGTGACAGCCATCAGCCAATCACAAATGCATACACGTTTATTCTGTGAATTTTTGCACATGCTCAGTAGGAGCTGGTGACTCAAAAAGTTTATATATAAAAAGAGTGTGCACATTGTGTTAATGGAAGTAAATTCAAAAGTTGTTTAAATTTGCATGCTTTATCTGAATAATAAAAGTTTAATTTTGACTTGAGTGTCCCTTTAAAAGGACATTCAGCGCTTTTAAGAAATGACCAACCCATAATCTAAAAAAAAAACCTCCCCAAAAAGAAAAAAAAACATTACACAAAATAACAAACATATTATCCAAAATAATAAAAATTATTCCTATTCTAATACCCATTTAAAAAAACACCCCAAAATAAAAGAAACCTAATCTATAATAAACTACCAATAGACATTAAAAGGGCCTTTTGTAAGGCATTGCCCTAAATAAATCAGTTCTTTTTCTAAACAAAAATACAAAGACCCACTAACATTACAAACCCCCACCCCCCTAAACCCACAAAATACAAAAAAACTATCTAAAAAACCTAATCTACCCATTGCCCTGAAAAGGGCATTTGTATGGGCATTGCCCTTAAAAGGGCATTGTAGCTAGCTTAGGTTTTATTTCACAGGTAAGTATGTATTTAGTTTTAAATAGGTATTATTTAGTTAATAATTGTAACTTTAATTTAGCTCTATTTTAATTATGTTAAAGTTAGGGGGTGTTAGGTTTAGGGTTAGGGTAATGGTTAGGGTTAGGTTTAGGGTTAGGGTTATGGTTAGGTTTAGGGTTAGGTTTAGGGGTAAATAGTTTAATTAAGTTTTTGGCAATGTGGGGGCTGGCAATTTAGGGGTTAATAGGTTTATTTAGTGGTAGTGATGTGGGAGGCCAGAGGTTTATGGGTTAATAACTTTATTTAGTGGCGGCAATGTTGGGGAGTGGCGGAATAGGGGTTAATATATTTATTATAGTGTGGGCAATGTTGGGGAGCGGGGGAATAGGGGTTACTAACTTTAGTACAGTGGAGATAATGTTGGGGAGCAGCGGAATAGGGGTTAATAAAGTTTATTAGTGGCGGCGATGTCGGGAGCGGCAGATTAGGGGTTAATAAGTTTAAAGTAGTGTTTGCGATGCGGGAGGGCCTCAGTTTAGGGGTTAATAGGTAGTTTATGGGTGTTAGTGTACTTTGTAACACTTTAGTTATGAGTTTTATGTAACAGTTTTGTTGTGTAAAACTCATAATTACTGCTCTCAGATGGCGTTACAGATCTTGTCGTTGGCATCTCGGAATGGCAGTGCTATGGAAGTCCCATGAAAAAACATCATTTTTTTGAGTGCGGGACTGACGTTGCGTTACAGGCTAAAAGGCTTGCGGTACAGCTATACCGACAAGATTTGTAATGGCTACGTTGCTGTTTTAACACTAAAATTACTATTTTTTCAGCGTTACAACATGAACGCACAACTCGTAATCTATCTGTTTATTTTTGGTTTTGGTTTAGCAGAATTAAAAAGTCTGCTCACTAGTGAAGTTAAAAAAAACATCACGAGCTGGCCGTAAGTTTAATACTAGTAGTCATAATTATTAAATGGCATTGGTGAAATAGTATATAAAGGGAAGGGTTGAAGGGATTTTCTCAATATCTATAAGCCACGCTGGCTTCCCCTTAATGCGTTACCACCCTGCAAAAATATTGATTAAAAATTACACTTATTTAACATATATGCAAAAAAGACATTACCATAGATGGGGTGCTGCAGCTCAATAAAAGGAATGGGTATAGTTACTTCCAACCTCCTTTGTCAAGAACTAGCTGTCCAGCACCCATCTATAATTAAAAAGATGCTATAGTCGGCTTACAGGGAAAATGGGAAAGTCACTTCCATAATTCCATAAATCATCACCCGTGTGATATAACATCTAAGGTTAAAATAAGGGCTTGTGGGTCTGGTTCAGCGTGGGTTAACTGATTGATAGTAGGTTTAGGGAAGGAAAAAGGGGGATAATAGCAGGGTTAGGAGAGATCAAACCCAATCAACTCACACCAGTATTCACACTGACTGTAAAGAAAAGCTATGCGCACAAAGGCGTCCTCCTACCTGCGTACTGCTCTGATCAAACAGAGTCAGCCGATTTCTGGCTATTTTCCCTAAGTTGTAAATATATGCATAACATTCATACAGAATCATTCAACAATCAAAAACAGACAGTGGATTGTTGCTCAATATTCTTTGAGTACCAGTATTAAAGTGTAAATCCCTGTCTGTGTGAGATACTATGCTGACAATTAGTGTAATGGGTAATTACTGTAGTTATATTGCTATGCAACATGTAACTATGTTGTGAAACATGAATGGGCTATATGCGCATTAAAACTTAGCTCAATCATTTAGCCCCTTGATAGGGACTCCACATGTTACCAAATTGTCTAGCGTATATAGTATCAGGAGCGGATAAGGTTTAAAAAAAAAAACGCTCGTGTAAACTGTATGGATGTTTGTTAGGCACGCTGTTGCCAGGCTCCGCCCACCGACGCGTTTCCATCACTATAGCGTGACTTTGTCAGGGCATAGGGCCAGCCCAGCATTAGACTATGCTCTTTATGCAAAAAGGTCGTCATGGTAACGTTTTAGTTACTTCACAAATAATTTGCGGAAGTGTAGCACCGCTTTGGCCTCAAATGATGTATACTTTTAATATCCATGATATCCACTGTAATCATTCACAATGTATTACCACAAGTGAAGTGTTGTATACAGGGTAGCAACAGAGTAATATGAATTGGACTTAATGCTATTATTGATATTATATGTTTATATATAATAATCATATAACATATCGATTGCCATAACATTCAGTGATATTATTTATACATATGTATAATAGTGGACAAAAAACGAGGCATCTTGTTTATTGAGAAATTAACTCATCACACAAAAAACTGTAGTTTGTTAATGATAATAAGATGTCTATAGGCAAAGTTATTAATGTACTAGCATATGGTATACACATATATATATTTACAGGGAGTGCAGAATTATTAGGCAAGTTGTATTTTTGAGGATTAATTTTATTATTGAACAACAACCATGTTCTCAATGAACCCAAAAAACTCATTAATATCAAAGCTGAATATTTTTGGAAGTAGTTTTTAGTTGGTTTTTAGTTTTAGCCGTTTTAGGGGGATATCTGTGTGTGCAGGTGACTATTACTGTGCATAATTATTAGGCAACTTAACAAAAAACAAATATATACCCATTTCAATTATTTATTTTTACCAGTGAAACCAATATAACATCTCAACATTCACAAATATACATTTCCGACATTCAAAAACAAAACAAAAACAAATCAGTGACCAATATAGCCACCTTTCTTTGCAAGGACACTCAAAAGCCTGCCATCCATGGATTATGTCAGTGTTTTGATCTGTTCACCATCAACATTGCGTGCAGCAGCAACCACAGCCTCCCAGACACTGTTCAGAGAGGTGTACTGTTTTCCCTCCTTGTAAATCTCACATTTGATGATGGACCACAGGTTCTCAATGGGGTTCAGATCAGGTGAACAAGGAGGCCATGTCATTAGATTTTCTTCTTTTATACCCTTTCTTGCCAGCCACGCTGTGGAGTACTTGGACGCGTGTGATGGAGCATTGTCCTGCATGAAAATCATGTTTTTTTTGAAGGATGCAGACTTCTTCCTGTACCACTGCTTGAAGAAGGTGTCTTCCAGAAACTGGCAGTAGGACTGGGAGTTGAGCTTGACTCCATCCTCGACCCGAAAAGGCCCCACAAGCTCATCTTTGATGATACCAGCCCAAACCAGTACTCCACCTCCACCTTGCTGGCGTCTGAGTCGGACTGGAGCTCTCTGCCCTTTACCAATCCAGCCACGGGCCCATCCATCTAGCCCATCAAGACTCACTCTCATTTCATCAGTCCATAAAACCTTAGAAAAATCAGTCTTGAGAAATTTCTTGGCCCAGTCTTGATGTTTCAGCTTGTGTGTCTTGTTCAGTGGTGGTCGTCTTTCAGCCTTTCTTACCTTGGCCATGTCTCTGCTTTTGGGCACTCCAGTGATGTTGCAGCTCTGAAATATGGCCAAACTGGTGGCAAGTGGCATCTTGGCAGCTACACGCTTGACTTTTCTCAGTTCATGGGCAGTTATTTTGCGCCTTGGTTTTTCCACACGCTTCTTGCGACCCTGTTGACTATTTTGAATGAAACGCTTGATTGTTCGATGATCACGCTTCAGAATCTTTGCAATTTTAAGAGTGCTGCATCCCTCTGCAAGATATCTCACTATTTTTGACTTTTCTGAGCCTGTCAAGTCCTTCTTTTGACCCATTTTGCCAAAGGAAAGGAAGTTGCCTAATAATTATGCACACCTGATATAGGGTGTTGATGTCATTAGACCACACCCCTTCTCATTACAGAGATGCACATCACCTAATATGCTTAATTGGTAGTAGGCTTTCAAGCCTATACAGCTTGGAGTAAGACAACATGCATAAAGAGGATGATGTGGTCAAAATACTCATTTGCCTAATAATTCTGCACTCCCTGTATAATCTAGGTATGATGTAAAAAGCATTAGCTCCTTGATTTGCTTTAGAATTTATGAGCCTGGTATTTACACCTAAATAAAACGTTGGATAGTAATATGGCTCTCCCTATGTTAACAATAAATATTTTCAACAACATTATGTATATATCAAAGGATGGTCACTTATTCATCATTTGAAACCCATCCCAATAGAATTCATCTGTATCAAATCGGTTAGAAGATTAAAAAAGGGGGGGGAGCTATTTTTCTTAATGTCCGGCCTGCTCATACTTATAAATAGCAATATAACTAACTGGTAAGTGTTGATTATCTTATACATTCTAAACCGATTATGAGTAAGTGTAGATATTCATATTTTTCCAAAGCAGAAACATGTGATATGCTATTTGCCTAATGAGCCACACTACAGTGCCATATACTTCATGTAAAGATGTCAGAGTCTCTAGAATTGAGAATCTTACACAACTGTGCACTATATTTAAACCTATGAGATGAACATTATTATAAAAATTCCTACACCCGTAATTCAAACAGGTGATTGGAATGAAAGATGTTATCGTTCTCCTATGGTTGTTATTGGTCTATATATATACATTTTAGATTTTCTTAGGAGAGTGTGTATCTTCACTAAGGGACAGTTATGTTTCTATTATCTACACATGGTGTCCATACACAATTCTTTTAAACCTATAGAATCAAATATATAGTGCCAAATAGGAGGCTAAACCTCATGGTTGGTGCTTTATCACAGAGTTACCCTAGTGTTAAGTACATAGATGTATATGTGTATGGTTCTGCCCCGTCAGATATTGAAATGATTTTAGATATCCTGTATATCACAAAAAGCTTTTATATGATATTGCCTCATTCAATCCTCTAGGTGCAGTGGATTGTAATTCGTGAATCCATCTACACTCCTTTTGTAATAGCATTTTTGTGATGTCACCTTTTCTGCCCTTGACTTTGAGTTGCTCCATTGCAAAGAAAAATATGTCATATTTATGTCCCTGATGTGCGTTATTCATGTGTCGTGCCACCGGTACATCCCTGTTCCATTTTATGTCACCTATGTGTTCAAGGACCCTAGTCCGTAGTTCTCTAGATGTTTCACCCACATAGATTCTGGGACATTTGCACTTGCCACGTAAATAACTCTTTTTGATCTGCAGTTCAGAAAATCTTTGATTTCATATTGTTTCCCTGTTTGTGGGTGTTCAAAGATTTTAGTCGGGGTCATATTTTTACAGTCTTGGCATCTACCACATTTGTGGAAACCTTTTGTTTCTCTTAGCCATGTCCTAGGCTGTTCTTTGGAATAGTGGCTGTCCATTAATAAATCTTTTAGGTTGCGTGACCTTCTATAGGTTATTAATGGGTTTGTAGTGATTACCTCTCTGAGGTCTTCATCTTCATGTAGTACGTGCCAGTGTCTCTGGAAGATGTTTTTATGCTTACGTTCTTATCATCATAAGTCCCTATTATTCTTATAGGTTGTGGCATGTTATCTTGATGATCTTTCACCATGTTTTGATCCTCCAAGAGTGAAGATCTATCTAAAGCTTTTGCTCTTTGATATGCCCTTTTTAAACATCTCCCTGGGTATCCCTGTTCTTTGAATCTTTTTCTTAATTCAGTTGCTTCTGCTTCAAAGTCTGAATCCGTGCTGCAGTTACGTCTGGCTCTCAGGTATTGGCCAAACTTGATGCCCAGCTTTTGATTTTTTGGGTGAAAGCTCTCCCATTGCAGAAGACTGTTGGTGGATGTCTCCTTTCTGTACAGTTTGGTATTGCGAATACCATTCCTCTCTTTTCTAATTTCTAAATCCAGAAAGGAAATTTGTGTCATTTATTGTTGAGGTGTATTTCATCCCATCTGTGTTGTCATTTGGCCATAGCATGACATTATTGAAATCTATTTGTGTGCCAGTCCATAAGATCAAGACATCATCTATATATCTAATATATAGATCCATAAATTTCATATATGGATTGATGTCCTCATTCAATATACTTTTGTGTTCTATCCACCCCAAAAAGATATTAGCATAGGTCGGGGCACAGCATGTACCCATCGCTGTACCCCTTTTTTGCAGATAGATTTTTTTGTTAAACAAGATGTAATTGTGTTTCAATACATAATTCAAAAGGTCAATAACAAAATCATCTTCATCATTCCCTTTTGGGTTAATAGTCCTTTGAAAGAAAGCAACTGCTTCCAGGCCTAAATTGTGGGAAATGTTAGAATAGAGATTTTCAACATCAATGCTAGCTAAAAGTGTGTTATCATCTATTCTGATGTTAGCTAGACATTTCAATACATCTTTAGTATCTTGCACATATGAACTTAGAGTATGTACAAAGTGTCTCAATTTTTTGTCTATGAATATGCTAACATTCTCTGTTAGACATCCATTCCCGGAGACTATGGGTCTCCCGGGTGGTTTATCCATATTTTTATGGACTTTAGGTAGGCTATAGAAGGTTGAAATTCTAGGTACAGTGTTAAGCATAAATGAATGTTCTGCTTTCGTTATTGTTCTTTCTTGTAAACCCCTATCCAGCAGAGATTTTAATTCTTTACCGAAGGTTTCCGTTGGGTCATGAGTAAGGACTTTATAGTTCTCCACATTCTCTAAAATGTCATTACACATTCGTTCATATTGTGTGTTATTCATAATAACCATATTCCCACCCTTATCAGCATTTTTAATGGTAATATCCTTGTTGTTCTGCAATTCTTTGAGTGCCATTCATTCTTTTTAATTTTGCTTCTTGGACTTAGTCCCTCTATCTCTGTCGTAACTAGAGAGACAAATTTATCAATTAGTGGGTATTTAGAAATTGATGGCATGAATTTACTTTTTGGTTTAACAACACTCTCTTTTCTTGTGTTTGATGTCTCGTCATTTTCATTCAATAATGTCAACATCAAGTTAACCATTTCATGGTCCTCTTGTTCCATACCCAGATCATTTAGGGAATTAGTATTGGACATTTTGTGAAACTTGTGTAATGCTAATTTTCTAGCAAATAAGTGTGTGTCCTTAATCCAATTGAATGTATCATAGTGTGGGGTTGGTATAAACGTTGAACCTTTGGTCAGTAATGTGTGATGTTCCCTAGATAGGGTTATATCTGCCAGATTAATCATTTGTAAATTCTGCATATTTACTTTTGTTTGTTTGGGGGTTTCGATTTGTTTTGCTGTCTCGTTCTTATTGTTCTCTTTGGGGGGAACAGATCTTTTTCTAAAAATATTCTTGTTATGGATGGTTCAGTTGTGGCAACACTTGCTATTGGTATTTGGCTTACTTCCTCATCTGAGTGTTCAGAATCGGTAGTTGAGTTATCAGGTGTGGTGTTCTTATTACTACCTCTGGTGTCTTTTGTATATCTGAAATTTCTTCATTTCTGATTTATCTTATAAATATTTCCTTTCTGGTGGTCAGACCAATCTCTTTGTAGTTTTCTATTCTTAGCTTCGCTAAGTTCTTCCTTTAGCTTATCTATGTGAAATTTAAGTTTTACATCCAATGTCTCAAAGTCTTTATGCGTAGTGAATTTATTTGTTTGGACCTTTGCTTCATCTATTAGTTTAGTTAGTTGTTCATATTGTTTTCTTTCGTATTCTAAAGTTAACTTCATAAGGTCTAGAGAACATTGTGTAAGAATTTCCTGCCATCTCAATACAAGGTTTTCATCTGTAATGTGAAAGGTGGGAGCTAACTGAATCCTCAGTCCTCTAGGGATAAGTTTGTTCTTAACATAGCTTTCTAGGCTAAAAACTTCCCAAGGGCAGAAAAGGTGACATCACAAAAATGCTATTACAAAAGGAGTGTAGATGGATTCACGAATTACAATCCACTGCACCTAGAGGATTGAATGAGGCAATATCATATAAATGCTTTTTGTGATATACAGGATATCTAACATCATTTCAATATCTGACGGGGCAGAACCATACACATATACATCTGTGTACTTAACACTAGGGTAACTCTGTGATAAAGCACCAACCATGATGTTTAGCCTCCTATTTGGCACTATATATTTGATTCTATAGGTTTAAAAGAATTGTGTATGGACACCATGTGTAGATAATAGAAACATAACTGTCCCTTAGTGAAGATACACACTCTCCTAAGAAAATCTAAAATGTATATATATAGACCAATAACAACCATAGGAGAACGATAACATCTTTCATTCCAATCACCTGTTTGAATTACGGGTGTAGGAATTTTTATAATAATGTTCATCTCATAGGTTTAAATATAGTGCACAGTTGTGTAAGATTCTCAATTCTAGAGACTCTGACATTTTTAC
This sequence comes from Bombina bombina, assembly GCF_027579735.1. NCBI lineage: Eukaryota > Metazoa > Chordata > Amphibia > Anura > Bombinatoridae > Bombina > Bombina bombina. The sequence continues at coordinate 770,398,199 of NC_069500.1, read as the reverse complement.
ATGAAGTATATGGCACTGTAGTGTGGCTCATTAGGCAAATAGCATATCACATGTTTATGCTTTGGAAAAATTACTTATAATTGGTTTAGAATTTATAAGATAATCAACACTTACCAGTTAGTTATATTGCTATTTATAAGTATGAGCAGGCCGGACATTAAGAAAAATAGCTCCCCCCCTTTTTTAATCTTCTAACCGATTTGATACAGATGAATTCTATTGGGATGGGTTTCACGTGATGAATAAGTGACCATCCTTTGATATATACATAATGTTGTTGAAAATATTTATTGTTAACATAGGGAGAGCCATATTACTATCCAACGTTTTATTTAGGTGTAAATACCAGGCTCATAAATTCTAAAGCAAATCAAGTAGCTAATGCTTTTTACATCATATCTAGATTATGAATATATATATGTGTATACCATATGCTAGTACATTAATAACTTTGCCTATAGACATCTTATTATCATTAACAGTTTTTTGTGCGATGAGTTAATTTCTCAATAAACAAGATGCCCCGTTTTTTGTCCACTATTATACATATGTATAAATAATATCACTGAATGTTATGGCAATCGATATGTTATATGATTATTATATATAAACATATAATATCAATAATAGCATTAAGTCCAATTCAAATTACTCTGTGTCTACCCTGTATACAACACTTCACTTGTGGTAATACATTGTGAATGATTACAGTGGATATCATGGATATTAAAAGTATACATCATTTCAGGCCAAAGCGGTGCTACACTTCCGCAAATTATTTGTGAAGTAACTAAAACGTTATCATGACGACCTTTTGGCATAAAGAGCGTAGTCTAACGCTGGGCTGGCCCTATGCCCTGATGAAGTCACGCTATAGTGACGGAAACGCGTCGGTGGGCGGAGTCTGGCAACAGCATGCCTAACAAACATCCATACAGTTTACACAAGCGTTTTTTTTTTTTTAAACCTTATCCGCTCCTGATACTATATGCGCTAGACAATTTGGTAACATGTGGAGTCCCTATCAAGTTGCTAAATGATTGAGCTAAGTTTTAATGCGCATATAGCCCATTCATGTTTCGCAACATAGTTACATGTTGCATAGCAATATAACTACAGTAATTACCGATTACACTAATTGTCAGCATAGTATCTCACACAGACAGGGATTTACACTTTAATACTGGTACTCAAAGAATATTGAGCAACAATCCACTGTCTGTTTTTGATTGTTGAATGATTCTGTATGAATGTTATGCATATATTTACAACTTAGGGAAAATAGCCAGAAATCAGCTGACTCTGTTTGATCAGAGCAGTACGCAGGTAGGAGGACGCCTTTGTGCGCATAGCTTTTCTTTACAGTCAGTGTGAATACTTGTGTGAGTTGATTGGGTTTGATCTCTCCTAACCCTGCTATTATCCCCCTTTTTCCTTCCCTAAACCTACTATCAATCAGTTAACCCACGCTGAACCAGACCCACAAGCCCTTATTTTTTTTTTTTTTTTTTCTCTTTTTTTTTTTTTTTTTTTTAATATTTATTTATTTGAATCTCCAACAATCAAGTACATTCCACCTTAAAGTACCACGCAGGGTCCGGTAAACAGTAATATAGTAAGGACAAAGAAAGCAAGAAACAAAATACAGTATTTCTTATCATACAATATTCATAAAAAAACGATAAGGCCATAACCCTGCATCGGATTTTTGTACAAGGTGTTGGAAATATTTTCTACCTTTTTATCCCAAATCACACCCTCCCACCATACCCCACATTCATCCAGGGGAAAAAGAGAGAGAGAAGAAAAAAAAAAAGGGGGGGAAAGAGAAACACCTCACCCCGTCCCTCTCCTACCCCCCCTCCCTCCCCTAACCTTCCCTATAATTTGTTATCCAAGAGTGTGGAAAAAGGTCCAGTGCCACTAAATCCATGTAAGGATTGGACGACAAAAATGGAGTAAGAAAACTTTTTTGTATAGCTAATGAATAGGTTTTAATAATAGGAAACCATCCTACCAAGAAAAGTTTTATTTTATTTTCCGTAGTATTCTGCAAATGGAATGATTCATATATGATTTGATTTTGAATTTGTTTCATAATTTGTGAAAAACTTGGGACTATAGTGGATTTCCAGTTTCTTACAATTTGATATCTAGTCGCTAGAATAATACTGTTCAAGATATTTACTTTAAAATCTCCATTAATAGAATCAGCTAACCACACTATATCATTCACTGAAAGAGTGATTACCGTCTTATAGTGTAAATTAAACCAGTATTCTATCTTACGCCATAGTTGTAAAATTTTTGGACAAAACCAAAACATGTGTATGGAGTCTGATTTAGTTTTCTTACAGCGAGGACAAGTTCCGTCACTTGTAGGATATAATTTGACTAAGCGTGCTGGGGATAAATAATAATTATTAATTAGTTTTAAATGTGATTCTCTCCAGCTCCTAGGAATTACACATTTTTTTAAATTTAACATAGATTGTTTGATTTTTTCCAGATCTATTAAAGGAAAGCTAGGCAGCCAAAGTAGAATTAATTTATTTAAAAAAAATTGGGCTTGTTTCGAAAGCATAATGTCATATAGGAGGGAAATAGAAGGACTACCTGACGCAAATTTTTGAATACATACATTGAGATCCGACCACGCAGCCATCTCACCCACTCTCCATTTTCTAGTATTGATAAAGTGGCGTACTTGTAAATATGCAAAAAAGTTTGCTTTAGGTAACTGATAACTACGGGATAAGCCTTCAAATGCCATTATCTGCCCCTCTTGTGTAAAAATCTGAGAGAAATATTTGAGATCTTTTTCTGCCCATTTTGTAAATTCTATTTGATCACATCCAGGTGAGAACTGAGGGTTTCCAATAATTGGCAGAAAGTGAGAAAATGTGAAATCTATACCAAGCATTGCACAACATTTCTGCCATGCTATAACTATATTCCTTATTGAGATTAACGCAGTTAATTTACCTGGTAGTAATTGAAAGGGGCAATGTAATATTGCCTTGAGCGTGTAAGGAGAGACCAAATAGGTCTCCATCTCAAATGTGGAAACTAGCTCAGTTTCCAAGATCCAATCTATAGCTGTTTTTATTAAACAAGCCCAATTATAAAGTTTAAAATTAGGGAAAACAAGACCTACAGCCTCAAATTTTTGCATTAATCTATCCAAAGAGATGCGCGCTTTCTTATTATCCCAGATGAACTTAGAACAGCAAGAATATAGTTTCCGAAGGTCCTTGCTAAGAATAAAAAGGGGAAGATTTTGGAGAGGATAAAGCAACTTAGGAAAGATGATTGTCTTAACCAGATTAATACGGGCTGTGATAGATAAACGAAATGAGGTCCACAATTCGAGATCAGTTTAAATTTTCTGAAAAAGAGGTGAGAAATTGAGCCGATACCAATTTTTCGGGTTTTTATGTAGAACAATACCTAAATAGGTAATTTCTTCCACCAGTTTGAATGGGTGATCTAGAAAGCTGGCTCTGAGCTTATTTATCCACATGAGCTCGCTTTTATTGAAGTTGACTTTATAGCCAGCAAATGAACTAAATTCCTCTAAGCATTGTAATGTTGCCGGTATTGAATAAGAAGAGCCCTTTAAAAATAACAATAAATCGTCTGCATACAGCAAAGTTTTTAATGTATAAGGGCCCACATTAATTCCTCTGAGTAATGATCTCAAGCGAATCGCCAAAGGCTCCAATGCAAGGTTAAATAACAGGAGTGACAGTGGACACCCCTGTCTCGTTTCCCGCTCTAAAGTGATTTTTTGAGAGAGACATCCGTTAACAATAAGATAGGAAATTGGTTTTGTATAAATTTTTTGGACAAAATTCACAAATTGATTTTTAAAACCAAAATTCTCTAATACTTTAAATAAATGCCCCCACATGATGGCATCAAATGTCTTTTCGGCATCGAGCGAAAGAATGGCATAGTCATCTATGAGAGTTTTTTCCCCATCCTTTTGTTTTAAGTAGTAAAAATAGTCCAAGAAAGTCACTATTTTACGAATGTTTTTTGTCGAGGACCTTGCTTTAATAAAACCCGTTTGGTCTAAATGAATGAGATTGCCTAAGAATGATGAAAGTCTATCTGCTAAAATAGCCATTAGAATTTTGTAATCTGTGTTAAGAACAGATATCGGCCTATAAGAGGCCGGATCTTGAGGATTTTTCCCTTTCTTAAGAATTAATGTGATATTAGCTGCGGAGAAATAAGAAGAGATAGCATTGTCAGAATTGAAATATTTATTAAACAGCTTTTCTAAGGTTTGGGTAATTTCTGGTGCCAAAATTCTATAAAATTCTACCGGAAGGCAATCCGGCCCGGGCGCTTTATTTAACCGCATCTTAGTGATCATTCTATCAATTTCCTCTGCTGTGATTGGTGCATTAAGTAATCTCAACTCGTCCTCTTGGATTTGAGGCAACTGAATTTTAGACCAGAATCTTTCTTGATTGTTTTTATTAGTAGTATGCATCGAGTATAATTTCTGAAAATAGGAGAAGAGGACTCTATTAATTTCTCCGGTATCCGTATAAGAGATATCATTCTCTTTGATGAGTGAAATGTAATTCTTCTTCTTCCTAATATTTATTAACTTTGCTAAGTATTTAGTTGAGTCACCATACTGGCCTCTACAATGTATATTAATGTTGGCCTCTTCCGTTTGAGATTTGCGTTGTAAAAATGCATCTCTTTCTCTTCTAGCATGTTGATAGATATCCCACCTTTCTATAGAACGATGTTCAACATAATTCCTATAAGTGTTCCTAACTTGATTTGATAGCTGACTTTCTTGGGCCCTGGCTTTTTTCCTAATATATACTAGATAACTCTTAATTTCACCCATTAAAACTGCTTTGGCAGCTTCCCAGAAGGGTTCAATGTTATTAAAATATGAAATATTGTGTGTACAGTAATCCTTCCACTTTTGTTTAAGCCAGTTAGAGAATCTAGGATTATTCAAAAAATGTTGTGGGAAAGATAAAAATTGTGTTTTCTCTGTATGATTCATTAGGGAAGGCAGAGTGAGATAGATTATTGCGTGGTCGGAAACCAGTATGTCCTCAATTCCTGTAACCATATGAACAATCGATAGAGATTCAGATACCAAAAAAAGATCAATCCTAGAGAAATTTCTATGTGCCTTAGATTCACAGGTATATGTTAGAGAGTCAGGATTTTTAGTTCTCCATATATCTATCATCTTTAGTTTTGCACAAAATGTCCTGAAATATTTAGCTGTTTTTTTATATTCTTTAGCTTTTTTGTTACAAAACCTATCTAGTTCCGGCAGTAGCGTCATATTAAAATCACCTGCTATTATCACGTTCTTATCTATAAAAGGAAAAATCTTCCTCTTTATCTTCTCCCAGAAGTTTTTAGCATTTTTATTAGGACCATATACATTACATAGTATAAATAGAATTTGATTGATCTGAATTTGAAGTATAATATATCGAGCATCTGGATCTCTATCAATATGAAGAATTTTATAATCTAAATTCTTATGTAAAAGGAATGCTACACCAGATTTCCTATTCATGCTTGAGGCGGCTACAACCTCCCCCACCCATTTAATTTTGAGCTTTGCACATTCTATATCATTAAGATGTGTTTCCTGGATATACACAATATCAGGCTTTTTTTTTGCAAGAGTTTTGATTATAAGTTTTCGCTTCATTGGGGAGGTTATTCCACCTACAAGCCCTTATTTTAACCTTAGATGTTATATCACACGGGTGATGATTTATGGAATTATGGAAGTGACTTTCCCATTTTCCCTGTAAGCCGACTATAGCATCTTTTTAATTATAGATGGGTGCTGGACAGCTAGTTCTTGACAAAGGAGGTTGGAAGTAACTATACCCATTCCTTTTATTGAGCTGCAGCACCCCATCTATGGTAATGTCTTTTTTGCATATATGTTAAATAAGTGTAATTTTTAATCAATATTTTTGCATGTACTATAGTGTATAATTCTACACTTGGCTTAAATGCCATAAATCCCCTCACCTTCCCTAACTATATTATTATGCGTTACCACCCTCCAGGCATTTTTTTTTTCAAATCAATTTTCCCCTTTATCAATTCACTTCATTACGTAATATTTTATACAATTACTATAATGCTGCAAAAAGGCACAGCAGGTGAGCAAATAAAAAAGTAACGCATGTCCCCAACACGATCATGCTTAACATCCGCTTCTTCAGAGGGAACCGCTCTTGTGTGGGTAGATCATATTTATGGAATTTTTACACCCTCCTATCTATCCATATTAGACCATGAAATGATTATAATTACGTTATAGGAACATCAATTCCTTAAAATGAACCAATTATGTGAGTGCTAATATTCACATATCACATCAGATGAAGCAAGATTTTTCTTTTCATTTGATTGGCTGTACATTTGTTTGTTTATATCACATGACCATCATCTCGTGTTGGCAAAATGAGAAACTAATATTGAAATTTACCATGCGAATGATGATCAGTTATGTGTAAATTACAATCATATCTCCTATCTGCTTATCATAATACAGATGCATACATATGAGGCATCAAAATGTGTTATTCTCTTGAGGGGTTGACCAATATTGTGATGACTTAAATGGGCAATTATCTATTTATTTCAAAATATAGGTAGGTTGATATTAGCCCATCCTGACCGCCTAACAGATGCAAAGTGGTGCAGAGTGAAACGGATTACAATGGGTTCCTATGGAAGTCGCAATTATGCTATCCCTTTTAAAAACTCAATTTTTTTTAAGACACCAGTAATCATGACAATCAAATTGAAATGAAAACTAAAAACATGCAATTTTTAGATGTTGGGGTCCTGAAGTGACTTTTCCTGCAGATCCCCTTAGCTGTGGAGGATATCAAGTAGTCATCACATATACATAAGTACTGTATATGCGCCTATGCATATTTAAACGTGTGCCCTGTCCACTGTATGCAGCCTCTCCAATAGGGATGAATGAAGCTTTAATGAATCAATACAATTTATATTAACAAACATATAAAATCTCTTCTGTAGCCATATCAGAGTGTTTTTATGTATCTGTATAATATAGAGTGTTTGGAAATAGCTATGAAATAATTGTAAAGATGTTCAAAATGCCCTTTAGAGGACTTATCAAGTGCCTAGAGGTGTCGAAAAGTCAAAACTGGGTTTAAAATGCTGTTGAAAAGTAACTAAAAAAAACTATTGTGATTACTGAGAACTTTTTGGCTCCATAGAAGAAATAGGGCTTTTAGCAAGGATCCAAACACCCGTTCGCAAGTGTGGGAACGAGCCGAAAACGTGCTATTGTGATTGTGCCAAAAAAATTGCTGCCAATAGAATGTGATTAAGGCAAAAGTTGTATTTTTTCCCACTCTCCGTAGAGAGGCCAAAAAGCAAATTCTGTAAACAGAAAATGCTGCAAATCAAATAGCTGGTTTAGGAGATTTGCAGTATTTTGAAAACCTAGATTATAGATTTTGCTTTTCAGCATCTATAGGGAGATTGGAACAAGCAGTTTTTTAAACAAAAGGGTGAGGTGTTTAAATAAACTTGCATTTCTTAGTTGGCTATGATACATACATATTTTGTGTATATCAGAGTTTACATATATTTGAGTCAACCTGGCTCTGTGTATATCAGTGCATATGTGCATCTGAGTAACTAAGCTGTGTGTGTTACTGTGTGTTTGTGTTACGGTGTGTGTGTGTTACTGTGTGTATGTGTTACTGTGTGTGTGTTACGGCATGTGTGTGTGTGTTACAGTGTGTATGTGTAACTTTGTGTGTGTGATACTGTGTATGTGTGTTATGGTGTATGTTACTGTGTGTATGTGTTACTTTGTGTGTGTGATACTGTGTATGTGTGTTACGGTGTATGTTACTGTGTGTATGTGTTACTTTGTGTGTGTGATACTGTGTGTGTGTGTGTTTGCATCTGAACCAGTTCAGTGCCCTATATGTTTCAGAGTGCAGGTATCCAGATCTTTCTACTGTGTGCGTATACATGTGAAGCACCTAACTCAGTCTGCTTTGTGTCAATATCTGAGTATATCTCTCTGTATGTCACTAAGTATATTTGTATTACTCTTCTCTGTGTGTATTTCAACTGTACTGTTTAGTATCTCCATATTGCAAGCATAAGCACCTGTGTGTATGTTTTTGTACATCAGATCTATGCATGTGAGCATACTGGTATTAAAACTATCTGTATCATTGTGGTTGTGTATGTATCTCTGCAAACCTTCTTTGTATTTGTATAGGTTTATCTCAGACAGATCTGCACATCAGTGTGTGTCTAAGTCAGTCTGATCTGTTGTTTCATTATACTGTGCAAAATGCAATATCATCGCTAAGAATATGAATGTAAACATTACAATTTGTTTCTGTGATTATAAACATATTATCATTTGCTTCTATTTAGTTTATGGAAATCTGATCTAATTTTCAAGGTCACAGCACTGTCTTTGTTTTTATA